>NW_008795322.1:2166726-2251316 GCF_000699145.1 Aptenodytes forsteri | reverse complement strand
GGAAACATTCCAGGTCAGGTTGGACGGGGCTCTGAGCACCCTGATCTAGTTGCAGATGTCCCTGCCCATGGCAGGGGGGTTGGACTAGATGACCTTTAGAGGTCCCTTCCAACCCAAACTATTCTATGATTCTATGACTTGCAACTATATTATTACTATTTTTCATTAAAAACTGATTTGCTGTACATAGTAAAGCACTTCAACAAAAGTAAAAGTAAAGCATTTTCAACAAAATTCCTTGATAAAATAAAATACTGAGTTTCAGTAACTTTTCACTCTTTAGTGATAGTCACTTTTAAACTGATTCTACAACATTCTTAATACTCTAGTAGTTGGACTGAAGATGCTTAACTCTGCAGGATTAATCACTGGACTTCTTTTACCATATTATATAATGAACATCTCTCTTGCGATGCTTTGAAATGTAATATGGTTGGGAGTATCTGTCTGCTAGATGTAAATCAGAAATTTTTTTTGCCTGCTTTATCAGAGCCTTGAAATTCATATACAACTTTCTTTTGTTTCTAAGAACATGGCTTAATCAATATTTTTGCCAAAGCTTCTGATCAGAATTAATTGTTCATTCAAGGGGGTATAACAGAGATAAGTTGCAATGATTTATGATAACCAAACATAATTAAGTTTCTTACAAAAATTGTTATATATCATGCACACATTTTCTTTTTCACATGAGGAAACTTTCTTCTAAGGTATTTTCAGAAGAAATTTCAGGTTACTAGCCAAATATTTTGGAAAATTATTAGCTGCTGATTCAGATCCTATGTGTTAATCTTTGTGTTGCACTAAAAAAAGGAGCTGCATGGATGTGTAACAGAATCAAGGACATTTCTTCGTATCTGTTGAAGTAAGTTCACATTTAATCATCAAGTTCTTGGCAAAAATATTTCTGCAACCTGTGTCAGTGGAATATATACAAGTTTAGACATGAAGTTTATGTAATTATCTCATTATCTAATTTCAATAATAAAATAATTGAGCTGTCTAAATACCTATCAGTGGAAAACCAATGGAAATAGTAGATCAGTAATTATGCATAGAAACCTTAGCTTTTCATTCTGATGAAGTCTGCCTATTCTCTGAACTTTTCTTCCTTGGTGAAATGGTTGCTTTCTATTAGTTTTTGTTATAAAGCTTCCAGTTTGTGATTTCATTTTTTGGGGGTGGTGGGGTGTGGAAATCATATAAGCCTTTTGCAAGTTTTCCTTTAGCAGCAGCAGCAACAGTTGACTTGTAAAGAAAACCACTGTACCTGACCAACTAACAACTGACCTACCTGGAGCCCTCAGTTGTTAAAGAAAACCACTGTACCTGACCAACTAAACAACTGAGAGCTCCAGGTAGGTCCGTTGTTGCCTTTGCTTGTAGGGCTGGAAGCGGCAGTTATGGTAGCAACATATTTCAGATATTGATACATCAGGCAAGGTGGGTAAGGTTTTTCATAGCATCTGGTTCTTTGGATGGATGGACACACAGATGGAGAAGTTCTGAGTGACTGAATATTACTGAGGTTATTCAGCAAGCTGGCACAAATTTGTTTCTCCGCTAGGAAGCCTACAGTAGAGCTGTAGGCCATTACAACTGAAAACCTGGAACTAAAAGGACAGAAGGTAGCAGGGGAATACAAGGAAAACTATTTCAATTAATATTATTTTTAGAAGATTAACTTTTTAATTAAAATCTTAAGATAACTAGTTATAGAGGAAGTCTACACATTAACAAAAAGTAGGAAACGGTATAAAAGCAAGTTACTCCATTTACAATCCAAATGAAAGTATATAAAATGTTTTTTTTGCAATTTATGATACTTTTAGAAATTAGGACTCATCCTACAAACACAAATCATTACAATGAGACCAACAAAACAATAGTAGTTTGCTTGACAGTAGCTGTCGCAGGATAGTGTCTGCTAAATCATATTCAAATTAATGAAATGTTGAATGAGTTACCTGTTGAATAACACATTGAATTACCCTTTTGAAGAAGGATATCCATTGCTTCCCATGGTGTTAGCTTATCCCTCCCGCCCCTTCTGCTTTACCAATTTATAAATTCCCTGATTTCTGGCAACTTTTGTTTTTGTACTTAAGCTGTATAATTTAGCATAGTAAATAGCTAAGACTGGCAAGCAGTGTGTAACTGATAACATATCCAGCGATTTCTTTTATGTTTTGGGGTAATTGTAAGCACAGAATAAAACTGATTATTTCAGCATATGTAGCAATAGTCACAAAAGTTGGTTTTAATTTTAGATTTTGTCTATAGTCAATAGAAAGAGGATGGTACTCTGTATTGGTTAACCTCTACTGAGGATGGAAGGAGCCAAGAACTACCATAACTACACTTACAAAACATTCCCATGAATCTTGGTTTTGTAGCACATTGTGTGACAGTGGAAAAAAAGTTGGATTTGTACATTGCCTGCAAGCTCATCACTTCACTGTTGAGTATTTTATTCATCCATTCTACATGAATGATGCTGTTTGTTGTCATGTTTGATTGTTAAGACTTTTTACAAGGTCTTTTAAGGCATAACTCCATTCGGAATAACTTTAAGGTTATTCTGTCCTTAAGGCGGAAGTAGTAAGACTCTCTCCTATTTTCACTGAAGCGTATGTAATGTAGACAAAGACAGTGTTTCCAATGAACTAAATTCTTCAGTGTGGAAGAAAAAGAGAGTCCCAGTGAGCCAACTTTTGCTCATTTACTCCCTGCAGAGAAATGACATTTGTTCCCTACAGCATTTTCTCTTGAGAGGACCAGTTATTGGCTTATGTCACAAGTAGTCTAGCGTTCCTCAGTGATATATTCCTTAAGGCATACATAGATCACTTTCAATACTCAGTGATCCAAATTCAACTCTTATTGATTGTATGAATGTGCTGTGGCTGTGAGAACAGAAATTGTTCTCGTGTATGTGTTAAAGTTCATCTGGTTTTCTTTCTGACACAGTGCTGCTAGGTGTTTCTTCCACTATATGTTGTGTGTGTATGTATGTATATACATATATATGCTTATATGAATAAAAGGCTTCAGTGGCCTTTTACTATTAACTGGCTGGTCTTAATTCTACCCAGCCCCCTGCCACTGATAGACTTGCAGAATCTGTCTAGAGAATCAGAATAGCAGAGGCTCCCCTTCTTCCTTTACTCACTGCAGCTGATTTGAGGGTAAGTAGCAGACAATATATATAAATAGTAGACAATATTACTAACTTTTTTGTTGCTCTGAGGGTGATTAAAGCAACCAAATTCAAGACATGTTGAGGGGAAAAAAATTACAATGAGAAAGTGCTGTAAAATTTGATGGAAAGCCTATGGTTATCTCCCCACATCCCTTATATCTCTATTATTGGAGTTCACTGGTGACATTAATTCCTTATTTTTTTCTTCACTCCTAGAATAAAACTTATATTCTCTCTCCTATTGAAAGTTTTAGTATCTTCTGCTGTACTTTGCTTTTTGAAGCAGCCTTTGCTGCTATTAACTGTATAAGAATACAGTAAAATAATTAAATGCGCTGGTAACTGTTGGGGTGTGCAAGCCTCATTAACTTAGCTTGGACTGTGCAGCTGAATGTCACGAATGCATATAGTATGATACAGTCAGCTAGAACTCAGCATTGGCTGGAACTAGCATTTTTATTATTGAGGTACTTCTGTATAGCAATACAGTTTTGCCAGGATTGGGGGGCGGGGGGGGATAAATTTGAAAACAATCTCAGTCAAAGAATGGGGAGATAACCCTCTCAGGAACTTACTCCAGCCTGGACTCATGGCTTTTTTAGCCTTCCTGGTTAAATATATTAAGCCAACTGTTCTGGTGCTTTACACGGTACATTAAACAACTTAATCATACTGTCCTCTCTTGCATTAATAAATTTAGCATTTGTATTCCTGAAGCAGCTGTTTTCTTCTCTTGCTCTATTTCAGTTCTTCTTCAGAATACAAATTCCAGCTTATTTCCATTTTTTCCAGACCTAACACTTTAAAAGTTTTGTTTTTCTGTTTGTTTTTTTTAATCCTCTAGACCAAAATTTGAGTGCTTTGAGGACCACTGTTATATTTTTCCAATGAATATTCCCTTTTTTGTTAAATATTTCCCAGTATTCTTGAACATCCTTCTGGAAGGAAGGTGTTCTGGGACAGTGTCTTTGAGACAGAAGAGCTTGTTCCCCTTCTTGAATTTTACTCAATTGCTTTCATGCAGAACTAATTGCCATGTTTTCACAGGTAAGTACTCATTCTGGATGCACCTCAGTTTTTACACATCAATGAATAAGATAGACCATAGAGATGGAACTTTTAAGATGGAAATTAATAGGGTCTATGCTTTGTCCTTCTGAAAACCTCAGATCCAAAATATCATGAATTTGGCAGTTTCAAGTTTTGGTCATAGTTGCAGATACTGATCAATCCCACCCATGGCTGCAGAACTAACTACTGTACAGTGAAGTCTGCTTCTCTTTAAAACCTGAAAAAGATTGCTTAAAGGAGGTAAGTTTAAATCTCAGGCTTTAGATCAAATGATTTAAAATGAATATTGCTTATCAAGACTTTTTTTAAACTCTGGACTTGTAAAGGCTATCAACGCTGTGGGTGCACAAGAAAAGTTGAGAGGTGGCACAGCCAAGAAGGCTGACCCCAACTGACCAAAGGGGTATTCCATACCATATGATGTCATGCTCAGCAATAAAAGCTCACGGTAAGGAGGAGGAGGGGGAGACATTCAGAGTTATGGCATTTGTCTTCCCAAGTAACTGTTACGTGTGATAAAGCCCTGCTTTGCAGAACAGTGGTTTGGGAAGCCTCACCTGATCCATCTGAAAATGCCATTGCAAAGATCCTTGTGACAAACTCCTGTTGCCACCGAGACAGTGACCAACCATCCTGCTAAAGAGATTTGATTCCACCACGTAAGTGTTACTGTATGCCGAGATGATGATTAGTTTTATTATTATTATTTATTTAAACAAACGGTCTCTCTGTGTAGCAAGGGGGAAGCATAGGATGAAGCAGGGGAACCATGTAACAAGTTAGAGATTCATTTTGCAGTACTCATTTGCTTTAACCTACTGTAGAAGTAGACTGCTGACTAGACCTTAAGCTTTTGCATTTCTTATGTGTATACTACAGTGAATGTTATGTGGCAATGTCTGAAAGTGCAGTATATCTTAAAACAGGAGGGAGCAATTTAGAAAGAATTGCTTGTACTTTTTTAGGTTTTAAACACGACCTTTCCTGGGAGTTTAGCATACTATTGTCAGGCCAAAACATCTTTTTAACACTGTAGGAATTAACACGACATGTTCCACAAAGACTCAAGGAAGCTGTCTAAAGTTCTGATATTAGTAATGCTTGAGAAAAAACTTCTGCAAACACTGCAGGATACTGCAAATTGCAGCACTGGAATCTATTTTATTTTAGCTGACTACCATCTAGTGCTCCACTGTTATTTTTCCTCAGATCCTGCTTTTGTGTACTACACAAAGGAAAGCGTATGTTTTGTTTTATTGCCTTTACTGTGCCAGCAAACATGCAGAATAAGAATGACTGATGTTCTGTGAGATTTTTTATCTTTCATGATATGATTTATTTTACAGCCATTCTTACTCTTTTCCCTACGTACTTTTGGTGCTGAATGCAATTCATCACATCTTTTTTCTTACTGCCATTCTCTGCGTTTTCTACTTTTTCTGGCTTAGAGGACAGCAAAGTTGTAACAATCATTTTTAAGAAAAGGAAAGGCAAAATGAGAGCTTTAATTATTGTTAATACAGAGGTATTTTATCACAGCAGATATTAACAAACCTTTAATAGAAACCTACATTTTCTTTTATCAGGTCATTATTAAGGAAAGCCTTGGGTCTGAGGGTCTTTCTCCCCTTCTCCTGTCCCTCCCCCCCACCCCCAAAAGGCAGGGGGCACATGCATGAATAAGACACAGAGAAGATTTTAGTCTTGTCCAAGAAGGACCATACTTGGAAATGAGGGACTGGTTTGTTATTTCATTCTGCTTGTTAATTCCTTGTTTCCTGGGCTGAGAATTCCCATAAGGATTCCTATAAGTGGTAAGGTTTTGATGCTAGCTGTTGACGGGACAACTGGAACACCTCCATCAAACTTACTTTACAATAAGCCATTTCATAACCATAATTTCATAGTAAGTGTCAGTTTGTTGCACTGAATTTTGCTATTGATAAAAAGGTGAAGCATTTTAATTGTATTATACTACTTATGGATCATACTTTTAACAGGACTGAATTGATGTAGAGATTGTCATAGAGGGAGAGTGACAGTGTTTAAACCGAGGAGGTTAAAAAGCCCAACTTCCAATTATAAAGTTGCTTTACTGCCTTAGGAGGTCATTACCTATATAAAGAAGTTACAGCGAAGAGTTGGCAATGAAAAGGAATGAGTTGGAGTGATTTTTATATAAGTCACACAGCAGGTCAGCAGTAGAGTGAGGAATAAATTTCAAGTCTCGTGAGTCCCAGTCCAATGTCTTTGCAGCAAATTCTGCTGTTCTAGAAATCTCATTACTTACTGAACAGACCAGAAGAATGTAAAAGTTGGGTTACACACACTGTGCCAGTTGGCAATCACTGTGCTCTGTTTATAAAAAAACCCAATACTATATTAAATCTAATTAACCTTCACCTATCTGATTACAAAAAAAATCCATGAAAGATAAAATGTCATCTATACTAGCATTTTATGATCTCTTCTGAAATAAACACATCTGGAATCTAGAGTCATGGGAGAGTAGTAGCACTCACTGGCAGAGACAGCAATAGAAATGTATCAAGTACACTAAAGACTGTGTCGGGAGGGATGATTCTGCACGCTTCTCAGGTTTCCTCGTTCTAAAGATTTGGGAGTGTTCTTTTTTTAACTGGGGAATATTGCCTATTTTTTTTTTTTTAAACTGGCTCTATTCTTTGTTTCAAAACCATCCCTTTATCTTTTCAAACAATTTTTTCTCTTTTCCCAATTTTTTTTTTTTCCTTGCCACCTGTAAATCACTAGAAGTGTGGTGTTTTGGTTTGGTATTTTAACCAATGTTCAGAAACCAAAAAAGTAACTTGTGATTATATTACTCTAACAGTCTGCAAAGATAGAAAGTGTTGTAAATATGTCACTCTTTATTTATACAAAAATTATACACAGGTTCACTAAAATAACTTTAAAAAATCAGCTAAAATTATTGTTCCTTTTTACAGACTTACAGCACCTAGTCTAAAGCACAGCGATAGAAAAGCTTTCATCATAAGCACTTACTTGGGGAAAAGATCTGGCAGAGACTGGGTAGATTAAGAAGAGTCTAATACAAAATGTAGAAAAGCTTGTCCAGGTTTCATTAATGCCATCTTCTCACTTTGTCTCTATTCCCTCCCTGAAGGCCAATCTGTAAGTGTAGATAGACAACTGCAAAGTAATTTGCAGCTGGCTCACAGTCTGTAGAAAAACATCCCAAATATCCAAAGTTTACATGGAAAAAATAATTTTAAAATCACTTCTACTACACCACCAAGATCATAGGACACTTCACAAGCAAACTAGGATAAAATACTTGATCATAGCTTAGACTACTCAAAAATGATGACTTTCTTAACTGGAATTGAGACACATCATTTTGTATCATATGACCCATATAAGGCTCTTTTTTTAAGGAAGAGCTTTCCCATGTACTAGTGTATCTGAAGATCCTGATGGCATAGATATTTTGATGGATACATTAAACAGCTGGGATAGAAGAACATGGAGAGTATTGATTCTAGTGCAGCTGGAGATGGCCCTAATCACCCACAAAGCATGGATGAAAAGAAACAGTTTTAATAGTTAAAGCATATTAATAGACATAAACAGCTGGGATAGAAGAACATGGAAAGTATTGATTCTAGTGCAGCTGGAGATGGCCCTAATCACCCACAAAGCATGGATGAAAAGAAACAGTTTTAATAGTTAAAGCATAGTTTAATAGACAAAGAGGTCTCTAACATTTCCTCTGTGCTTCCCTTCTGAGTATCATAATGAACTATGTTGACAGGTAGAGATGAAAACTGGGTTACTGTTTTGATAACCATAATTACTGGTGGTAACAGACATGACCATTCTATCAGTATGTTATTTCTTGCTTTGTAATGCTGTCACATATCTCAAGTGCAGCAACGTTAAGAAGTTTTAAGAGGAAGATGGCCCACAAAGATTTGAGATGTTAGTTTAAATTCAGATACTTCCTACATAATAAAACTACACACAAATGTACGGACATGAAAACTGTTAAAATTTATCACCAATAATATTATAGATGATTATATTTGGCACCTAGTGCAGAACATACCTGTGAAACAGGAATTACCATCTAAATGACTAAAACTCCCACAGAGATGATGGAACGTATTTATTAAGTAACTGACAAGCTGATAACAAAGACTGATAGAACTGTAACTCCAGGTTTGTCAATTTAAAATAACAATACTAAATAAAGAGCATACGTGAACATAAGCCTTAGCTATTGTACTGGGCATATGTGGCAAGGTTTTGGTAGCTGGGGGGAGTGGTGCTGCAGGAGGGGTCTCTGTGGGAGGAGGTCAGGGTTGCCCCATGCCAGGGATGGCTGACTCCGCAGTGGACCCAACACAGGATACAGCTAAGCCCATCAGCAAAGCTGGCGGTGCTCTGTAAACGTGTATTTACAGAAGGGCAGAAAACACCAGAGAGCAAGAGAGAGAGAGGAGGGAACAAAAAGAGTGAGATGCAACAGAGGGAACCCCAAGGTCCGAGAAGGGAGGAGGAGGTGCTCCATGGTGCCGGAGCAGAAACGTCTGCTGCAGCCTGTGGAGGACCCTTTGTTTGAGTAGATGGATATTCGCTGAAGGAACAACGGTCTGTGGAGAATCCATGCTGGAGCCAAGGAAAAGGGTGAGAAGGAAGGAGCAGCAGAAAGAGACCTGTGTATACTGACTATAAGCTCCCACCCCAGCAGCGCTGCTCAGGGTGGTGGTGGTGGTAGAAGAGTTGGGGGTGAAGGAGTGAAGTTGAGCCTGAGGAAGGGGGGGGGGAGGGGGGAGGAAAGGTGTTTTAATGTTTCTTACTACCTGAATGTATTTTGATTTGCAATAGATTAAGTTGTTTTTCCCCAAGTCACGTCTGTTTTGCCTGCAACAGTAACTGCTAAGCAATCTCCTTGTCTTTATCTTGACCCACGAGCTTTCTTGCCCGTGTTCTTCCTATTTCCACCCCTGGTTCTGCTGAGGGGGGAGTGAGCAAGCAGCTGGGTGACAGTTTGGCCATTAGCTAAGGCTAACCCATCACAGCTATAGACAATTAATGGTCAAAACTGCATTCCAAATTAGACTATGAAGGGAAGGAAGTGATAAATGCCTGAAAATGAGATCTTCCCACCAAATAATCACATGGTTAGAGCAACCACAGAAGTTAATCTACATTCCTGTAAAAGGAGTTGAACTATGGATTTGGTGGGCCATTAGTACATGAATTTATTCTGTGCCTACATTCTAAGAAATCAAATGCTCATCAAAAGAAAGGCATTAAAAAGATAATACAAGTCCTCTCCAAAGAAATGGTGCAACAACAGACACCTTTTCAGGATCACATCCACAAGGACAACTGCAGCCCTTTCCACTTGATGGTCCTCAGATTCCAGTGCTGTGAGTCATTCCCAGTTTGGCATTGCTAAGTCAAGCGCTCTGTACGCAGTGAATTACTGATTTCACTCCCTTTTTAAAGTGCACAAATAGCACTACAAAATATAATAAACAATGTAATTTTTATGTTTCAAACATCTGCATTTGTTTAACTCATTGCAATCATAAATTGCTACTCGAGGAATACATTCTAAGGGGCCTAACTACGCACTTTTGAAAAGAAAATGAATTAATAAAGTATTCATAGCTTTTTCCTTTATAGTCCCAGTGCAGTGAAACATAATTCTCCATGGTGTGACACAGCTGTGTACTTTTCACAGTGATAATGGTGAATGGTAAAAGATGATGTTTGAAATACCTACCGACTTTCCTGATGAGTGGGTCTGAGTATTTTCTGAATCACCTAAAAAAATCTTGTTTCAAGAAGTAGGACACTGAAGCAAGAGTTACAAGATAATACAGCATATTGGTATTTTTTTCCGAGGGAGTGTAGAGAAAGATGTGTTTAATTAATTTAAAATTAACCATCTAGATGCTGTCAGTATTAGTAGTAGCTTCTGACTAAAGAATTATGTGCTATTCTGAATCTAGGAAATTAATGTTGAAATGAAGTGATCTTGACTTGTGTTGGATTAGACAGAGTCAAGATCCAGAAAAATAAATTTCAGATACTCCTAAATTATGAATTGTATAGACAATTAGAGTCTGTAGATTGTTCACTGGTCCAAGAACAACCAACTCAGCCGTACAATAATCAAAATAAAAAGGTCTCGAAATATTGTCTTGTTCCGTTTTAGTATCTTTAGGTGTCCACAGTCATTTATGTCCTACTGTAAAGCCACTCATAAAATAAGTAATCTAAGGAGTATTCATGAATCAACATCTAGTAAGGTATAATTCATATCCAGGCCTACTATGTCCAGGAGGAGTGTTGTCATTATGTTTAATTTTCTGTTTGGAAAAATTAGATTAGATTGGAATACAATGAAATTGGAATTGGAAACTCACAGTGAATCAGTCTATTATTATGTCAGACATTATACAAATGTCATGAGGAAACATGAAAAGAAAAGGTGGTTTGTTGTTTGGTGGTGGTTGTTGTTGTTTGGTTTTTGGTTGTAGCAAAGAACAGGTGTGAATGACATGTCCTGGAATAAATTTAGACTGGAAACTAACTAACTAATTAACTACTAGACAAATGAGGAAGTAGAATTACCTCTGAGGAGGATGAGTAAGAGCAAAATTCATTAATTTAAAATGAAACGTATCACTTTATGGAGGGTTTATATGATACAGTTGCCTACAGCAATGAAGCACTGTATTTGGTGGTCCAGGAAACACTTTCTGTCCCTATGTTTGTAATGATTATGCAGAAATTCCTCCTCAACTGTGGGTTAACAAATATGATGTATTGCCAGGCTCCTGAGGAGACTATGTTTATTTTAGTGATGCTTATAGGTATATGCAATGCCACCTGTTCTGAGATTATACTTTTACAAATGTTAAATCTTTCAGGTATTTATATGTATTTTCTTGGTACATTTTACTTTACTGTGGTGAATCATACAAGCTGCGTAACATGGAGCTTAAAACCAAGTGGAGGTTACTGCTGTGAGCTAGTGGTACAGATTCTACTTTTCCTCTACTCCCAAGGAAATTCAGTGCGCTAGCTAAGGCTGAACGCTGGGAAGTCACTGCTGTCACCGAGAGATTTGATGTCAGATTACAGTGGGAAAAGGTGGCGTTCAAAGACAGGGAAAATGTCTGGAGCATGTTCTTTTGTTTACTCCATCAGGAAGAAACTCCTTAACTTTAAAGAAACAGGAAATTAAAAAGAGCTCGGTTTTACCAGTTTTTATACACAGGGCTTCAACTATATAAGGCTTGGTGCAAGTTTGAGAATATAAATAGATTTGGACTGCAGCTGCTGTTTTATTTTTCAGTATTTTGTTCCAACTACTAGTAGAGAAGGGGTCCAGATATAATTTACCATTTTCTTATTTCTGTTGTGCTAGGAATTGCTCAACCAAACACTATATATATATATATATACACGCACCTGGCATATGGAAAAGACGACTTCTGTTTCTGACACAGGACTCGTATTAAGCCTTTTGTCACAACTTCTGGAACTAATTAGATGGAAACATTTATTAAGATACCTAATTTGAATACTTTTCAAAGTAAAACAAGCAAATGCAATTTTCCTAACATTGTGTGTGAGCTACAGTGTTAAGAATGCAAATTTAGTGTTTTTCTTGGGTATTAAACAGCTCAACAGACTGACAAAATATGTCTGAACAATGGAAGTATAGCACAGCTTTATGTGCCTGCAGCCCCTAGTTATATAACTAAGGAGGCTTTACAGGCAGTCTTTAGCTAGCAGGCTAAGAAAGATAATTTCAGGACGTATCTTAATTCAGTATGATCTTGAGGAAGGGATGGTATATCAAATGCACATCTCTAGTGTCATCCCTGTGCAGACCATATTAGACATTACTAGATGAATTCTCTTCTGTTTTCTCCTTTCTCTTCTCATGGGAAGAAATCATGGCTCGGTTCTGTTTCCTGCCACAAACCAGACCACAGGTTTGCCAAGTAACTGTTCAAATAAGTATAAAGCAAGAAAGGCTAGGTGCAACTATTGTGAACAGAAGGTGAAAGGAGTGACACAGCCATAAAACAGCTCCTCTGTTATTAGACTGGCATGAAAGAGATGGAGATTTTTGCACATTTGCAATCTATGTGGCCCACTGAGAAGTCTAAAATACTAGCATAAATGCACTAGGCTTTAATTAATTATTCCTGCATCTATAGCTCCCAAAACTTTTCAGTTAAACAAAAAGATTAGAAAAAAAGCTTATTGCTGAAAATAAAACTAAGATTCCAGAAAAATAATGGTTGATCAGTGGTGCTGTAAGTGTTGTGAGTTTCTAAGTGTGTAATCACATACACACACACACTCATACACTTATGTCTAAAATAAAAGTTAAAGGCAAACCGTTGCAATTATAGTTGGCCAGGATTTTTTCCAAGATTAGTTTCATGAGAAAGTGACAAGTTATTAAAAGGTTTTAAGAAAAGGTCAGATTCTGATAAAGCTTCAGTAGGGAAGTTATTTCAAGTCCATCATGAATACCTGATAATGAGAGACCTAGCAGGCTGGTTCTTATGGCATTCATTAAGGGGTGAGAGAAGCAAGGTCTTAGGTCTGATATAGTGGCTATTCCTGTCTTCTGCCTCAGAAAACCTCAGGTTAGCAGAAATACAGAAAGTGAGTAAGGAAAAAAAAAAAAATTCTGCATAGATGTCTTGCAGCAATCCATCTAGCTCCAGTCATAGTTTTACATGAGTGTAATCTCTCCAAACAGTATCTCTCTCACTTTCTGTCACTACCTCAGTTACTTACTTTACAACAGTTTTATTTTCAATATTGCCTCTTTACCAATGCAAGTGATCATTGTATGAATTAATAGGGAAGCACCCAGTGAAGACAAAGATCACTGAATGCTGAAATAGGCATACACATGTCTTAGGTGGTAGTCTACTTTTACATTAACTATAAAATGCCTTCCCCTTCCCTTCTTTGGTTCATTCTGTCCAAGCAGATTTGCTCTGTACACGCTGAAGCTTTGAGTTCTGAGTGCTCTCAAGTTTTCCCTGTGGAATCAAAAGTAAAATCCATTGCCTTTGTGTCTTACTATAAAAATTCCTATTTGTGACCGGAGAGAGCACAACTATTTCATTAAGAATGTAGTCAAAGTCGAGTGCCCGCACAGAGTGGCTCAGCAGACCACTGCAGCAATGAACTATTCTCTTAGACGAGACACAAATAATAGATTCAGCTATAGATTTTTCTCTTATTTCATCTTTGTTAGATATCTTTATTTTCAGAGAGAATCATGTAATGCCTTTACACTGATAAAAGTCAATGCAAAAGTACTGGTAAAAGAACTCGGTGGTGTTTGAAAGCACCTACTACAGTTTGCCAGCATCCGAATTTTTGTCAGATGTCTCCATATATTTGATTTCTGCCTTTAGCAGCTGTTTCAAGTCAAAGAGACAGGCCTTGACTTGTATAAATTAGTACTGATTTGTAACTCAGTAGTTGGGATACATATGTGTTCAAACACACATAACATTCAATTCATAGGTCATAACAACACTGTGCTTAGCTTTTCAATTACAGAACTCCAGTCTCATTTATATGCAGCACAGTTAACAGTACTGCCTCTTTTGCTAGAGACAAGAAGAGGATGTCCTTCTATAAAAAAACCCAGAAAGTTATCTTGCTGAAGAAGCAACAAATTAAACCAACTTTACAGTATAAATGCCATATAGTCTTTGCATCAGAAGGACAAAATGTTGATAGGGAATACTTTGGGAGTTGTCTTAGGATATTACTAGTTAACAATAACAAAAAAGTCCACATGCAGATGCTGAAAAATATCCAAGACAGAGTTGTAATAGCATGCTTCCACAAAGGTGTTAAGAAGGCCATAACAATGTATATTTCTTCTTAAGTGAGGAGAGAAATAAATGCCATGATAAAAGCAGACCCAGGAGCAGACATTATTAGTCTTTGTTGCTGTTTGCATACTTAATTAGAATACAAAGCAAGACAAATAACTAAAAGCTATGCTGACAGTGTTATAGAAGTTTGTGAAAATGTCAGTATCAAAACTCATGTAGGTCTCTAGCCATGGTAGGAACAATTCTGAATTTGTAATGTTTTGTATCAGTGCAAAAACTTAAGTAGTGAATGGCAAACACATTTATAGCCAAACACTATCAAAAAGGTGTTGGATACCTACTTTCAGGATTTTAAAAATGCCCATAGGCAATGTAACTGATGGATGGATGCAATTTATTTTTTTTAAGATGAGCTTAGAAGCTTTTTTTAATCCTTTACTGCTGATTCTTCATTCTTTCTCTCCACCTCTCTTGTATGTCATGGAACTCCCAAACTCAAATACAACATGAAAGAAATGTAAGTGTATGCTTCATATCTATGTAACTGAATAGCTGTAAAGGATTTTAAGGGCCTCAACTCATATTTTTTGAATACCCAGACGATGGAGACATAAAATACATCAAGTTAAACTTTATAACCTTTGTCCCTCTCAAAAAAAACCCAAGAAAGCCTTTTAGAGTAAAGTGGACTTTGGCTGCAGTGAGGTTTGGCAAGTGTTCCTGACTGCCACAGTACATTTGTAGCTAGACTGACAGTGTAGATTTTCTAAACATCCAAGCATAGCCAGGTTTATCACGTCCTAGTTCTTGATGTTTGTAAATTAGTCTTGCTCCTCTCTCGTAAAAATCCTTGCAGCAGAACCAAGTATTCAGCAATTCTATGACAGGAGACACTATTATTTTGGAAGCACAACTATTTTTCTTCACGTGATCTTGTTGACAAGAGGAAAACCATGCTGGAGTCACTCAGAATGTTTCCTGCTACATGACAAAAAAAAGCCCACTCTGTCACTTGCAATTTTAATATGCTGTGTTTTTGTGGAGGAAAGAACTTTATAAACTGACATCTCTATGCCACCTCATATCTTTATATCTCAAAAATACTAAACTACAGGTCAGTTCTTGAAAGCAACTCCAGATCTGCTGAAAGGCTCAAAAATTAGCTTTTGTCCCAATTTTGACCACTCTTTGGATTGACATTCTTTTCAGTTTAAAGGTTCAAAATGCCTCAAACTGTTGGTGTAAGTTTTCCATTACAACAGAAGATAAAAATAAAGATCACCATATGTGTTGTATAAGATTTAAGCTCTATCCCTCTGAGTTAGGTTAAACTAAAATCAAATTGACATTGTTGCTTTAGTTTTAAGTGCTCTGCTAGTGAGGTCATGTTATGAAGCATTACGATTTAAGACCAGAAAACAGTATTCAAACAGTATTCAATTCTATCTGCTTTCACAAAGAGAGAGCAGCAGAATTGCTATCTTTTAATTAAAAAAACCTAAACTATTTTAAAATGTGTTGAAGCTTTATGCAAGTGTATGTCCAGCAACAATGACTGAAAACCAACTGAAATTCAGGCGTTGGTCTTGCCCTCCCCCTTCCAGCAGCCTTCTCAAAACCTACAGTCCTTCCACAAATGTATAGTTGGCAGTCCTACCAGCATGCAGCGAAAAATGCCTATGATTCCATAAATAGCAAAAAACCCACAAAACAAGGCCCTAACACCCCCTCCCCCCCACCCCCAAATCCCACACATTTCTGCAGTGCAGCTAGAAACCTGCAGCCATCAGAATTATTACCAAGCTGTACGGAGTGGAGAGGGGGATGGAGTGGTATTTTTTGCTTTGAAGCACAGGACTTCAAATAAAAAGTTAGATCTTCTACAGTTTTTTTTCTTTCACTTTTTTTTTAAGTGTAGCGTTGTTTTCCAATATTCAAAAGAAAAGCTATTCTAAGCAATACACTTTCCATGGAAAGTACTGCAGTAATGCTTTTGAGTATAGATTCTGATTAAACAGTGGTGAGCCTTGCTGTCAGTAGCCTATTTGCTAGCCACTCTTCAGAGACAAACAGGGATTGTACAGCTGTGCTTTTCTTTAAAAGCAGTTAGTGACATATGAAAAGATTTGATTTGTAAATGTCTAAGGCAATAGACTTCATCTTTATAGCATACAGAGAAAGGAAGCATGAAGCAGTGAATTGCACAGCTGCCTAGAGAAGAACCACATTCTTTTCCAAGATCACCATTTATCAGACAGATGAACCAGGAATATTTCTGAGGATTGTCTCAATAGCGGTACAGAATATATATGCGACCTCCTCAAGCATATGCAGTTTTAATGAGTTTCCACCTGCCCACAAAATCTGAAGTTCTGCAGCCTCCCTTGCCCCCTGCTACACCTTTATTTCCACTTGTTAAAAACGCATCATTCTAACAGTATGCTCTAACTTTATATGGTGGGCTGAACCCACTACATAAAGAATCAATCAATAATCACCCTTTTTTTAGTAAGAATCAATAATCACCCTTTGTTCTTAGCAAGAATCAATAATCATCAGTAATCACACTTTGTTTTTAGGGTGTGGACATCTAAAAATTCAGGTATGTAAAGCTTTCAGTGTCAGGGAATATGTGATGTGAGGTATGAGGTAAAGGACAACTACAGCCATAATATGCACAAACTCATAGCAATTTTTAGATATCTGCAGATACAAACAACAAAACCTGAGATAAAGAATCACTTGGAAAATTATTTATACTTAATAAACTTGCATATTTGGACACTGGTAGCATGTTCTTAGTAGGACATATCTATTATCAGCTGTGAAGTGTTAAACGGAAGATGTTTTAAGGCATTAAGATGTTCTTTCTTTAACTTTGCAGATGCGTCCAATGCACAGCAATAACGGCGTAGGTGCCACTCTTACAATTCTAAGAAGTTCAGGCATTGGGGTAGGTGGGAACTCTATTTTTAGAAATGGTAAAGGATTTCAATCTAAATTTCAGTCACTCAGTTACTTTTATCCTATAGTGAAGTCAGTTATAGAAAACAACAAAGGAAATAAAATTATAGACAGAGCAGTGTTAATAATTTAAAAAATTATTTCAGTGACTAACATTGAAAAAATGTGTAAAACTTTAAACTGACCTAGACAAAGAAGATAACATTTTCTTTCAATAAACCCCTCTTAGATATTGATTGCTATTTCTCTTAGAAGTTTTGCTAGCTATCTTAAAGAGACTGTCCTTTGAGCATAAAACCAGTAGAGACCAACTGAAACACAGAACATTCTCCACTAACTTACATTGGACAGCCAGAACTAAAATATTTTTAGTGCAGCTTAGGAAGTCAGAGCATTCTGGAAATTGCGTACTCTGTTTGATCTTTTTACAGATAAATGGGCAGAAGACTCGGAAGAGCTAGCATTAATTTGAAAAATTGCTTTTTATATCCAGTAATAAAATATGCAAATACATAAAATCTTTCCCTATCCTATGTTTAAGTTATCTGAAACAACTCTCCATGTATTTCTTTAGATTTTAAGTCGGTTTTAATTAAATGTTTCATTTCTCATGAAATCAAGAGAGACCTCTCAAAACTTCAGTCAAATATTTGAAGATAAATTTCACAGAAATACAAAAATTAAACTTTCATAAGTTACTCTTTCTTTCAAAGAAGTTTAAGCACCTAAGTTACTTAGAATCTTTAAAATATCAATCTTAGATTATGATATTGCACATGGAGTCCAAATTCTTTGGCAGAGTCACATGGTAAGGTGGTAAGAATCAGAAACATTTATTGCATAAAGCATTCTCCATAATATGTTTGGACAAAAATGGAAAAGTTTTTTTTTTTTTTTAAAGCATATCTTATGGGTTTTTCAATAAAGTATTTAAATACGCAGTTGTTTATCAAGGCTCCAATGTCCATTTCTTTGCTTTTGAGGGTTCAGTCAATATAAACACTAGGCAGTGAATATGATCTGTACTCTACTGTACATTAACCCATCTCTGGTTACTTTAAAATTTGAACAGGTTTAAGGAACTTATAGTTTGACTCTCACTGAAGAAACACAGCTAGACATTGGATGCTAATAATCCAACTCTTTCCATAGCAGCAGCAGCAAAATAGTAAAACAGGTCACCATCTCTCTGGCAGGGGCGACGTTGGCAGTCTGATGCTTTTAGCAGCTAATTTGTCTACTATTGTCCAGCTCTAAATCCAGACTCCAGAAGATAATGTGGATAAATTATCATTCCTATTTCCAAAACTTGATTCTACTGTGTTCTTTCCTGATCTTTATTCTGTCCTTCCTAATCTTTATTCTGCCACCTGCAGTCTGAAAGTCTCCTGGGTCCCCCGCTTCCCCCTCCTGAAACTTCAGACTCCTCTCAGCCCTTTTTACTCACCTTCGTATCTGCAGTCCTCTTGAATTCTCAACCTTTAACTTCCATTTCTAACATTTCTGCAGTTACTCTCCTCCATTCCACCCCATTTCTCAAGAGCCCAGTCAACTGCCAGTGCAAAAAAAAATGTTGGGTTTTTTTTTTCCTACAGTGCTGAAAAGTCTCAAGCTATGTCTACACATCACAAAAGGTCCTCTTATCTCACCACTTCTGTTGTGTCAGCAAATGCCATGAAATCTAAGCAATCTAAGCAAGCTTTATATCTCCATCAGGCACTGCTTCACGTCCTTTTCTACTGTTCAGCTCTAAAACTAATGTTCCCAGACCAAGGCCACACTAGCTGTTCCTTTTTAGGCTTACGTCCCTTACACACAGATCCTGCCGTATTACCATGTTCATTTCAATCAGTTATTTTTTTCCACCATGTCAGCAGGGGATTACCAAGAACACAAGCTCCCGGTTCTAACCAAGAGCCCTTTCTCTGCACCCCTTCTTCCAGCTCTAAGCATCATGAAGCAGCTGTTGCACTCCAGGATGGCATATTTCCAGTCCTTTCCCCTTCCAAAGCTGTGGCAGTTGGTGCATGCTCAGCTAGTGTGAAGAGGTAGTTCATTGATAGTCTGGACATGTAGATGCTGTGTGAGAACAGACAATATCCAGTCTGCTCAGGCAAAAAAAGTTGTTAAGGGCTTGCCTGCAATTACGCTGTACCTTTCCAAGAATTAACGAAAATTCTTAGTCTTGTGATTTAGAAAATGGGGATAGGTTTTCACAGGGTCAGCAAAGGCATAGTAATGCTAAAGGCCATCAAATTAAGTTTCTGCACCAAAGTCTAAGTTTTTCAAAAAGCAAAGGCTCAAGAGAATGAAGGGAAAATAAAATCCAAACTAAAAAAACCCAACAAAACAGCACTATACTACTTCCTGAGGTTAACTCTTAGAGACATCTGCAACTACTTTGGCTGAAATAATAAAGTAAAACAAAACATTAAAGGGAACGTGTGTGTGTGTGTGTGTGTGTGTATAAAAATCTAGAAAAGCCATTCAGGAAGGAAAAATTCACATACCTGGTTGGCAAAGTTATGAGCTAGTGAGAACTACGTTACTAAAAAAAGGATCAGAAAACCTTAACGATAGCCTTGCTGACATCCCCACCTAAAATGTATACACTATCAAGACAGACAGCAAAAAATTTCTTCCTAATGGGGCTGTGTAAAGTAGTCTAGGTCTTCAGCTTTTGTGAAATGGAAGCCTATTCACATTCCCAAATGAGGTTTTGGGGCAAAAAAAACCCCAACCCTACACAATCTCTTGTGTGTTTCCATGACAAGCAGCCTTTATTTGCATTATCTTTTCACAGTAAGCTTTCTGCAGATGAATCATAACGACCCCCAAGGAAATGCATCAGTTATTCTGTCCTTAGAGAGTACATTTATTCCATATCATTGCTACCTTAAAAGAGGTTGCTTATTGTCCTCAGGAGAACATTTCGGCTGCATTACCCTGGCAGCGGCTGCTTCCAAATGTATTTTCATCCTCAGCAAGAGCCGATGATGATGCTTTGTTGATAAGAAAATCAGAAGAGTTTTCACAAACATTTAAATTCAGCTATACTAGAAATTACTTGTCGGCCTATGAAAGTATCTTTGAGAAGCAAAGCATCGTAGGCTTCTTTCTGGGTTCACAGAGGTTTGTGTTACTGGAAGAAGAACCTGAAAGTTGCTCAAAAAAGTACAAATAAAAAACCCAGCAACCTAGTGGGGTAAAACTGGGCATCCTAGAGCACTACTTTATCTGTTCCACATGCACTTAAGAAAGCTTAAGAATATCTTGTGCTTTAATTTTTTTTTTTAAATAATTATCAGTGCCATTCACTCCTGAGACAAAGGTAACTCAATAAACTAACATAACTCGGAGCAACCTGAGTATTTTTTACCCAAAGGGTATTAGACTGAGGAAGGATGGAAATTGAATCTATCCTTCATCCAAGTTGAATTGTGAGTGAAACTCTCAGTATCACTACAGCTTTTTAAGATGTTTGTTTTTAATCAACTTTATTAAGAAAACAGGGATAAACAACTTCAGAAAAGACCAAAACCCAAAATATTCTAGTTTAAAAAACTGTTTGAGAAGTATTTAGGGGGAGATGGGTCTCCCCTGCAAAGCATCATACAAATCATTGGCATAAAAATCCCTCTTTCCACTTTCATTACTAAGGCAGAAAAGAAAAGCAAATGGGAATGGCTCTGTAACCATAGCAACATTTGCCATTTTTCTTCCCCAAAGAATCTTTGAGGCACTACTATTTGGAGTCTGCATTCCGAGGATAAAGTTTATACCAAGGAGAAGAATAGAATAACTTTATTTTGTTGCAGTGCCTTATGACAACTTTTTAAATTTTTTTTTTCTCTGAACAGAAGTAGCTTAAAAAAGAGGTCGCATGCAAACAATAAGAAATGTAATTGCATACACATATTTTATTTTTCTTTAATAAGGTGCAAGACATAGTATGTAGCTCTCAAGAGATAGTATTTGGAAATTATTGCTATGCATGAAAACATACTCATTTAGAATGGCCAATTATAAGAAATTTGCAATAATGATAGGAAGTATGGAAAAAGAAATGTAGTTTTCATATAGTATCAGCTTAATCAGAAAAATGTTATTTTTCATAATCATGAATGTAAATTTCCTAGATACTGTTGCTTGGGTCAAATATGAAAAGCTTGCTTTCTGCTTCCCTTCCCCTTACTGGGCACGTATAGTCTCAACTTATATTTATTATGAAGAATTGTATTCACAGTAGCTTACGAGCACAGCCAATTATTTTACCAAAAAACCCCCCACCCTTCCAGCTTACAATTAATACTCATTGTTTATGAAAAGCCATACTCAGAAATAAAGATACAGTCATAAAATAACACACAAAGTACTTAAAAATATTGAAGGTTAAGTATATTCAAATTCTAAATATTTTAATCTCTGAACTTATTCTTCCAGTATACCCAAACAGCTCAGATAAGCCGAAGTCATTGTTCAAGGGTTCCAGGAGATGCATTGGATCTCTTTACAGTATCTTGACAGGTAGGGGCAGCGAGAGAAGGTGACAGAAAGAGACTTACTCATTAAAATAGGTTCTAGCTATCAGGAGAAAGAATAGAGGAAGGAAAAGGACAGTAGCCTAGCAATTGCAAGACATGTTCAACAGCTTACACAACTGCAAATACAGAAATCCTTGCTCAAGTTACTTTATCTACATATTTCATTTCTATTTGCAAAGTGAAATAGTACAATAATGACACCTACATTACAGTCAGTAAGGCACTCAATTACCACCAAAATGGCAATCATAAAGCCATGACAAATACTGTCTATGGATCCTTACGTCCTGGGGCAGCATCTTGATAAAATCTTGCATCCAGTTTGCTTTTTCTTTATTTTCTTTTTTTAACATTTCTTGTTAGAGCTCTCAATTAGGAATGTTCTTCCAGGCTTAAAGTGTTCAAATTTATGTGATTTACTACCTAAAAAAAGTAAAGCATTAGGATTTTATGTAAATGGTATGTAGCTCCCATGAGGTAGCTACTCTTCAGGCAAAACTGAGCTACCAGTTTTTCTTTTGGATACATAAGAAGCTATGTATCCTTTAAGGACTAATCTATGCTATACGTAGCAAGATTTATTTGGATTTACATGAAGGTTGTATTGGCAACAAAAGAACTAGAATTCCTGAGATGTAACATATTTCAATGCATCATGCCAAATGAGGAAAGTATCTTTTCAAATTGTTATGAGAATATATCAGAAAAGAATACATGATAAAAGTCTGCACGTAGCTGATATAATTCATTTATCCTGGCAATTTCAAGCGAACTGAATATTTGACTTCAAACGAGCACAATCACATAGGCTGCAGCCACTCACAGAAGCAAAGAGAGTGTATTTCACTTTGGGATCCTGAGCTGGGCAAAGTGGATGTTGTAAGGATTGGCCAAATGAGCCCATTGACTATATTAAGGCTTCAACTACATCAGTAAAAGGAGGTTACTATCCCTTTTGATCTACTTCAGTGTGTTTCAATTCAAAGCTCACTAATTTACTTCAGGCAAAAAGTGACTATTTAAACTGTTCTGTCTGATTCTGTCCAAGACACATGAGAGAGTATTTGCATGAACTGCTTAATCAGCAGATTGCTGGTGCGTGACTGTAATCTCCAAAAAGAGGGCAGTGACAAGCAGCTGCAGCTGATAACCTTTTTTACTTGCACAATTACCTCTGGAAGACGTTCATCCACTTCTTTGCTCCCTGTGAGCACCCACTGGAAACAGAACAAAGATGAAATGAAGTTTTTGAGGAACCTCTAAGGAAGGTCAAGCTATCTGGCCTTCTGGCAAATCATCTGCTGTGTCATCCTATGTAAACCCTACTTCACATTGCAATCTCATCCTCATGGTAAGTAACAACAAGGTTACTGCAACTATTTGAACTAGAAAATGACAGACGTACTGACCAAAATCACTGTCCATGTTTGTTTGTGTATGTTAACAACAGGATTTGATTTTAGCAGGGAGGCAACAACTCTAGAAATATTGCTGATCACAAAAGCAAATGGTGCTCCCTTGCATGCCAGTAATTTACTGTGATTTTGCCATCACAGTTTTCCCCAAACCCCCACCTCTTCCAGTACTTTTCCCAATAGCATCATCTCTGCACTGCCCTGACAGGACGGACAAAGAATACTTTGCTACTACAACAGAATGGACTGTGCAGAGAATTTTTTTCAAGACAGAATGCTGATGGCCACTGACTCAGCTCTGCTCACTTGCTGGTAACTGGAAAGTTTGTGCAGTCTCTTTTGCAACTGCTGGCTGTTACATCTGCTCTCAGCCAACAAATTCTGTTTGCATAATGTCCTTGAGGTGATAAGCAATCACTCTTTCAATTATGCAACAATGGCAACTTCCATCATATACTCATCACATATCAGCTCATTCGTATCAGATCTTTCTTTTCTAAGGTTTATGATTCTTAACCCTTTCTGGTAATAATTTTCGCCCTTTTCCTACTCCATTGATTTTCCATAATGGTAAGCTCTCTTTTTCAAACCCGTAAGACAACTTTTTGCAGGAATGTTAGGAAAGGGAATTCCAAGGTTTTAATCAAGAAGAGATAAACTCACAATATCATTATCACTGAACACTTTCAATTTATGAATATATTGCAGCCTCACGCAGTGTATATAAGTAACATTTTATTTATATTATTGATGTAAGCAAATAGTAACATGAACACAACTCACTACAGTAACTTATTTTCTTGCTTTTCTAACATTTAAAGCTTTAATTTAATTTAATGCTATGTAGGAGGCCAGGTATATGTGTATCTGACTTTTTTAAAAATAAATCAAGGCTAAGTATAAAGGCAGTTTTGCCACTATGACAAATTTCAGTAACAACTGAACAACTCAGGGATCTTTCAAACTTCAAATTCTTAATTTGGCTGAAAACAAAAATTAGTCCACGACTGGCCTATTTATAAGATTCTGGAAGTAATTGTTTACACGTGTAAAACATTTTAAAACTATAAACTGTCAGATTACATAAGAAATCCAAAGCACCCAACACTCAGGTAAGACTTTAGCAAAAAAGCATCTTTCAAATATAATTTATAGGAATATTATATAACTAAACTTATCTGAACCAAGTGATGTATATTTACCACTGAGAACTGAATAATCTAAATGCCAAAATCTGCCAAGATATCAGTTCCACAGCGCATGACAGATTCTCAGAATCATCCCCTTACTTTTTTTCAATAAGAACAATTTTATACAAATCACCCATGTAAATCTTCTGAAGTGATGTCTATATAGCCTGTATGTTGTAATATGTAGAACACTGGCTGCATTCGAAAAGGCAATAATTTGTTGTTGTTGTTGTTGTTGTTTTAACTTTATCCCTCTCCTTAATTTAAAAGAAGAGACACTAGATAAGGAAAAATATCACTGTTATTTGTGAAGGAGCTGGCATAAGTGTAAAACTAATCATTCTTAAAATACTATAGAGGGATACCAAAGGCAAAAAAAAACCCAAAACCCACCATGAATAACATTCAGGATATAAATTTAGCAGAATCAGAAAAAAACCACAATTGGAATATGAGTTATTCATTATATTTTATTATATGGCAGATATCAGCTAGCAGGAAAGTAACAAAGAAAGCATAGAGGACAAGACAAGAGTGCCTTCCTTCCTTGCAACAACAGCTCCTTAACTTGTAACAGCAGTTATTATGCTCAATTTTAGATGTGAAAGTTGACACTTAAAAACATTAATCAGATGGAGAATACTATGCCAACATATTAAATTGTTAATTGAAATAATTCACTGCATGTAGAAAAGCCACCTACTGTCTTCAAACAAGCTATTATAAAAATACTGCTGACCAGGGAATTAAGTCTGCACACAAGACACAAGACACTGACACAACAGAACCTAATGGACTGTAAGGGGAACAATGCACCAGGTAGTAATGTTTCTACCTTGAATCTCTTTTTTTTTTAATCTTTTTTGTGCATGATCCAAACATAAATGACTCTATGACAGGTAGACACAACAAGCTATTAGGTCTATTGTGCTAATCATCTGCAAATTAAACTGCGGTAAACCCAAAGTAAGTCTGCATGCGAAAGTTGTTAAGACCTCTGTCAATAACCTGCATAAAATGAATTATACAATCATACTTCAGCACAAACTGTAATGACTACAAATTACAGCAGTAATTGTATTGTACAGCAAAGTGATTTGATTCATTGCTTACAAGGCATAATTAATAAGCTGAAATAAGATTCTCTCTATATTCCATCTTTAGAGTCTATTTTTCTGAAGAGTAGTTTGTTGGGATTTTTTACCCTACATCTCATTGCTCTGACTGCCAGAAATATTTAATGCCTTTTTGGGGGGTGAAAGTCATGAGCATCATCTTAAATTACTGAGGTAAGTCTGGTAGGGTCTGTAAAGAATCAGGAGGCATCACTACTCCCAGGAGATGAAATAAAGAGATAAACAGAGATAAATAGAAGGCAATCTTGTATGGCAGAGAGCTCTTTATGGGTATCTGTTGATGAGCAAGGGCAGGGAAATGACTAAAGCAGATTACATTTGCATTTCTGTTAGGTGACAGTTCATTTTCATTTCATTGATTGCTGTTAAGTTAGGATAGCAAAATAGCCTTTACTATTTCCCAGGGGAAAAAGAATTAGAAGGATAGGCCAGGCTAGGGTGACACCTCACGGTCCCAGCTTCCCATCCCAAACAAGAAGCAATTAGGTTTGGCAGAAAAGCCACTCTAAGCAGCCCCTCTCATAGGGGGACTGCAAAGACTGAGATAACAGTCCAGTGGACTGGACAAAAAGAACCATCTTTAAGTCAGCCAAAACTGCTTGGCCTAAAGTTCACAGGAATGGCATTCTATCTTAAGGACATAAGCAAGGGCCTCCCTGTCTAATGTCAAGTCATGTGTACTAAGCTACAGAGTTGGCAGAACAGCACAGACATTTTTCACAAAAGACTGACATGTCAAATTTGGAAGCAGTATTGCACAAGAAACTGTAAAATAGAGAAAGGATAGAAGGAAAAAATCTTAACTCTCGACTGTAGACAACTTGTTAAAGGTTCTTGATAACGACAGAATGAGTGGAGACGATCATTAATAGCACGCCCCTAAATCCTTTATATTATTGCCAATAGTTTTCTTAAAGCCTGCTTTACTCTGTTAAGATATTTTTTAAATATCAAGAGGCGATCAGCTAAGAATAACAGAGGAAGAGGGTAACGTATACAATACTTTCAGTTTGTGTCCTAGTGTGCATCTCTATTCATTTCAATCAGAGATTTTGTTGGGCTTTTGTTTTTGTTTGTGTTTTTTTAAATAAACGGTCTTCATTTTATAAGCCTACACTATTCTCCTCATTACAGAAGTTTTTTCAGTGACTTCCAGCTAGACCTTTCTGTTCTTAAGGGCAATATTAAATAACACAGCTGCTATGGAATGCAGTTATCCTCATCCTGCAGTCAAATGAAGGAAATTTGTGAAATCCGGTGTTTGTCTGGAAAGATAAGGCTCATAGAAACAAAAGCTTTAAGAGTTCTTTGGTGGCTATTTTGCTCAATAGAAAAAAGGCTATTCATTTATTATTAGAACACTCTCCTTAATCAAAATGCTGATTCACCTTACTCTTTAGTAGATTATTATAATGAAGATTATGAAAATCAGGAAAGCAGCCAGAACAGCAATCGACTCTATTTTGGAATAAGCTAAAGAACACCTGAGAGCTTTACAACTTTGTCCTTTGACATGATCTGGAAAAATAATTTTCCAGCATCTTCAAACAAGGATGTTGGTCACCAAAAGAAGCTATGTTTGTTTACCTTTATTTTTCTTTAATGTGTGCTTTGATAATGTTAACAATACTATTTTAAAATGTTAATATGAAATTCCATTAAAAAGACTGAATTTCTGAATGTTTGTATTTTTCCATAACAAACTCTGCAGTTGCACTCAAACAAGGAGAATAATCTGGATGTCAAATATTTGACAGTCAATTTGAGCAGAAGTATGTAACTGTGGAGCTAGGAATCATTTTTAATAATTGAAAGCACTTCATATTCATGCAAACTGCATATAAGAAACATACGCTTTAGAATACTTTTCATCCCAAGATTAAGGTCAATAAACCCTTAATTTTATAAGGATTCTTTCTTTTCCCCTCAAATAATTATCTTAAAAATGTATTACAGCTGTAGGTAATATTCATATGCAAATGAAAGGTTTCTTTGTTTTCTTTTAAATAAAGACACTTCCTATTTAGAGATATGGTACCATCAATTATGATTTAATTGATCTCTCTGACAGAAGTTCCAAATGCATGTACAGTTCAGGAAAAAATCTTTGGCTATTGAATTTTGATTACAGCTGTGCAGTAGCAGGAGAGATGCATATTCATATTCATTTAGCAGTTATTTTCTCATTTAAAAAAAAAAAAATTAGATAAAGAGGAACTAGTGTTTAGAATATTATTGCAGCTCTTCCCACTTCCACCCCAAGAAACACAGCTTTTTTCCTACCATTCAGTAAGCCAAAAACATAACATGCATTCACACATGCACAAAAAAAGTGAAACGAGACTGGAACATTCTGATGAAAAAATCAAGGCTTTCAAGAAATGAAAATGAGTGTTATTATAAAAGTTGGCATTAGAAGGCAGTATATGAGTGCTAGACTCATTTTATTAAATATACATCTGAAACCCACTTATCTTAGAATATATTTTATCATTAATACAGAAAGCACATCCTTCAGTTTTTATACTTGAAAATTTAGACCAAGCATTTGATATCACTGTGTTCAAAGTTTTTCATTTATTCTCCCAAACACATATAGCCATGTTAACTTTCAGACACCAAACACAGAAGATAGATTGAAAATATGCAACTACTTTAATTATGAACATACTTAAGCATCTTGGTGATGTAGAAGAGTAAGTCCCATTATCTAACAGTAAATCAAGCATGTAGACACCTCAAAAAAAGCTTGTAAGGTCAGAAAACCTTTAAATGCAAAATTGTTTTATGGTTTATTAAAATTATCAACTATATAAGAGTGGGGGAAATATAATGTGTTCTCAACATGAAAACTACATCACAACTGTCTGTAAGCAGCCTGGCAAAGCAAAATCCCTAAAGTATATACATTTCCCTTATTCCTAAACAGGGACGGGCAGTCTACCTGATTTGATCAATCCTAAGTCTATTTATATAGAGACAGCAGTAAATGCTTAGCCATGCCATGGTAGTGAATACACATTGGTTACTCCAGAAAGCAGAAAAATATTCTTCCATTTACTGTGCAGTGTTTGCTATACAATGTACTGAAAGGGCATAATTGAAAATTTAAATAGGAACCACAGAAAAACCTTGTAAGCGCTCTACCCAGAATTTTTTTTCTCCCACTAAACGCAGAAGCATCATTTTCTAAATTCTGTACACTGTTTTTTGCAGGACTAAATTCAAATGTATAGGCTGAACTGCATGCACTTTTTCCCCCCCTAAAATAATCTAATGTTCTAATACATATGAATTTTGACAGCAATGTAAGAAACCAAACAACCCCCCAACAAACAAACAAAACCCCCCAAAACCCCGACTTGAATTGCCCCTTCCTCTCAGCAGCTCCGCTTAGAAGTAATTGGCATAGGAATGGTTCTCCCCCATTAAAGTTTCTTCTTTCATAAAACAGAGATGAGAATCTCTCTGAACATAATTCAAATAATTGACTGTCTGCACCTATTTTTGTTGATCTATGTCAACACTGTAAAACTAACAGAGCTGTTAGTTAGCTAAAGCAATTGTATAGTACCAAAAAAGGCTATCCAAAGCAGTACAGTACATTAAATACTTGCTTTTATGCTCGTTACCAAAAAAGTATTTTCTTCTATTTCAAAACAATGCGGGTACCCTACAACACCAAAAAGAAAATCTACCTAAGGTAGATTTTAGACACTGTGACATACAACTCCATATGTTACTACTTTTCAGCTTCCAATTTTAGAGTAACGAAAAATCGAAGTTCATTGAATTACACCCTACAGACTTCTTCTAGGCTGAAATTCAATCAAAGAATCCATGAACTAGTATTTTTTCAGAGCTGCCAAAAAAGAAGTGTAATCAACAGGGTGGAGAACTATTGAAATAATGAAACTAAATATGTTTAACAGTTCTGAGTTTTTCTTTTTTTGCTTTTCCTTTTTTAGTGTCGCGAAATCTCGGTTTTTTGAATTACACCCTACAGACTTCTTCTAGGCTGAAATTCAATTAAAGAATCCATGAACTAGTATTTTTTCAGAGCTGCCAAAAAAGAAGTGTAATCAACAGGGTGGAGAACTATTGAAATAATGAAACTAAATATGTTTAACAGTTCTGAACCACAGTACTGGATCCCTATTATACTGTCAGCCTCTTTTTTTGTGAGTACAAGCATATGTTCCAAAGTGCAATACAAATGTCTTTCAGTATGAAAACCTTAATATTCTTCTACTTTTCGCAGTGAAATCAGCAACAATTCTGATATACTCATCAACACAAAGAGAAGCTGTCTGTCTTTGTTTTTAACACCCAGTGATGGATATACTGCAACTATTTTCCATTTACTTCTTCTTACTTTCCAGGTTTTGCCTTGAATTCTATAAGCCTTAGATAACTATAGCTTATTCTAATGCATTTAATACTTAAACCCACAATGGTTCTTTGACTGGGAGGGCTATTTCTAAATCTCAGTTAAAGCTCACTTGTTCTGATATTTCGGGGACATTTAGCTGTTACATGTCAAAAAAAGAATGACTAAAAACACAACACAGTGAAGTCATCACAACTATATATCCCTCTCTAGAGGCAGATAAATAGGTCCATATTTTCTGCTTTCTTCCGTGTGACTGTACTATCCCTTGAGCACAGATTGGACCCTCCAAAGCTAATGCACTTCCTAAGGCATTATCCCCACCTTTCTCCTATGCTTCTGCCTCTTTCAGATCAAACATCTGTACAAGCGAGTCTCAGCATAATAAACCCCCTCATCAAGAGGAAGCTGCTGCACAAGCTTGAATTATTACATTCTCAGCCATGCTGTGAAATTAACATGAAGAACAAGATAGTATAGCACATCACTATCTAAAAAATTTGCATCTCTACTTGACTTCACAGATCACAGCATCTCCTAAGATACTGTTACTCTCCTGCCAATGTCAATGCCCATCTGTTTTCTGCACCAAGCTAACAATGTTGACAGCACCTCACGTCTTACAAAGTAATCATTGTGTTGAAGATACTTGGGTGGTGATAATTATCTCTGCCTTTTGCCAGCTTTTTTTTCTCCTTCATTTTCTTCATTGTTTTACAACAATTGAAAAGACTGAACAAAATCAATACAAAAATATACTGCACTAGCACTAAACACTGGCCATCTAGTTGCACTGATTAGACAAAACTGATTCAGTTGAATTTGAATTTCATTGGGAATCCAAAACATAAATGTATGGAAAATTGTGGTGATACATGCTTTATTTTTACTTGTTTGCAAAAAAAGCCACAACTTTATCAAACATTATAAACACTTTCACTGCTGACAACCCTCTTCAAACATCAACTACTGTAATTTTCCACACATTTACATAATACTGGCTGATTAAGCTGTCAAAATTTTTATTACTGCTTGCTGCAGAAATCAAAAATAAAAACACAGCATTTGCAGTGGTTTGCCCTCATAAGATTTTGACACTAGAGCATAAGAAACAGTAAATGGCTAATCTGAAGTGTATGGGGGAGTATTCTCCTTAATTACTAATTCTCTCATCCACACAGAATTTAGCTTCTTTTCCTCAGTATAAGATCTGCCCCAGTTGGCAGCAACCCACTTAACAACAACCCAACCCATGGATCTGCAGTCCTGCCTGAAGAAGACCACTGAAGTGGAGACCCTCTTCCTTCACAACTCTTACTAAATTACAGGGTCTCTTACCCTGGCAATTTAATTCTTACAGGAACTACAAAGCCTCAAGGCCTGAATCGTCTGGAAACCTAGACAGCTATTACAAGAACTTAGCCTAGCTCTCCCCTGTTATTTCAATGTAATATAATGCCCTTCCAGTTCATCAGACATATCTGTTCTGGCTTATATTGAAGTAGCATTGATATTCATCTAAAGATGCATATGGCAAGATATAAGTTATCATATGAACATACCATATTTATAACAAAAATTACCATGTAATTATCATTGCTGCCTTTATGTTGCCATGCAGTTTCCTCTCAAAATAACACGTTGTCTCACAGCTTATAATTAAATCATAATTTCTGTAACTTCCACAATAAGACCAAAGTTTTGAAGTTGAAAGGGAGTTCTACAGAGAACTACCAGTAATACAGAACATCTATAAAGCCAAAGAAATACTCTGTTATGGATAAAAGAGTATTTTTAATTCCTTTCCTTTCTGTAGAAAAGGATAAGTACAAGAACTTTTGCTGCTGAACACTTTTTAATATATAATTTTAAAATATCACAGAAAGAAAAAAGTGGTCAATCCATCCCCTATAAAATCATCCCATCTGGTTCCGATACACATCAAATTAATCCAGGCCAAATAAAAACCCACATATACCAGTTTAACACTATTCCAAAAAGGACTTTAACAATCCGCAATAATCAACCATGAAAACAGCTGCACTGAAGCATCCCAAGTCACAAGAACTTATTCTTACAAATTGGTCTTCCTAGCATCAGCAACCAGTTTAAGACATAAATCAACTTTAGAAACACAATTCTAAAATAGGAACAAAGAGAAGTTGTCTAGAATGCTTGTATAATCACACAGCAAGAATTCTGACACTTTTCTTCTTAAAAGAACAGCTTAAATTGCCTCCAAACTTCCATTTGAGAACATTCAATTTCTCTGTTGTCATCTTCATACTCACTTAGAATAATTTTAATGGTTCAGAAAAAAAATGTGGTAAACAAGAATATGGATTTTATTTTTCTTGTGAAAAAGGTACAGAATGGTCAGCTGCACTGTGATACAGCAGTGTGCTTCTACCCTGATTTGCAACTAATCTGCTTTCCTCATTGAAGGCTGTCTTTTTATCTTAGACTGACTTTTCACAGAGGAATTAATGATACACTTACTATGCTTATTGTGAAGTGTTAATCTCTACACTATAAAGAGAAAAGACGGTGTTATAATTTAGTATGCCTTTAAGTATTTTATCTTCATCCAGGCTATACCTGTTTCTTCCCTTATGCTTCAGCTGTGCATTCTGAAAGTCAAAAAATAGTAGACACTTTTCATCCTTTATAGATTTGGTCTAACGTCACTGAAATTAATGCAAAACCTCAACTCTCAATTGAAATCTAAGCAAAACTGTACACTGTTATGTAAATATTTCCTTTGATCTGAAAACAATGAATAGGTCATTACCTGTAATTCTGTATCTGTCTGGTAAAGAAGGCCTATGCCATTCGAGCTTTTTGGTTATTTTTGTTGTTGTGTTAGTGGTGGGGATGAGGTAACTGGAGCTGGAAAGAAAGTGGGGATCATGCTGGTTATCTCGTGAATGCAACTGTGTATCAACTTCTTACTCTTCATAAAGCTGAAATTAGAGTTACACCATTTCAGAAATAAAATCTCAAATTAAATACCATTGTATGAATGGCAAATTACTAATGCACTGATTTACACTCTGGTGAAGGTTTTGCTGAACCTTCCCATCTCTATAATCATAAAAAGGAAGCTAAAATTACTTTTTCATGACCAGAAGAGAACAGATGCACCTTACAAGAAACGTTGTCAGAAGCAATACTATACTTTTGCTCCTATTACTCAACAAATTTTGTGAGTCTTGAATCATTAAGAGTCTATAAAAACATCTTTCAGTGGAAACAGAAAAGCCCACATGATTTGGTTAATTTTAATTGTAGCAAGTTCTATTTATTTCTTCTGGGATCCACAAGAAGTAGAGGTTGAAAATGAATGACAGAATGTTCCCGTCAAAATGAAAGAGCTATCAGTTGTGTAATAAGGGCTCAGGGAACCTAAGCAATTATGTAAAAATCAAAGGCAACTGGAGAACATGAACAGTTAGTATAGGGAGTGAGTAGGGGCACTTAATGATATTCCACGCGTGAGGAGTCTTGGACGGTTATGGAATTTCAGGCAATAATGGTGGATGGAAGCTAGGACACAATAGCACAAAGGAGTTCCAATGAGCTTCTATTAAATAACGGTCAATCAGGCTCAGAGGGACTATAAGAAACTTCAGAAGATTATGATTCGTTTAGTGGTCTATCCTATCAATCTCTTTTCTAAGACCTTCTCCTCCTCCCCCATTTCAATGAAAAAAACACTCTTATCCCCTCCCAGACTTTGCAAGACCGCTCCCAACATACTCTCCAGGCAGCCTTGTCATCTCCATCCTTTTCTAGGATCCAGATCATCCTTTCCTAATGCCATTGAGCCAACAGCAGTCCCCTCTGCCTTCCAACAGCATTTCAGAAAAACCCAGGGTTTTCCTTTCTCCTAGCTTCTGGGAACAAATGGACAAGAAGGAAGAGGGTGGAGCAAGAACTATCCTAAGAAACAGGAGGGATATCCATTAAGAGGACTCTGCTACTTCTTTTAACTGGGAATAGCATCTGCTTTACAGCAAAGTGCTGCCTCATGCAACAACAGACTTCACCAAACTGTATAGCTCTGTCCAGCCAGATCTGCAAAAAACATGCCTGTGTTACACAGGGACTTTCTGGTTGTTACGAGATGCTGCTAAACGGTTTGTATGAATTTGAAGACATATCAACATACCCAGTTCTTGCTTCATTTGCCTCGATATATTAATTCTTTCCAAGTTGTAAAAGACTACAGCCAGATTAACTATGATGGGGATGAGAGGGGAGGCTCAAAATGTGTTAATATTATTACAGACATCAAGGTGTCTGTACAACCTTGATGAACTATTTCTAAAAATAGTACTGATGCAGGTGATCAATCTTACAGTTTTTGTCAAAAAGATAAGCCCCCCCCAACCCAGAGATTGATTGCTTACAGTAGGTCTATGTTTAAGAATGACAAAAGGCATTTCAGTCAATGCAAACTGTGGCCACAGACACCTTGAGGCACATGCAACAAAAAAAGGGTGTTTTTTGTTTTGATATATTTACTTCTCTTCCTCCTTTAAGTGCTGCCAGTTATTCAGCTCCTACAGTAATTGCTGTTCTACTTATTTCTCTGATTACAGTTTGCAGTTATCTATTAAAATAACAAATAAATAAGGGTTAATTTTTGCAACAGCAGCACCTCACAAGCAAGTACATAGGCAAAAAATGGGGAAAAGAGAGAATGATGGGCATGCTATGAAATGAGTGATTTTTCTACCTGTTGTAACACTGATATGATGGCTGTATTATTAAGACAGCAGATAATATTCTTTTATATAAATTATATGCTGTCATTTAACAGTTAAGTAGCATTTCAAATCACAAGGTGCCTTCAACAGTATTCACAGAAAATGCCAGCTATATTGTCCCAAAAGTCTGACAAGAATTAATGCTAGCAGTTTTGAGCCTCTCACAGTGTATCCACTGAGAACCTAGTTACCTGAACAGTACAAGTAGCATTTATCTACAGTGAAGGCAGTTACTGCTTCACTGGCAGAGAAATTCAGAAACTCAAATAAAACTATGTATCTAGTTTCTCATTCAACCCAAATTTGTATTAAAGGACAGGTATCAAGGTTGACAAAATGTAATGTGTTTTCTCTCTGTAGGCAAAATCTTTGTAGATTTCACAAGTGTGTTTTTCTTAATAATGCTGCAAATGCCTTCATGCCCACTTAAGCCAACAAAACAACAAAGACCCGAAAGCCAGATTTGCTACAACAGTAAATCTATGCATATAAATGAGATAAGATAAAGAATTTCTGAAGTGACAAAAGTAATATTCAGCACTCCCAAACCCTGCACCTTCAACTTTCCACAACTATATTATAAACAAGAAGGAAGACAAATTTATAAGAAATTTATTCTTAGCTTTATTATTAATATATGGCATCTATAAGATATAGATAAGATGTATATAAACTGTATCTATACAGAGTCTCCAAATTACATAGGTGTGTTTTAGCGTATCTCATGATACTGCATGCCCAAGAAGAATCCTTCATAGTTCCTTTTATTTGTTTCTTAGATGCTAAATAAAATGAAATAAATGGCAATGGAAGATAAAAGTTCTACATACTGTTTCCTTTCCTCTGAAACATGACTGCCTATTGAGATATTTCTGAACGTTACTCAAAAACCTTAGCAGTACGGTTATCCGGGGGCAAGGGTGAGCTCCATATATGGTTTGACAAACTCTAAGCCCAGTTACTACCATGTAATTCAGTAAAAAAAAACTTAGAACAACAAAGAACATGAAGTCAAAGTAAGCCAAAAGTCTCTTCTGCAAATAATTAGATCATACATTAGCTATAACACTCAGCTCAAAATTTACTGTGGTAATAGATCTCTCTCTGAGGCACGATAACAACTATTGCGGGCTCACACTTACGTTTTCCAATTAGAACCATCTCTTCTCCCCCTTTGTGACAAGTAAAATATCTATCAAAGAATTAGGAAACTTCAACAAAACCAAAACAACATCTTTTGCCAAGCTATTCCTGGTTAATATCAGTTCATATCAATTGGAACTAAATCATGAGTATGCAACATGCCAACTGACTTTCTCTCCTGATGTCAATGGGAGATTATAATTCTTGTTTGTACCTATTAACTGCTTAAACCTACCGTTTGCACGATGCCTGCAACGGACTTTGAATCTCCTGGATTTTCTAGGTGTGTAATCTAACCATTACACAATAACCAAAAAGGCAGAGAGCTTTCTGCTTTGGTCAGTCACCCTTCCAATTTGTATTTCTAAGAAGGTGATTTTTAATTGTGTGCCTAAATGGAAGACTGAAACATGTCAGCCCACAGAGGCGTTTGGGGCTTAAGAGTCCAGCCACACAGTGACACCGATTATAAGCTGAAGGCCATCCCCACTCAAGATACAAATCGTATTTCAAACACATCTTCTTTCACTTACCTGTCATCAGCTGCCTTAGGTGTCCCATTTAGCAAATCTCTCATTTGTATTCTTGAATTTCTGGTTTATTCAGGGCCATAACTCTTACTCTTGGACTGTCTGACATAATTATATCCTGGTATCTGTTTAATTTGCATGTGAAATTCTATGCTCACAGCACGTAACGTCTTGTCCTAAGTACTATTTAAAAGTTGCTCAGAGATTGACTATTAGAAAAGATGAATTAATTAACAGAATACTAGTAATATATTAATAACTGTGAGGCAACAACAGGGTACTAATCATCATGTAACAATTTCAAATATTTTGAAAATAAATTATTATTGAAAAGGATAGTGCAATTCTGAGCTAAGTAATTATTCCTCTTATAACATCATTCTATCTTATTAAAAATTTTAAAGGGTGCAGAATATGGAACTATACTGCTCTTATACTGTGAAAACAGAGATTTTAAAAATTATTCATTGTCATGTCAGACTATCTGCCTAATGCCAGACAAATTCTGTTAACATCTTTCAGCCTTCCTCTCCCCTCCAAAATATTGGTAATAAAAATACTCTTCTCTCTCCTACCTTCTATCACACTGTACTGGAAAGAAAAATACAGGAAGAGGGACTATCTCTACTACAGTGATTTTATAGTGTATGTCTGTGATATTTAGTAAAGCAGGGCTCAACTTTATTTTTTATTATAAAAAAGGACAACGTTCCCACGCTGTAATACAAATAGTGTCAAAAATAACAAGTATATTTTGTCCTGGACTACACAGATAACTTCCACACTAATTTCACAGAAGTCAAGCTTTCATCTGAAGCCAGGCCTGCACTGCACGTTCCTTCATATCACCTCCAAACATTTCAGCCCTTGTGAATGGTACTTTCTGGAATCTCATTATAATAGATTATGCATGTTTTATATGTTGCCTCAGAGAACTGCATATTTTAATACACACACATCTCAACAAGAAATACTAGCTCTGCCAGTTTTACTTTATCTACCCTTCATAGATAATTTGCCTTCTGAACAGAACTGAAAAGAGATTTTAAGTTATTTTAATACAGGAAGAAATCCAGCAGCTGGAGCCAACTGTTAAAAAATTTGAAGTCCTATTAATTTTTTATCACATGTCCAAAAGGACACTGCTCTGTGTAGATTATACAGGCATATTCAAATAAGTTTAGGAAAGAAGCTTAAGACATTGTTCTCAGAATAATTTTTAAGTAATGGATAATGATGTCCATGAAAAGATGAGTGAGAAAAAAATGCTAAGAAAGATCTATTTTGATCAACCAACCAACCACACAAGCGTGTCAAACACATGCATTTTCATTTCTCTAAGAACAGGTTCAACGAAGCATTAAAGAACATATTACCACAGAGACAGCTGTATTCTAGCATACCAAATCAGGAGACATACAGGTTACTTTCCTGATTTATGTGTCCCATAGCATCTTCCTGCAAAGGCTGAGTCCCATGACGGAGAGAGCAGACTAATTCTAAAGACATATGCTATACTTCATCTTTTCTCAAAATCTCAAGCCATTGTGCTCATGGTAAAATCTGACACAGAAACTAAAAGATTTATAGCGCTAAGCCTTGCACAGCTTGCAAAGATGACCAAAGTGGCACTTATTTCATACACTTACTAACTGTATCATAAAAGCCAAATCAGTTTGTTTACAGTGATGAAACCTCACAAAAGTTAAATGGCAAAAGATCTTTACTCTAGATTTTTGACCTTTCTCTTTAAATTCTCAACACATAGGACATAGGATATAAAATCTTTATGTTCCCACTGCAGCTGGGATCTTTCTTCCTCTTTCACAGGTTTTCCTGCCAAAAAACTAATACTACTCACTGCATGCTTTTAGTCAGTGTTCACCAAAACTTAAACTGCATCTCAGAAAACATGATTGCTAAATAGCAAAATTTGTAAAAGTATCCCTTACCATCTTGTTAAAAATCCTTGAAATGACAAATGAAAGCTCCAGATCCCTTGGTACATGAACAAAAAGCACTGCTGGTATAGAAGTGAAAGAAAATAAAATTAAAATAATGTTAAAAGATTTCAAGCAACAAGAATCCCAGCCAAGCTGAAAGCAAAGTTAATTTTTCAATAGTCGAGTCTATCACTAAGGATCAACACACATCTAGACAAAAAAGCAACAAGCTGCAGCTTACCTTGAAGAAGTTTAGTGGCATATCCTCTCACAAAGCAAAAGCATTCTTTAGTCCCAAAAAAATGTATGAAAAGAAAATGTGTGGTCCAAGTCATCACTCACAAAGAACATGGCTGAATCCACCTAAGACTTACATGGATCTTAAAGGCAGGGATAGTGACCTGTACTAGTAAATTGGTGAAAATATTGTTTACTCTGTTATTACCAAATTACTTATTATTACTGCTTATTAAATTAACAAGAGCAGATCATTATCAATGGTGGGGCAGGACAAGTTAGAGGAGTTCAAAATAGAAAATAAGACTACTTCCTTGGAATGACCTAGGTTCTGACAGTATCTTTCTTTGAGCATATTGGCATTACATACCTTACTTAAAAGTCAGAGATACTTTGAGAAAAGGAAGCAATGGACCAAGCTGCCACAGGAAATTGTACAGTTAGTTTTTCTAGGAACATTCCTATTTCTACTAAGCTACCTATTAAAGGAAAGTTAGGAATAATTACATCAAGCCTGCCATGATGCAGAACAATAGAACAAATGATGTGTTAGAAATACCTTTCAATCTAAATAACATCAAGAACAAAAAATCTGTTGCATTTCTCTGTGTAAATAGGATTGCTTATAAAGCTGAACCAGAAGCTGTATTTGCATCCCATACTATCATTATCAGCGCATTCCACTGATATTGAACTATCACTCAAAGTAGCCACTCTTTATAGAGTCTAGGAAAGCCATCAAGATTAATTTTACTCATTGCAACTAAAATAAACAAAATACACCATTCATGGGCACATAGGGCTTTATCCCGTTTTCACGATCCACTTATATACTGTTACCAAAAGAAAAAAATTAACACAGGTCCTTGGTTGTCTTGTAATTGTCCATCATTTTACAGCCTGCACACAAGATCAGGGAAGAAACATACAAGAGCTACCATTCATGTGCATGTATATAACATTCAGGGAACAGAAATGATTTTATAAGCCTTAGCACACTCATGTGAAGTTCAATATTCTGTGTTTTCATGCTTTAACTCTGGCTAGATCAGACAGAGCACTGGGTGTAACCTGTGCCGTAGATACTGTATGTTTTCTATTGCCATTTAGTATCGGTTTGTTGCTTTGTACAAGAATTGAGTTTCTTCCCTCTCTATTCAGCACTCGTAAGACCGCATCTCGAGTACTCAGAGCAGGTTTAGGTCCCCTCATGACAAGAGAGATTGCCAGAACTGGAGCGAGTTCAGTAGAGGGCCACAAAGATCACTAGGGGACTGAAGCACATGCGGTATGAAGAGAGGCTGAAAGGGTTGGGTGTGTTTAGCCTGGAGAAAAAAAGAGCTGGTGAAAGATGCAGCTAGTTTCAGTCTTCCACTAGTGAATGGGAGTTATAGAAAAGACAGATTTTTCTCAAAGGTGAGAAGAGATAATAGGTTAAGAGTCAGCGGACAGAAACTGCAACAATGAAAATTTTTACTGGTCAGAAGAAAATAATCGACAACAAGTCAATTGACAAGTAGGTGGTCACCTACTCGAAGAGGTTATGCAATCTCCACCTTTGGAGATACTCGAGACCGGACTGGAAACAGCCCTGAGCAACCTGGTTTAGCTTTGATGATAACCCTGCTTTGAGCAGAGGGTTTCACCAGGCAATTGTCAGAGGTCCCTTCCGTTCTGAAGTATTCTATGATTGTCCTCATTGCACACTATGTCCTGAAGTAATTTCTGAGCACTTAAGGACTTTCAAAATGTCATTTAATGCATAGGGCAATGGGATCTCATTTCCAAAGGTATCTGAAATTAAGTTCAAATAAACTGAAAGGGTTTTTTAAGCAATACTATGAAAAAACCCAAACATTAAAATCAAGTGTGATGATCAATCAGCAGATCAGATCCTCTTTCAGGTAGCTCTCTGTGATTTTTGTATTCCCACTACAGTTTTTTTTTTTTTTTTTTTTTTTTTAGTATAAAACCTAAATACTAAATGGAATTGACAAATTAGTTGTTGCCTGTTCAGGCTGCATACAGGTATCATAGCTAAAAGTCATTGGTTTTAAAAAGCACTTTAATTCAAAGTGTATTACAATACAAGCAAATAGTACAAAAATATAACTGGGGTTTGAGAGTTTTAAAATCTTAAACAAAAAAGAAAGCTGTGCAGAATACCACACATTGCGTGATAAATGTCATCACGAATCCCTAAGAGAAACAGAAAACTGGTCCGAAAAATCACTCTTTTTATGGCAATATTGTTATCCCTGATTGCTCTTGTACAGAAGAGCTTTGCAACCTCCCATTCACACATCTAACAGAAACTTCTCACCAACAGCACACACCCGCACAGAAGGATTTTATTGGGAAAATCTTCAACTAAATACAAAGTAACAGACAGCAGACTGTGAATTCTGGTTACAAAGAGCAGTAAAGAAGAATTCATCAGGTGTATTGACTGTTAGCTAGCTTAAATACCATTATTTTGAATAAATGCACTGCATGTATTCCTTCTTTAGGGAGTTGCTTCTAGTAACACCTCTATCTCCTAAAATACAGGCTATGAAAACTCTTCTAGAATACTATCCAGCCACCTCAGGACAAAACCAAATTCAGTATGAGATCTCATGTATGAGATCTCATGTAACAGGAATATTGATTATAAAAAGAAACCAACAAAAAAATCCAACCAGTCTTTCAGAACTTTGTCATGTTGCATTATCAGTCTTCAATTGTGATTCTCACAAATGCAAAGATAACATTGAGCAATGAACGATAAATTGAAAGAAACACTTAGCATGTAAAAAGAGTAAGTTGTATGTCATACCAAGCGTACGGAAGACACAGTACAATGGAACGCTCCTGAAGGCTGATCTGTATAATGACGCATTATTATAACAGTTATCTTACCCACACAGATATGGCCCCTTAAGACACTGCTTTTTTTTTTTTTTTAATCTTCCAAGAGTAGGTGAACTCTATTCTATGCACATTTGTCAAAATCAGGTTAGAGATTTTCATAATTGGCATTCCATCAGCCTGTCATTTTCTTCACTTGCAGTCAAATGACATTGAAAAAGGGATTGGAATACTTTCATATGTTTGAAAGCGTCAGAAACTCCTATTTCCACTGTAATCCCTGTAAGTGAGTGCCAGCTTTAGTGAGGACAAGCAACAGTGAATGCTACCACCTTTTCTGAAGAATGTTTTGGTCTGTACATAGGAAGTAATGATAATTAAGTAATCATTAAGTAATTAAGTAATCATTAATGATCAGTAAAAACAGAAACCCAACCTATATGGCACCATTCTTTCTGAAATTTGCTAATGCTGAAGAACCTCTAAAACAGAGACAGAAACAGTCATTTTTTTTTTCCACTTACAGCTACCCCAGTGGTTAATAAAAACTGCTCCCCCACTAGCTGCCTGTGGTAATAGCCTGGGAAAGCAAAACTTCAGAAAGACTTAAGATGTACAAAAACAAATCACAAGAACACTGTGCATGGAGGCTTGTGATTCAGTGGAATAAAAAAAAGTCCCTGAACATAGCTATAACAATCTCTCAAGACAACAACAACAATTAAAACCCTTTAAAATAGCTTTTACAGAAAGCTCTACAAGGCTTCTCTACACATACATGATCTGTACGCTAGCTGCATGAAAAATTGCATAAAAAATAAGGAATTGATTTACTCATGGAGAAAGGGGTTTTTTTTGTGTGTGATAAACCACCTTAAGAGTAAAAGAATAAGCTTACAGATAGAGATTGCATCTACTTGAATTCTGAAAGTGTCTGGACAAATGGATGATTGGGTACAAAAGCAAAAGACCACCATAATAAAAAATTCCAGATAGTCTGATTTCACATTACAACCATCATGGTAGGGAGGACTAGCAACTGAAAAGAGAGAAATATCACCAGTTATCTTGATGTTAGGTGGTTTTGATTTTTTAAAATCAAGGAACTGTGTTGAAGCTGCTCTATGAGAAGACAAAATCTAAGCAAATAGGTGGAATATTTCCTCCACAGTTCTGGAAATGGTACCTTTTACTTATTTTGTAAAAAGAATTACATGAGCTGACGATGTCCTTGGAACAAAATAACATCATTTTGACTTTGCAATTTACAGATGTTCAGCTAATGCCAACTTGCACTGCATAGAAAATCCTACCTGGAAAATAAGACTATTCTGTTCATTTCTATACCTTTATTTCATCTTGATTTGCCCTAGGTATTAGATGTTCCAGTGGATAGCATTAAAAATTGAATTCCATGTTTTAAAACTTCCCACAAGGTTTAGTTACTAGTGAAACCCATTTGATTGCTTCACTGTCTTACCCTAAAGTGTTTACTCTTAATTTTCATTATCTGGAACATTTTACAACTTGTGTTTTTCCTGTTGACAGGCAAGAAATACAAGTTGTAGAAGCATTCCAGTAAAACATGTTAGACAACACAAATATTATGTGATCAAGTACATCTTGGAAAGGATCATAGAAATAGATTAGAAAAACATAGGAGTCCTTGTGCTTCAAAGCTTAAAATGTCTGCAGGGATTAGGGAGAAAGTTTACCGCTGCTGAGTTTGGACATATTCTCTTATCTGATCTCAAACTCTTTTGACAAAGCAAGCAAGATATAGCAATGAACTAAATGGACTGCATGTCAACTATAAACAATCCTACCAGGAAGTACAGTAAGCAAAGCTTCCCTTGACAGCAGTATAGTTATTTGGATGACAGGACCCACATGTAGTTCTGCTTTAAAGAAAAACTGTAATTATTTCTGGCCTTTTAATCTGGCCTTGAAATGACACGAGATGAGCATATTCAGATATACAGACAGATATAATATAATACAGTGGAGGAAGAAGAACAAACTAGAAATCCCAAACACATCTTTAGTTACAAATTTTATCTTTAAAGGTATGTCTAGAGTGTCTGTATGAAAAATGTAATTATAGTTCAAACTAGCAGCATTTTCTTTAGTTACTGAAAGTAACAAAAGGAGCCAGTGATAAAGCACAGCATGAAAAAGAAATACTATGAATAGTATGTACTTCATTTTTTAAATAGTTTCAATATATTTAAGTTTCTATACCTAAATCTAACAAACACATGGAGTCATACCCTAAGAATATCCTTTGTTGGAGTGTTTTCATTAAAGAATCTATTTTACTGTCTTTCTCACTCCTGCACTATTTTAGTCAAGTGAGTAGGAACATCTTTATTTCTAATTTTTATTTCCATTACCCTTCAACGCCATCAGCAGAACTATTGCTTAGAGGCTTTTCTTGCCAGCTTTATCAGACAAGTTTACTTAAGACATCGGTTTTGTTATAGGCTCTGAGCTTCAATCTGCACCAGTGTTTGTTCTCACTTCCTCTGCTCTGTAAAGCGTTTCTGTGACTATTTAATGGAATTATTATTTCAAAAGGTAGAATAATTACTGTTAGACTCATCCTTATCTTGAATACCTGTCAGCTGTCCTGAACACATTCAGCTTAGAAAAATATAGAATAATCTAGATTTTTCCCGTCCTTTGACTAGGATAAAATTGAGTGGTTTTCAATTACATTATGAAATATAGGTTCTTTAACTCCATTGTACTGAAGCCATGCGTAGAAGTGTGTAGAAGTACTTCAGAAGAGCCCTTTGGCTTTCACAAGATAATTTAACATCTGAAATGAAATACGTTAAAGAGCTTGTGCCTAATAATAAAATAAACCAAATGCCATCCATATCCTTAGAAGTTACCTCCCCTTCTCTAGGGAAAAGTTTCTAGTAAGAATAATCTTAAAAAAAGATTCCTTACAGTATTATTTTAATTATTAATTCCAATAAAATATTTTATTATAAATCTGCTAATAACCTATTTTTCTATAAAACAGCTGAAAGTATGTTTTTGCATTATATTCTCAGAAAGTTGTGGTTAGTATTATATACTATGTGTATTTTATAAATACTGTTATTTTCTGCTGAAGTTGAAACATTTCATAACTTTTCAGATGACAGCAGTAAAGTTGCATTCAGTCATGTGCACTGAGATGACAAATATAGATTGAATTCATATTTCTGAAAGCCTTCCATCAATCATAGATGAAACAAATCCAAACCTTGATTCCTCCAATACCCCAAACTTCCAAATTCATACTCACGGTAATTATTAAATGTTAAGGAAAACTGGCCTTGAATTTTGGATTTAGATCGACACAGAAAAGGAATTCAGTAGCATACTGAAGAGCAGCTGTGAAATCACTTTCCTTCCTTCCCCAATTTATTTCAGTTTAAGTAAAATGAGTTGCATGCACATATATATATATTACTTTCCATCATCAGTATTAAAGAACTGCCTCCATTTGAGCACATAGTTCCTTTTCCCATCATCCCTATGACATTTTCAACAATAGAGTAAAACATTATTCCTGCCAAGGACTGCAGCTTGGAAGAGAAAGGATGCTGCAAGTCCTGAGTGACAATGAATTGTGCAGAAAAACTTGCACTGTGCCCTTACCATAAAGCAATCACCATATTTTTGTGAAACTGTACAGTTAAGTTAGTCTGTCTTTATTCAAGGAGACTAAAATAGAATTTATTGAAAAAGCAAGACAGTAAGTAGAATATACTCCACCTAACTAAATGGTGTTACTGGATATTATTAGTTACAATCCTGTTAGTTATGTAACAATCTTATACAGCATAAACATTTTAATATCCTTACAGTATCACACTTAAAGCATCCTCAGACTTAGTGCTCAGCCTCCCTACTTCATTAAATGCCTAAAACATAGTTTGAACTGTAAGAAATTGCTTTCATATTACTTTCTAATGGTAGTCTACTCTATTCATCCTTGCTTTTTTTGAGCTTTAAATTGTATAAGGCACTTCTTGTACTGTAGCCTCCATCCTGCATAGGATTTGACATAAATTTCCTTTTTGATTTAGAGTGGAATGGATAATTTTTTTTTGACTCCGACTGGATTTTTCAGCTGCAATGTTGTACAAAGAGTCTAGGGGAGCAGGGGGGAATTATGCCTTTCCCCAATTAGTTTTTTAACTTTATGTAGTATCACATGACTTATACACATCTTTCTCCCCATAATTTTATTAGATTATCTTCTCACATGATTCTGAATCACCTGTGCTTGCCATCTGATTTCTAACACTTTGATACTTATCTGTCTTCTGAAAAGCAATTCACCTAAGCAAACTCCTGTACATGAATCTGGTAAGGTTTTGTGAGACATGAAAATTACTTCATTTTTACACTCCAAGCATTTGTACTTCTTCAATTCAGTTTGCTAATACCCCTTTTCAGTAATTGTCTAGGTCATTTGCCTGAGGCAAAAGCATCATTACATCTCAGACATTGTAGGAATCCCACACCCATCTTGCTTGAAAATGACTACGTTTCAACTTTAATTTGAAATGAAAGCTTCATCAAGCTTCTGCTGTAAACACTGGGTTTATCATAATCCAAGACAGACACTTAAGATGTTACCAATAAACTAGATAAAATTTCTATTGGCCTATCGGTAGTCCTATTGTATTAGTCAAAACCAGACAAGCCAAAATATGCTTGAAAGCTATTCTGGCTCTTACCTCCGATCCTCTTTATTGGTTTATAGGCTGACATTAACCTCAGCTCATGCATAACCAGTCTGCTGCTTCTTCACTAGATTTAATTTGTAGCCCTAGTTTGTCTTTAGAATGCTTTGATGCCCTTTACGTTCAAGTCTTAAAACTTGTGTGCTCAATTTTCATGATGTAATTATTCTGAAAGCCTTCCTTGGTAGCTTTATATGATGATTGTGTAAAAAACCTGTAAACTCTGCTTTAGAAACTTCTCTTCAGATTATTTCAGTCAATATTTCTGTAGACTGTTACTACCGGCACCAGAGATTGTATTGTCTCTCAGAAGTATGAATTTTGCTTTCTCCTCTAATTTGTTCATAATGCTCTATAGCTCTGCTACAGCCGGTCTCCCTTAAGCTATAACTAATATCAGGACCTCTCCTGTTGTCAGTAGTGGGTATGGATGGTATTGCTCAGAAAAATTGTGAGAGAAATAATGCGACTGGTTGCACTTTGGTCAATTATTTTAACCAGGTGGATAGAACAGCTGGTTCATTTGTGTAGGGACATTTCCTTTTATTCATTAAATGTTTCTGACATTTTAAAAATCCTTATTGAACAAGAAACATCAAAGCATAAAAAGAATATAAAAGAACTTCTGCTCTTCTTAGGCAGTTTTTGTCTTACCCTAAATAAACTGTCAATTCAATGAGATTTTTTCTTATACTGCAATGATATCTAGATGAGTTAGGTAAATTTATGCTTTATCTAGGAAATAATAATTAAAAAAAAGTCACAAAGCTGCCTACTATTCCCGTCGGTGAAAAACACGGAGAAAATATTTCAGGAGTGTCCTTCACATTTTCTTTCACTATTTAATGTTCTGCTAATGACTTAATAACTAGCAAAAAGAAAGGTAGTTAGACCATTTCAATTTTTAAAGAAGGACATTTAAAAAAAGATTACAGAAGTTTTCCTAATGAAGAACTCCTTTTCTCTTTCAATTCCATGCATGAAATTAAACAACTTTGTAAACAAGACAATAGCTGTCTGTCTTATTGCTGTGCTAGGCATACTCCAATATCTCCATTCACTCACTTGTAACAAAAAATGTGAACAAACAATTGATTATTTCTAATTACTAGTTATAACATTTCAAGGTATAAGCATAATACTTACATTTAGTTATAATGTTTGATGACTTGCAGACAAGTACACCCCAACAAGAGCACGTGCATGCCAGTCCCATGCCGAGTGACCGTGTTGATAACTAGCACCAGAATTAAGGTAAGACAATACTTCCTCACTTCCAGCTGTTTTGAGAGGTGGTGCGGTTCTGCTTTACACAGTGGCCTCCGACACAACATTCACCAGCATTTAGCCCAACGCGTAGGCATACAAGTAGTTATTGCCCATTCAGCATAAGCTTTTTTTCCTAATGATGAAAAATTTACCACTTATTACTGCTTCCAACTATATACAGCTGTTAGAAGAATGCAACTGGAAAGACAGGACCAGCTTCAGTGAACAAGGAGCGAAGCGCTCGCAGTGTTACTGACTGAGGAAATGGCTCATGATTTGGAAAGCGCTATATACACCTCGTGGTGCTTTCACAATAAATGTAAAAAGAAAATCACTGAGATCTGAAAGCTACAAAACTTTCTCTATCTCGGTGAAGACTAAATTCACAGAAATGCATCTAATTTTTGCTTGATTTCTGTATTTGAACCTTTCTCCCTCAAAGAGTTCAGCCAGTAAAAAATACCATCACGCTGTAACCACAGACTGAATTATCTGAAACTGAGCCCCCGTATAAACGTCTTTATGTACCTGAGAGAAGAAGGATGGCTGGTGTACATGTGCGGTATATGGGCACCTCCTCCTTCCTCAGGCCGGGCCGCCATGGCAAGGCAGCGCGGGTTGCGCCGCGCCGGGTCAGTCAGCGAGCCAGGAACCGCCGCCAGGCGCCCTGCGGCGCACTGGGCATGCGCGGCAGGGGAAGCTTCTAGAGTGCCGGGAGGGCGGGCAGGAGGATGTCGCGTAGGGTCGTGCGGGCGGGAGGTGTGGGACGCCTGTGTGGAAACTCGGGGGCTGCCGGCGATGTCCGCGTCTGCCAGACGGCAGAGCTGAGTTAGAGGTGAAGCGTCACCCTCGAAGGCCACCGTGGGGGTAGGTTTATTTCTAAGCCTTTTTATTTGAAGTGCATCGGCGGGTGAGGCAGCCTCCTGCCCTGTTAATTCAGAGCATTGTTTCGGTTAGGGGGTTAGTCACAAGCGGAGTGCTGGAGGTGGGAAGCGTTGTCCTGTGCCTGCCTTGATTCTGTGTCCCTGGGGGGAGGTCAAGTACCAAGTACTTGTCTTGCTTTTCAGAGATACGTGCAGACACCTGAAAGTATGTTGAGAGCAACAAATTGAATGTGAATACCTTGTCTGGATGTTAGAAGAAATGTATCTTTTGTAAGGTAAATAACTGCAGTATGTGGGGGTTTGGGTTTTGGTTTGGTTGTTTTTGGGGTTTTTGCTGTTGTTTTTGTTGGTTTAGTTGTGGGGGGTTTTTTTTGTTGTTGTTGTTGTTGTTGTTGATTGGTTTTTGGTTTGGTTGGGTGGAACCACAAAGTTGGGGTAGGTGAAGTAGTGTTGTGCTCAGCTGGGTGTAGCCTTTGCTGCTGACCAAGGCATGCCTTTGCCTCATGGCTCAAAGCAATGGTGTCATGTTTGATGCAGAGAACAGACACCTCTCAGGTTCTTGCTGTTTCAAGACGTTCTGAGAGGAATGGGTTAAAAAGGCTGTTTTGTTTGTAGTCTGTGTTTTGAAGTAAGCTAAAAAAAAGATACAAGGCCTACAATTTTGCATTATTTTAAGTAGGGGTTTTTTTGTAGGAGATTTTTGTTCCGTCTTACTTTATTCTGCATGTTTGATCACCTCCAAAGCATGCTGTGCACTATACCTTTCTATACTGTCACTTTAGCATTTTCCACAGAGCAATACATGCTTTTGCTACCCTAATAAGAAACCTCTACAAGTGTGACTTCCCCCCCTCCTCCAGGGTGTGAGGTATTACACAGCTTTTCCCAACCATAAATAATGCCAGTTTTACTTTCCCAGTATTTCAGCACAGCAAAGTGCGTAGCTGCCCTACTGAATTCTGTGCATGACAAATTTTCCAGCAGTGGTACTGTCAAGTGGCAAGCGCTCACATGACAGTCAGTGTCAGTACTAATCCTGAGCAAGTGCTCCCCCAGTACTATTTTTGAGACTAGGATTGTAATTCATTCTTGATGTTCTGTTAGATTGGAGTTTGTGAGAGAGGTTATAATTCATTCTTGCTGTTCTGTTAGATTGGAGTTTGTGAGAGAGGTAAACTCTAATTCTGAACCCTAATGTATCTCACTTTCTCAAAGGCTCTAGATTTCATTGTATTTTTTGCAGTTCTTGATGTATCAAAATAGCTCTTAAATAAAATGTTTGGACTAGAAGTGTGTTCCTTTGTCTTGTGGTGTTAGAAGATACTGATTCTACTTGCAGAAATATCATGTCTTTCACCGTGGCAAATATCAGTAATGCGTGTTTCTGCCCCCCAGCTGGGAAAGTGTTGAGAATTGCACTTGCTGTTACCACATCTCATTATTTAAGGTTGCAGTAAAGAAACTGGCTAGTCTTTCAGATATTATTTGTGAAGCATTTTTATTTGCCCTGTAAAATTGAGTGGTAGTTAAGCTACTCTTTTTTTCCTCCCCACTGGAAGTGTGAGCACGCACAAGTGTGTGTATGCATATGCATAGACACACACAAAATTCAAAACTGAGTTTTAATAGCTACTATTTATGTTTTAACAAATCCAATTTAGCTGCATAGATGGTAAAAAGAAGAGGCTGCCAACTGCTTGTGAGTAGTTGTCATCCAGAAATTATCCAAAAGTTAACTGTAGAAGAAAGCATGCTTGTGTTACACCTTTAATGAAAAATTCATAAGTATGTCAAACACAGAAATACGTGGCTAGGAACAGAACGTTAAAACTGCGGCAGTTATTGACTAGAATTTGTTGTTCAGGCTGTAGCTCTCATTTTGAAGTAGAGTGCTACTGAATTTGAACTTTGAATTTCGATTGCTTGACTAAACCAGCAGTAGCAAAAACAGATTAATTGCTTTTTTTGAATGGTAGCATATCATACTTACTACTAGACAGAGAAATTTGAAACTATATGCAGAGTGAAGGAGGATGAAGTGCTTTGGAGATAATTTAAAGTAGGCCCAAATCCATGCTTGTATATCCAAAATGAACACTTATTAATCTTCATGTAGAAACTTATATCTCTCTCAGCTCCTTTTTTTTTTTTTGCCTTTTTTTTTTCTTTGGCAGTCACACTTGTTTGCACTTCCATTAGTGGAACATAAGCAACAATCACAGGCTGCCACATGGCTAGCTTTCCTAAGGATATACTTGTTTTCTGAGGACATACCACTACCTCAAGAATGATTTCCAAATTCTTTTGTAATTCAAGAACACTGATAAAAGCCAGCTTGCTAGTGTAGAGATGGTGGGGGAGTAAACTAGACACTTTATAATACCAATTTAGTCACAGTAACCGTATGCAGTTTTATAATTGGATTCTGAAAACATAACAGCTCTTTCTATAACTAAATGAGAAAGAAATTGTCTTTGCTCATGCTTCCCTAAAGTTAGCGCTAGCTTTTAGTAATAATCACTAGTATTGTGGACTAGGAAGGAAGATCATATGCCGATCATCAAGTTGCCAGCCCTCAGAAAAGGTGTCAGATCACAGAAAGAGAGACTTACGAACTTGATTTGGACAAGTACATAAACTTTGTTAAATCTGTCAAGAAATGCTTTTACTTCAAATTTTGTTTGTTTTGGTCTGCCAGTCTCAAAACCAAATTTAAAGAGAACTTATGAATTTGTGAATACATGTCAGGCTGCAAACAGGCTAGGTCTCTGAATCCTCCTGATGGCATACAAAATCTATGCAACTTTAAGTGTACATGCTGTGCTTTTCATCCTGGGTTGGCTACTGATTGGTTTTGGTTGCTTCGAGAGTTAGTCTTGGTTCTCCAGCTAGTCTTTTTTTTTTTTTTTTTTTAATCTTGGTAAAACAATACATTCATTTATGAACAAATTTTCTTGTTAACCTCACTACTGTTTTTTAACTGGAAAATTCACTTTTGAAAGTGCAAATCCGTAAGTGCTGTGATGATCTGAAACTCTTTTGTTGGAGTTGAGGAACAACATTTGCATTGATCATAAAAAGATGTTCAGATAATATCAGTGCTTTGTAACATCAGCTATTGTTGAGAGCACCTTCCAAGGTTCTGTCTCCATTGCTTTTTCCGGAAAGTTTTTGTGTCTTAAAGCTTATGACATGCACTTTCCACTAAAGACCAAATTTATGGGGAAACTTCTATTTTGGGATCATCACAAAATACAACATTTATTATAGTTAACAGAACTCTTGATTTCTGAGGACAGAACAAACACACTAACCCAGAATACGCTGAATGTAATAGTAATAATAATAAAAAATCCTTTTTTCTTCTCTGGTAGTATGCTTATAGCCAAAGATTTACCACTTACGCTGAAGTTTGCTTTTCCCGCTTAGTAAGGATCACTTCATACCACGCAGGATGGTATTGAAATATTTGGTGCTCCCATGACCTATTCAGCATCAGTGTCTTAAAACAAATTATATTCTCAAACCAGTAACTTGCATCAGTGTTACCTCTGTTCATGGAGCAACCTTGTTTGAGAAGCTGTTTGTTTTGTAATGAGTTTATATTTGCAAATGCAATATAATGACAACACAGTTGCAGTACACATCAGATGACTCATTTTAATAAGGTGTACTTCTACATCTGAGTATCGTTAAACACAGCACTGAAAGGTTTCTTTTACATGACCTGAAACCTTTGCATTTCATTTCACACTCCCTTTAGATAAAATGTATATTAGTATTTTGCCACAGAGATTTGTCTGATGTATTGTCATACTCTGTGATGGAAATACTGTGAAAATGGATATGGTGTGCCCTTCACTTCCGTATATCTAAAATGTCTGTGAGCTCTCTGCCTTCAGTGAGTTTCCAACTATTCCTTCTTAAGAAAACAATATTTTACTTTGTTCTTTATGTTCCTCTTGTTTTACATTCCAGGTGCTCAATTAACATTCTGTTAAATCGCATCTTTCCAGCTTTGGTCTGGCGTAACTAACTGATGCCTAATGTACATCATCATTGTTCTGGGCACCTAAGTGAAAAACTTTAGTAGAAATAAAAGGAACCTAGAATTCTCTTGATAGAATGTGTGTGATGAACTGCTTGAGAAAATTTGCTGTATTTTCTGGATGCCTCAGGCTAAGGCAATTTGTTAGGTCTGAAACATGAATTTTAGGAATTAATCAATACACTAGTCAATGCTAAAAAAACCTTCTGTGCATCTTATAATAAATGGCAGAAGAGTTAAATTCTCAACTGAGCAATGCTTTTAAATTCAAATTCTCTTTTTCCAAAGTAATTGAACTGACACATTTCCTACGTCAAATTGTTTTAAATGCTGAAGTCTACTATCTGTTACTTGCCCTCTCAAGACATCATAAAATCCATCATCAGCCTGTTCTTGGTATAAATGCAGTTAACATGTTAATCTCAATCACACAGATTAGTTGTAAAATCAGCGAGTGCTGTGAACAAGTAGTTCTATTCTGACTTAATATTTCTCTTCTGTTTGTATAGTATTCAAGGAACATCTTCTAATCAACTTTTTATTGACAGGTAAATTTGCAAGAAAAGATTCCTCAATAAATACTTCTGGTTTAAAAATGCTCCAGTCATTTGTAAAAACTACTAGTCTGCTACATCTTCACTTAAGCAAGAAGCTATGAAGCAGAAAGGATGTAACTTGGTGACATTAAAATGAACAACACAAGCGCAGTATCTCTATAGGCAACAAGTTGGAACAAAGTCTAACATTTAACAGTATGTCAGTACTACAAGGGTGTGATGTGCTGTGTCAAATGTGAGTTCAAATAAAGTATCTTCCAGAGGATGATTACCTTTCAGCTCCACTTACTAGCTTTCATTCAGTTATGCAGTATTTCATGATGTGAATAATAGGCTTAAAGTAACTGAATAAATAAGGAATAACCCTATCTAGCACAGCTAACGATTACATAGTGTCAGTAGGTTGCTGGACTCTGTATTAGGTTTCCTCTCTTCTCTGTCATAGTGAGTCATCCAAGTAAAATATGACAGAAACTGTCAGTACCCCCGTACCTGAGCTAGTAATGAAATTAAGTCCAACTGTAAATTTAGAAAAGATCACACATAATGTATTCTTGATAGAAACCACCATGCTTGATTTCACATGGCTTACTGCCAAGTTCCAAGCTTTTTAAACATTTGTAAACAGGTCCTTACAAAACTGAACTGGTTCAGGTCAAACAATTTCAAAACTGAATTTCCTGAGGAGCTTTTCTGACAGCTGGTCACCAGTACTCAAACTGTATGTATTGAAATGAAAGCATTTGGCAGGCAAATACGATAATAAAGTCCCATTGTACTGTGTAATTTTTCATTCATACTAGGATTTTGAAATTAAATGTTTCCATGTAAGTTATTGTCTGAGTTTTAGACAAAACCTTACCTTTCCAAATGCGCTTCATTTCAAAAGGATGTAATGACTTTAGGAATGTCCTGTCTAAGAGTGATACTATTGAATACAGTCCTTGCCTTCTCATCTGCAGTGGAAGCTTCTCATGTCCTGTATAACTTTATTTTCTTGCAAATAGACTAAATAGTGCCTGAGAGTTACAGATGTGATTCATGGCATACAAGAACAGTGTTTAATGTGCTCTGCCTTTTTATAAAAAAACTACATATGCCCCTTTCCCCCACCTACACTTTTTTTCCTTCAGTTATTCAGGATTGTATTTAATTAACACAGTTAAAAGTATGGGGTTTTAATTACATATTCCCTTAGGTTCATTGACACCGTGGGGTTTTACTGCAAAGTAAATGGGACTATGAAATGAAGATCCCTTCTGTAAGACCCATACATTATGATGATAATATTCTTGCCTCTGGTTTTCAGGAATGCTACATCTTTCTTCAAAAATGACTTTACAGCAAGAATCCTAAAAATTTAAACTCTTTGTCATTATAAGTACAGATTCTTTGTCTTTAGAGTTACATTTTTAAAGGCAGAGAATTCTTGCTTCTATCAAGGTGAATATACTCATTAACTCTGAAAAACCTTGTTAGTCTCCATTCTGTTATTTCTTTCTCACTGCAAAATATGAAGTCAGATTTCCCCATTATTTTTAAAATTTGTGTCATAGTTTATAAAGATATATATCTTACACAGCATATGAGGAATGGAAAAATAAACATTAATTAATGTCATAAAATCTGTCTGTATTCCATCTTTTCCCTAGAACAGAAAAGTCCTAGCTAAGACTGAATTTTATGAGCCCAGTTAAATGCTGATTATTCTTTTCTTGGTACCCAAGGCACCAACAGCACACTTGTCTGACTCTCTAAGCACCATTAAGTCAAGTCCCTATTGCTACTATGGAGTGTTACTAGTGCATATAATTATATCTGTTCTGTGTTTATCAGCAGGGTTCACTCTCAAAATGGCTATGTTCAAAAGTGATGTTTCCTGTGGGCTACCTTGTGAAGATACAGTACTGCGTCAGTAAAGCTTCTCTCCATCTGTTAGAGGGTGCTCTTAACTACATATCTTGTTTCACTCTTGAGAGGTACTGTATTTTAATTCACATGCCGTTTAGAAATGTAACATTCCAAGCAGCAAGAAATAAACCCTTGACTTTGAGCTGAGCAGTAGAGTAATAAAGAGAACGATGTAATGTGGTAGTATGTAAATATTCACAAAGGAAAAAATAAATTTTAATTGCTGAATTTGACTGGCAGCTTCTTTTCTGACTGAGATTATAAATAATATTTCTTTCCTGTAAGAAGTTGTGAATGTTTTGCTCACAAAAATAACAGCTAATACATGTACTTAGTCTGCTTTGATACTGTCCTGATTTACAAATCTCCTTGACCTTTGGCATTTCCTTTATTTCTACTAAGCTCTGAGAATCTGGATCACACTTTTCTGAAGCTGATGTTTATTTCATTCTGGTAAGTTTGAGGTGTATTACGTGTGTATCATATTACACTGAGAGCCGTAGAGGCAAGATAATGAAAGGAGTATAATCTCTGAAAGTGATGTGAAACATTCAACTTTTTTGGTAACAAAATTAATTCTTTCAGAGTAATTTACTGCTGTATCTGTCACTGTTTTCTCAAAAGCCCAAATCAGAGTAGGTACTGTGCCAAGCAAGACCGACATAAGTTATTTTGGCCACAGGCTAAGAGAGGTGCAAGATATGACAGCTCTTCCGAGCACCAAAGCTAGTTTACATGACATCTGTTGAGAATCAAGATAATAGCTAGCTTCTTGTTGGGTAACAGCCAAATTACAATATTTAATAATTATTGCTAATTATCTTGGTTGAATTACCTGATAAGGTAACAAGACTTTAGCAGCAGTTTTAATTCAATAATGCATTTCACTGTGTATACAGCTTTATGTGGAACAGTTTCTTCCAGATTTAATCATGGCCCAAATTTTGGGTAGTACCTGTGGGCTATAGGAATTTAATATAGGCAACTGTCATTAGTTAATTTTCAAGAGGGGTTGAAAAGTACATCTGTATTAAATGTTGTAAGTATATAGTTGATCTCTGGCTACCTGTGAAAGAAATGGTAAAGTTTCATAGCAGAATTTGCTGTCACTGCAGATTTTCCATTTGATAATCATTAGTCAAGATCAAGTTAGTTATCTTCAAGCACTCTTCATTATGTAGAACAAACACTCCTACTTCCAGCTTTGAGAACTCTTTAGGACAAAAAACCCAACCCAACCAATATATCAGCCCACCAGTCTAATAGGTGAATCGAGTGAGTTTGCAGAGGTGAAGGCCATCCAGCTGGCTTTAGACATTGCTGACCGAGAAAAGTGGCCAGTGCTCTATCTCTGTACTGACTCATGGATGGTGGCAAATGCCCTGTGGGGGTGGTTCCAGCAATGGAAGTGGAGCAACTGGCAACGCAGAGGCAAACCCATCTGGGCTGCCACATTGTGGCAAGGTATTGCTGCCTGAGTGGAGAACCTGGTTGTAGAAGTCCGATGTGCACCTCAAGGGGATTTGATTTTGGGCGAGAACAGCCAATGACTTAAACTGTATGATGTTAATTGCTATATAATACTGTATATCATCACTTCTGCGGTAGCTATATGCCATATCAACGGTATTACAGTAAGAATCACTCAGATTAATGAAGAATGAACTTTGATGAAATGGAGCAAAGTGCAGTGATGATAGAACCGGACAAGTGCAGCGGTGATAGGACCAAAACTGGCTTCAGCATGCAACAGTGCAACACCACACACCATCTCTCCTGCCCTGAAGGACTGTTATGACAGATGGAGCCCAAAGTCATGGACTTAATGAACTCAACGGACATTTTATAGGGATGGCCCATAGACTAAGGGAATGAAATCTGTGTGTGTATAGCAAAAGACAGGAAAAGTGGTGGTTTTGGAGAATGCATATTCCAAATTACAGTCTGATTGTAAGCCCTCTCTATCAAGTGACCTGGAAGAAGAACGATTTCAAATGGGGCCCTGAGCAATGACGAGCCTTTGAACAAATTAAAGAGGAGATAGTTCATGCAGTAGCCCTGGGGCCAGTCCGGGCAGGGCATGATGTAAAAAATGTGCTCTACACCACAGCTGGGGAGAATGGCCCTACCTGGAGCCTCTGGCAGAAAGCACCAGGGGAGATTTATTTTTTTTTCCAATTTTGCTCTTATTTACATTATATTTTTATTGGCCCCAACATTTGTTTTCTACAACACTATCCTATTGTGAAGTACAAACCACATGCTTGTTGAGGCTCCCAGAGACTTTCCCTGAAGACCACTGCTCTCTTCTCTCAACTTGTTTTCAGTTAAGTAGGTTGAACAAGTAAAATTGCCGCTATTGTAAGTGTACAGGCAAGGGGCCTAGAGTTGCTTCAGGATGTGTTAAGGTCAGAATCAGGTGTAGAACCCAAGAGATGTAACATGCAGATCCCTGTTTAAATACTAGAGTTCATTCCCTTTTATCAGCAGCTATAATGTCAGTTGATAAGCAGTGCATATAATTGGTCTTATAAATTAATAATACCAGTTGACCCAGCTCTCATCTTACTCTCTGTAAAGATAACTGGAATCCTCTGTCATGATAGAGGGAATGCCACTGATTTGTGCCCCCTGCCACCCCCAACACCTATTCCTGGCTTTCAGTGCATTAAACTTTCTTGCCTGCAATGATTTAATAAGTGGAAATAAATGCTATGGTATGTGAGTAGGTTGCAAAGCTAAAGCTCCTGTGCACAATTATGCTATACTTTATACCTACAATAGTTGCATATGCACTGCAGTGTCTACAAAGCTAACTCTAGGTAAAACTGATTTGGATTGGAAGACCAGCAGTGTTTTACACTGAAACTGTAACAGTTCATAGGACAGGAATGATCTCCCTCAGAGAGAGTCTTCGATGCAGTTTGGTGTATGGGCATGTTAATGTGTGGCTCTGATGAGGAATTGTCCGGTACAAGGGAAATGCTAGCTATTAACAGCTCTTTCTCAGTGTGACTTTATTCTTTTTAAATAAGAAGCAGTAAAACCAAAATCAGTCTCTCTATTCTATTGATTGGGCTGTGCAGGGTCTTTTGGCAGAATAAAGGGCTGTGTGTGGTAGTGATGGGTTTTTTGTTTGTTTTGTTTGAACGAAGGACCCTTGGGTCAAATACTGAGTGAAAAAAGTATAAGGAAACAGTATCTCTGCCTCCTCCACCAGTAGTGCAAGTAGACAGGAAGAACCACATGCAGTTTAATTAAACACCTGTTAGACCAACACATTAAAACTTTCATTCAAACCTTGATGTGACCTTCTATAAAAGGACAAAAATTTTAGTCCAAAATCTGCATGTGTGTATGTATGTGTATAGAACTTGGATCAGACTACAGAGTTGTGTTTGCACCATAAACTAGCTTAATAGGTAGACTCACAGCTTTGAATTTCAGCCTGTGACTGTCTCCCATTAAATACAGAGAGAGAATCAGACTCTAGGTTGGGCACCCAGCTTATATACCAAAGTTAAGTGGCCAGCATAAGCCAATTAGTTCAATACAAAGTGAACTAATTTCAAGCTTGTGGCTGCTGCTGTTAAAGCTCCAGAATACTTCTGCATGTTTGTAACGGTTTACCTGCTGTAGATACGTAGTTGACCAAAAGTAGATCAGAAGACACGTCTTCTGAGTTTCATAAATTCCATGAGCTTCAGCTGCATGGTGTAGTATAGGCACCAGCCTAGAGAGCTTTTTAATGATCAAAATTTCTTCTTTTACTGTAGAGATATGGCGGGGGGGGGACCAAACCAACAAAAAACCCTACAAAAAGTTACCCACTCTATTTGCCAATTAAAGTCTACTCTGGCATAATATATTTTGGAGTTTACAAGTGAATTATAGTTTGTCATCTCAGAATTGTACATTTTTCTTCATAGCAATTCAGCTCCAGGAAGTGTATTCTTCTTTTTAATGTCCAAGTGACATAATGGGAGAGCAATGGGTTTGCATCTATATGGTACTTCACACACAGCAGTGTATGTGTTTTTTCTAAGGATATATTCTAGTGTGCTGTATAGCATAATGCAATTCTAAAATATCAGGAATTTTCCAAGTACATTTGTCTTTAATCTCGTTTTTAAATAAAGATGCCATTTGGATACAAACAAACTCCACCTATCTTTAACTTGTATCCAGGAGCGGAAACAATTAGTAAAGGCATACTTACAGCCAGCAGAGAGAGTCCAGAGCTAACCAATTTAGTCAGTAAGTTGGCAGAAGCATATTTCATTATATTTTACCTAGAGGCCTGTTCACAGTATTATAGTTTAATGAGTTCCAGCTTTTCCTAACTTTCGGTAAAGGCTTATTTAGTGAAATAAAAATGAAAAGGTTAGAAAAAATGTGTTATTAAAAGCTAGTATAACACCTGTTTAGAATATAGGCGAGGTGAGCTCTGTGTCAGTGGCAGGATGTTTATGAAAGAGAAGTTGTCCTTATCTGCAGCTTCCACAGTGAGGAGATCATTAATATTAACCACAAAGTTCACAGCAAGTTGGTTGGGTTTTTTTGGTTTGGGTTTTTTTTTTTAATAAATCATTTATGGCTTAGTTTTTAAGGTTTTTTGATAAGCTTAGTAAAATAATTAAAGTACTGAGGGGGAAGGAATACTGTTGACTGTCAATTATACAGGTTCCACAATTACTGCCTACATCTTGAGACTGTCTCTTTTACTTTGTGAAGTAAAAGAGATGATAGATATCAGAGTATTTCTTTGCTGGTGCCTGTCCCCAGATAAGGTAAACCAATATGGAGTAAAAACACTGATAAAATGCCAGAAGATGATTCAGAATATGGAAGTGGAATTGAAATGGACTCCACCGTGTGATTCCTGTTTCAGTCACCTATTAAAACTGTTGATACTGCTAAGAATGTGACTCTACTCTGTGAAGTTTACCATAGAAATTAATCAAAATGAGCAAACAAAGAAGGGACAGTTGCTTCTCCTCAAGGCACCTTTGAAGAAGAATCTTAAATCTGCCAGAGAATTTTTGTTGTTATTGGGAGTATTTCATAAGTGAAACTAAGAAAAGTGCCAGCTACATAATACACGCATTTTAAATTTGGCATATTTGGGAAGGAAAATTAAGGAGAATTCCATCTAGCACCTAGCACCAGTTTTAACTAGACTTGTATTACTGCGTGGTCTCAGTCTCTAAATTGAAAACAATATAAATCAACTGTGGCTAAGAAGAGAAAGTGATGGCACAGAGATGGGTTTCCCTGACTCTTATTTTGTAAGGTTAGCTTTGATTTCAACAGCTGGCTTGAATAAACTGCCTAAGGAAACAAACATATCCAAAACTATAAGGCTTTGCAGCAAATGTCATATTATTATACCTAGAGAAGAGCTAAATATTGCAGACTGTACTGCTGTATTTCTTAATAAGGACTTAATAAGGAAGGCTTACTGCTTCAGCATCCATTTCAGTGTTGTCACACGCTTCCTACACGTTGACAAATGTGAAATAAGCACTCAGCCCCTCCATCTGTTTAACTGAAAACAAAGGAAAACCCAAAAAATATTTACTTGATATTTTCATGTGACAATAGCCCTTCCATGATTTTAAGTTGTAGAACTCTGTTCTATATCTGCAGTAATGAGCATCTCCATAGTTAACTTGGAAAGTGCTGAATTACTTAGACTAAGAGGTACAGCTGCCTTCCATCTAGGACTGTAGCACCTGCTTTCTCAAAACAAGTGAGAACTACCCCTAATTGATTAGGGCTTTTTTTGTTTTGGGGAAGGAAAAAACTTCTGTGAAGAGTTTAATCTCCTATACGTACACTTGCATAACCATTTCTTTCACACTCTCTCTTTTTTTAACATTTTTTCAATATTATTGTAAAGATTCTATGATTAAAGATTACTATATGCAGAATTTTACTGCTCTAGGAAAAAAGACATGTTAATTTACACAGATTCTATTAATTTGGTTTATTGGTGCTTATCTGTATTATAAATCAATTAAACTAATCAAATAGTGCTAAACCATCAACTATTCTAAATCAATTATTTAGTCTACTGTAATGTTGCAGCTGCTGCACTGCTGACCTGTAAATCTCTAAATTGAATACATAAGTGTAGAAAGACTTAAATAAGCAAAATATTAATTTGATTTATAAATGGTTTTTATATGCTTAGCTGTTTGCAGTACCTACACACGCACATGCACAGACACTTTCCACAAGGGAAGGGTTATAATTTCGAGGAAAAAACCCTGTTACCTGAGGACAGGTTTTTAAATTTGTAACATATGTTCTTCCAGTTTGTTCTTTTAGCTTGATCTCAGTTTGTGTGCTAAATTGCTTTAGAATTGACAGGAAGGTTCCTCTTGGAATTTGGTTGGGTTTGTTTGTTTTGCAGTCACCTTAACAGCATGTAGGACTACTTGATCTTTCTTCTAATGTAGCAAACTCCAAATCAGCAGAAGTGGTTGTTTGTAATGCTGTAGTCTTGAAACTTACGGACTGTTACGGAAGTAGTAATAATAAGTCTAAAATTATACCTTTATAATCTTAGAATGTTCTCTAATGTGAATGGTTTTTGCAAGGAGAAGTTCATATAAGCATATAGTCATAGATTCAGTGTTTTCAAGAAATGTGGTGAAAAAGGGAATGCCAAACTGAAGAATACTGATGCTCTCCACAGGATCAACAAGTGATATTGCTTTAAAATTCTATAAGTCTCCAGGAGATGCCTGGAACACAGTAGTGGAGAACAGCAGACCTTTTACCTTCAATCTGGTCTGCACCATTCTTTCTGCAGGAAGCTGAGGTGATGGCTCCTCTTACTTGGAGAAGAGCTTCTGTGCCTGAAACTTGAAGGTAGAATTCCTATTTCTAACTTATTTTCTAGAATTCAGTGGACTTCAGCTTCAGTTCTGACTGCAGGATTTTGAGGACTCTGTAGATAACCATTAAAATAGTATTTAATAATGCCTTGTTTTTGCTGCACAGTGCTTAGCGTACAGCTGCTTTGGAAAAGGCAATGCTGTTAAACAACAAAATCCTTTGAAGTCCTTGAGAGCTTCCCCGAAATGTATTCTCTATCTCTTAAAACGCAACTCCTAAAATGTAGTTCTTAAGAGTTGCATAGGGTAAGTACTCCCTAGCCCAAAGTATTGCCACATACTATGCGGTGGTGAAGTCTGGAGAAGGTCAGTTGCAGGATGTTTTGAAGTTAACCAACTCTTCGCATCTGGAAATGTAGCACCTCTGCTCTGCTGCAAAAGTCATGTCTCTTTCCCTTGCAAATTTACTGTCTTGTTGGCTCTACAAGACCAAAGGAAAAAAACTCCCTTGTAGTAATACGATATACTTTTCTAAGTCATCTTAGAATGTAAACCTGGTGGGTGATAAAACAGAAGTTGACTGTTGCCTTTGAACTTCCAAGAACTGCTGGCATATTTTTCTATGAAAATGCACGTTGGGAACAAGTTGAGTCTTGAACTTGGACTGTAAAGGTAAAAGGATTGAATGTGTGTTGTTTCTGATTTGTATTAAATTATATTTGTAAACTGGGTGCTACAGAAATGTCAAGCATATTTGCATATAGTAAATAGCTCATTTTAGACAGAAGGCTGAATATTGCGGGATGTCAGGATTAGGGGGACCTGCCAACTGAAACGTCTACTGGACAGAGAATTCTAAAAATCAATTGTTAGCTTTGCTAGACCTATATCTTTTATATTCGAAAGCTATGTGCTGCAGCGTGTGGCTGAAGTATATTTTGTTAGACAGAAGGAACAGGATAAATAAAGTTTACTATGCTGAAAAACAACTTTTATTGTGCAATGTAAATAGGTAACTCACAAGAGCTGGGGAAAATTCAGTGAGGGTTTGAAGTTGGAATTTGATTCAGAGGCTTACAATACTTGATAGCTTATAACTTAACTCTGTTGCTGGGAGACTGGCGATTTTTCGCACTCAGAAGAAAGTTACATCCTATTTTTTTTTCTTGCAAATAAATATCAAATATGCTCATTAATTTAATGACTCTTGCAGAAGCCAAAGTTTCATCAATGATTTTTTTTTTTCCTTCAGAACTAGTAAGTTCCAAGGGAGTGGAGTTCTAAACCAAAGTTTCATCAATGATTTTTTTTTTTCCTTCAGAACTAGTAAGTTCCAAGGGAGGGGAGTTCTAAATGAATTGAGAGAGAGAGTTTAAACTTTTTTTTTCTCTTTGGTATTGTAGTATTTTAAAAAATCTGCTTGCATTGATTACCACTTTTTATTTTTACAGATGATTTGGATGTTGCAGGAAGTGCATCTTTTGTTGCAGAAATGTGTGTGTGTTTGCTTTTTTTTTTCATCCAGTCTAGCATAGCTCATGCATCGTCAGAAGGATCAGTTCTCTCAGTACTTAGTTTTGGAGGTGGTGGCATACAAATATGAAAATACATAGTGGTCCTGATACTGGTCTGGTACCCAAAAATCTTCCTAACGAATGCTGACTCATTCCTGGTATCCAAAATGTTGTTTTTAAGTACAATTCATAAATGTTCTTCCAACTTCCTTCTTTCTGATACAACACTACAAAAACTTGGAGAAATTGACAAGTCCAAGTGCTAATTTTCCTAATTGTCTTTTATGTTTAACTGTTTTGAGGATTTACAGCATGGTGCTACTGAATGATTTAAAGCATTATCTGAATTGTATTCATTAGGAGGTTTATACCATGTAAGAGTAAACTAACCTTATTAGCAAAAGGGGCTTTGGCCAGAAGTGCTACCTTGCAGTAAATTGCATTTAACATTAATGTGGTTAATATTTTTAACTGTTTAAAGAGTGCACATCTGTTCAATATAATCTGTTAATTTTAATGGCTAAAATCTACTATATGGAAGAAACTAAGTGTGTGTGTGTAAACCTCACCTCTACTGGTAGAGGTAGAATAAAGAGCAAAGAAGTGACACTTCTTCTATGTTTGTTTGCATGTCCCAAGATTTTACTATTAGATTTCTTTGGTTCAATTAATAAGACTGTGAACTTCATGTTGGGAGACCTGTGTTCTTGTTGTGTTTCAGACCTAGATAGCTGATCTTATGTAGATGGTTTATTAGTAATTTCCTCGAGTTTTTCCATAATTTTCATGGTATTGTTTTAGACAGGGATTGTCTTATACAATTAATATATATTAATTTTAAATTTCTTTGCTTGAGGCTTGGTTGTTCGTGGCTTTGCTTTCTCGTCCCAACTAACAGTCTTGAAGGTAGCTAGGCAGCTCTTACTAAAAGCAGCAACTGTTCTTTTGTACTTTGGAGTGACAGAGACTGAACCTTTGATAGAAAACATAACCAAATAAAATCATTAAAGCATTCAATATGTTGGGAAGGATTGCAACGTGGCAGATGTTGCTTCTGGCTTTTAGGGTAGTATTGTAGTTGCTGCAATTGTGTAAAGAGAAGTTAAGAGGCCTTTTCAGGGTGTGGGATCAGTAATATCTATGGCTTTACATGGAAAGGAATTTTTGTGAGAGATAATTGTTTTTAAGGTGACAGCAAAATCTCAAACCTTTATCATTGCTGAGCAGGCTGAAGTGCTTGAGGGCTTGAATTGTGTACTTTGGAGAAATGCAAGATTTCTGAGAGTTTCTCTGCTAAGAATGTGCTGTAGATGAAATACTGTATTTTGCTTGTAGCTCTAACCATTTTTGACTTTTTTCCCTGCAAACTGGCAATTAATGTTTCCAGATTTTGTTATCATATTCAATTAATATTTGATTATATCATACTCTGTAGATAATGATATGAGAAAATTGCTGGATTTTTAAGAGAAAACATTGCCAGGTGAATTTCAAGACAAGTACTTTTATCTGGGTAAAAACTGTGCAGTGGCTACAGTCAGTTTTAAGTGTGCTGTGGTTTCATGGGTCCTCATACAGATTGAAGGGGAAATTCAATTTGTAACTGCCTAGCAGTGGTAATTTGTGACCAAGGAATGATCTGGCATGGAGGGCAAGAAGGCCCAACTGCAAAAGGGATTAAACTGGGTGGAAGCAGGAATGCCAGAAATGGAACAAATCCTTGTGACTGAGTGCAGTTTCCTGTGGTGATGAGATATGAAACAGCCCCGGCACTGTCTTGTAGCCATCCTGGAATTCCAGGGCTCAGGACCTTTGGGCAGCAGAGCTGGGCTGGGGGATGGACCCAACACCAGGTTGAGGTGTGCCATGCTGATGCTCACAGGACTGGCACTAGTGCAATTGTATATAATGAATCTGCTTGTGACGCATCTTTGCAGACTCCTTGTAGAACTGCTTATGGCCATAGGACTCTATCCAATGCATTGCTCTTTTTTTTTTTTTTTTTTCCTTTCTCCTTTTTTAATGTTCAAGCACAAACATGTTTAATTTACCTCAAGGGGTACACTAAAAATTCCCCAACAAAATAAAAATCTGGAAACTGCTGAATTGCTTGGTCTTTTAGTCAGGGTATACCCCAAAGAGTTCTTAGCATAATGCAAATCTGGGGCTTTAGTTTGGACAAATTAAAATTCATCTGGCTCTAGCAGTGTACTTTTCAATCTGTCTCTAAGAATCACATATTTCTGTTACAGCATTGAGAAATAACCTATTCTTTTGTCGTACATAGTGTTCCAGCTGAAAAGGGGGTATGGGCACGTAGTTTGTTTTGTGGATAATGGTTTTTGTTATGTCTGTACTTAAAAGAAGGTTCTTTGATTGTTGTAACACTTCATATTTACCAAGTGTTTATTGGTGTCTGATAATAAAGAATTTACAATCAAGGGACCTCTGGAGGTTGTGTAGCCCAACTTCAACCACAGTATGGTCAGCTAGAGCAGGTTGCCCAGGACCATGTCTAATGCTTTGAGTATTTCCGAAGGTGGAGACTCCACAACGTCTCTGGGCTATTCCAGTGTTCAAGGACCCTTCCAATAAAAGATGTTTTCTCGTGTTCAGATGGAATTTCATGTGTTTGGGTTTGTAACCATTGCCTCTTCTCCTGTTATATATATCTGTTTCAAATGTTCAGAAAATAGCTGTTAAAGAATCTGTGCATCACCACCACTGCCGCACAGACTAGCAATCTTGCACAGTATCAAGAAATGCTTCTGGGTCCCGCATCTGCACTCTTGCCCTTCAACTGTTGTATTAAGCGCCAAATTGCTGTTTAACCAGCCCCAAGGCTGGGACATTAAACAAGAACCCAAACAAACTGTGCGGCAGTGGTGGTGATGCACCACAGGACACAAGTCTCTTGCATCAACTAGCTTGAACTTTGCAGGTCTGTCAGAGGTCTTGAATCAGATGGGACTCCTAAAGGGCAATGCTGCTGTCCAGGTCTCTGTTTGCAAGGTGTGCCAGGTAATTTACCCTGAGGCTGGGACTGGAAACAGTGGTGGCCTCATCTGTGGGAGGTATGCTCTGTTCAATTTACTGAGCTGCGTGTGATGGAGCTTTGGGAGGACGTGAGCAAACTGCACAAGTATCAGAATAAACAGGAGATAATTGGTTCTTCTTGGAAACCGAGCAGGGTAAGAGCCAGAGTCCTGCACTACGTGGAAAGAGAGACACTTGAAAGCCTCACTTAAGCAGTGGAGGATGGGGCGGAATATCTGAGCTGTGTACAGAGTTGCAGAGCTGTAATCTAATGGAGAATAAGAGAGATCTGGTGAGATAAATTGCATGCCTAGAGTGCTGCAATAGATTGATATAGGGTCTTTAGGAAGATAAGGGAGAAGGGCAGTGCAGTCACTACAACGGAGCAGCTCAAGTGCACAGAGCTTTGCTGTAGAACAGGCCATGTGAGCTCATAGGTCAGAATCAATTAGAGGAGAGGTCAGCAAGAGGGATGTGATGGTGAACATCACCTACAGGCTATCCAGTCAAGAAGGGGCAGTGGAGGAAGCTTTTGTTGTTGTTGTTGTTTGTGACAGCTGGAAGAAGCTTCATGATGACTGGCTCTGTTTTTTCATGGGGGCTTTAATTACTGATAGCTTCTGGAAGGGCAATGTGGTGGAGCACAGGCAATCCAGAAGCTTTCTTGAGTGCACTGAGGGTATGTTTTGTTGTAGGGGTTGAACAACCTGCCTAGGGGAGGTTCTCTGTGGCAAGGGAGGTTCTGATTATGTGTAAGGAAAAAAAAATCTTCACCATGAGGGTTAGTTAAACATTAGGACAGAGGCTGGGAAAGGTTGATAAATCTCCGTCCTTGGAGACACTAAAGACTTGCCTGAATAAGTCTCTGAGCAACTTAAGGTAACTTTGAAATTGGCCCTACTTTGAGCTTGGGAATAGACTAGATGAACTCAATATGGTCGTTCCAACCCAAATTGCTTTATAACTTTTATTATAAAAACTGGGAAGTTTGTGTGATGTAGTTACTAGAATAGGAAGCTGAAAGAAGTTACCTGGTTTAGTTTCCACTTCTGGGATGATCTTAAAAAAAAAAAAGTGGACTGTGTTTTGGGTTAGATATGGTGTTTGCCTTTCAGGATTGCAAACATTATCCTTTGTGTACATAGAAAGATAGGTGAGTGACTTCTGTAGGGAGTCCTGTAAACTCTGTTTCTCAAGACTACCACAAATAAAATGAGTACTGTTGAATAATACACCTGCTTTTATGGAGCTGTTGCTATGCTTAATTAAATATTTAAGGCTGAAACATTAAACAGCTGTATTTGTTTTATGGTTAGCATAATCTCAACAATTTTCATTGCACTTGGGTTTATTTATGGATAAATGCATTTTTGTTTGTATGATCCATAAGAACTGTTAAAAGAAAGCCCACAAAACCTCAGTACAAGAGCTTGTGTATGTCCCAGTCTTAGTCATGTTAGCACAGGCATTGACACTTCCACTTCCAGACAAGCAGTTACAGGTTTCTTGCTGTTATTCAAGTACTTTAATGTTTCCAGTCTATGGAAATAGTCTCAGCTGTATGTTGTATGAGAGAGCTGGAGCTTCGTCTCATCTTTGGCAAAATGTATCAGTGCCATTCAGGGACTTGGGTAATAGTTTTCAAGAAATGCTTTCAGATGGGATATCTGAGAGTTGCTACCTGGCTGCTGTAAACTTTGCCAAAGAATTGGGCAGTGTGTGTGTAAAAAAAAAAAAAAAAAAAAAAAAAAAAAAAAAAAAAAAAACCCAACAAAAAACACAACAAAAACCAAAAACCCCCCCCCCAAAACCCCAAACAAACAACCACCCAAACAAAAAACAACAAACCACAAAACAACCCCCCCAACAACAACAACGACAACAAAAAAAGCAAAAAAACCCCAACTTATAAATGTCTTTGCTTTGTCATCCAGTTAGACTGATCTACAATGCTTGCTGCTACAATACAGAAGGCTGATCAGCCTTCCCATTTTGGTCCTCTGGCCTTCAAACTGGCTTTGCTGCTAGCATACTGTCTACTAAGTAAAGGTATATGCTGAGGAAGTTTAACGAAAGTTAAGCTTCAGAACTCATTGCTTGAGGTCCAAGCTGTTTATGTAGAGATATGGTCAGACTTTCTGAAGGAATTTGTTTCCCTATAAATTTTCAGATTTGGGAAAACCCAAGGAAGCAGTGAAAGTTAATCTGAACCGTGAAGTACCATAACATTTCCAACCTTGGACAGCTTGCTGATCCACTGTAATCATGGCAGAGCTAGGATTCATTTCAACTTCAGACCTGGTTGAATCAATTCATACTCTCTAGTTACGAACTTCAGCAGTCTTGAAATTATTTTGAGTTTTGTAGCTGAGAATGTTCAATGGCTTATCGGAAGCATACCTCACCTATGCTCTAACACTTACTTTTGTAAGAAGTTAACCTGAAGATAGGTTCTGTAGCAAACCTGCAGAGTTTTTGACTTTCAGGTTAGAGTTGCAAGGTCTCTGCTGCAAAATGAGAAGGCTTTGTTTGAAAACCTGCAAACCATAATACCTTGGGTTTTCAGTGCATGCTCAATTACATATATGACAGCTTATATTTTGAAGTGTTACAATTTACCAATTTGAGGAGAGGGGAACTGTTTTGTTTGAGCATCAGAAAGCAATGGAAGCACTTGAATTTCTTCACTGATAAAACAACCCTTAGCAGTGCTTAAATTTGCTAGCTCTGTAGCTAGGTTACCCTCTCCAGATGTGACTGCCTCTTGTAGAGCGGGAAAATGCACTTGGTGTTCCCAACTGGTATATGAATGCCTACGGCATGTATATGTTAAAGTTAAAGTTCCAGTCTGTTCTGCTAGAAAATAGCCTCTTTTTGCACATGATTAAACTAGCCATGAACAAAAAATTGGACTTTCTCCCACCCCTTTGAGGTTGTTAACAGTTCTGAGTGTATGTCTTTTGCTTTCAGTTCCACCAGAAGTTCTATCCTGTCCCTGAGAAATTTTTTTAAGAACATTCCTTAATAAAATCCCAGGCATCTCTTGTAACATCTCATCTGGGATCATCTCATCTGAAACTGTTATGAAATTTCACTTGGTTTTGATCTGAGTTATACTAATACATACCAGAGACTTAGAAACTAATGCCTACAGCAAAAAACCCAAGCAAACCCCAAAACAATATTCAGACAGACAGTGCTTGTCCTGATTTTTTTTTTTTTAATGCTTGGTGCTTTTTTTTCATCAGAATGCTCTGTATTTTTTTGTTTCTCTTCTCAATATTAAGACTTTTTTTAGGGTAACATGCACTTATTTAAGGCTGGCTACTGAACTATTTGGATTCTTTGGCATTGAATTCTGATTTTATGAATACTACAATTATACAAACCCATAATACTAGATTCAGTATGGCAATAGTCACCAATGGAGAGAACTGTGTTGCTCTGGAGACAGGCTTCCTGTCTTTTTTCCCCCTTTTATATTACCTCTTTAAATGAGATGTTGCATTTCGGAGGATGAATGTGGTAAAATGTTTCTTTGTGTATTCCCCCAGTTGTTAATAAAATAAATAAGATCAGGGAAGTCAGTGCATTTCTCAGCCAAGACTCATCTTTTTTTATTCTGTTGTATTAGTTAGTGTGTTTTTGGTTTTAATACGGCATCAGACCGCTGTTATATCTACCTTTTCTATCTTTTACCTATCTTTTAATAAAGCAAGACAAGGGTGTGGTTCTCATGAGGTTATGCTTCTGGAATAGTGTAATAAATGAGGTCTTAATGGGAAGTTGGAAATGCTGATGATTTATGGCTTTCTACAACACTCATTAGGCATACACATCAATGTGTAACATCCCATAAATTATATTACATGCTGTAAAAAGCCATAAATTGTCATTTTTAGTGTGAGTTATTACCATTAAAGACTTTTATTCCCTGCTGCTAGTGTGAGTTTCTATGGCTTCCTCACCAATTCCCTGACTAATGATTTCAGCAACTGCAGGAAGGAGACCAAGAGATACAGTGGCTGATTAGGTAGCACAATTGCCATAAAGCTGTTAAGTTAGAGGTTAAACTACTTTATAGAGAAAATATGATCTACTCGCCTGGTAACATCCTTAACATTGAGCATTTCCGAATATCATTCAGACCAACTGTATTATTTTTCTTCACTGTTGTTAATATCTGCCTACTGAAAACCAGAAATGCTTTTAAAATAATGGTACCAGTTTGTACTGAACAGTCAGCTGCAGTAGAATGAAGATAAGCTAAATCCTGTGGAGCAATTCAGTCTCTCCCATTGATTTGCCATCACAATTTGCAGCGGTACCTCAGAGGAGGTATTGCTAATTTTAATTCAGTATACTGTAGTAAATTGTAATATTTTTTAAGTGATGAGCCATCAAAACACGGGGTTCTATGTCTTATTCTGTATTACAAGTCAACTTGAACAGAGCTAAGTAAGGTGAGGGAATTGCAGGTAGTACTATCTTTTTTATGCAGCACTGCTGTGGTATTTAGCTTCAGGGAAGGTATTGCGTTCCTCCAAGTTGTAGTGGTTATAATTTCAAACTCTATGTAGGGGGTCATGCAGGAGGAAGACAAGAAATGATGTATTAAAATTTACTTAACTTCTAATTTTAGACATCTTTGGGGATACTTTTGTTTGAAAAGTGAGTACTACCTTTCAGGCTGCCGGCTATAAGTGTCATTATGAAAACTAGACACTGCAGCTTGCAAATGCAATGCAAAACCAAAATGATTTATCATGGCTTTTCCAAGAAATTCCTCCCAACAAGTTTGTTCTTTTCCCTGGAACACTTGTGTGTACTATGGCTTTTAGGAAGATTTTTCTTTGCCACGCCTTCATTAAACCTTAGTTTAGCAAGTATCTTTTCCTTATCCAATCTCTTCCAGTCCAGGGTATTGGAGAGAGAGAGAGAGAGCTCTCTGAAAAGCATCTTGGTAATCTTGTTTTAGGCATGATGAAAAGGATAATTTCTGATAAAAATCAATTTTACCATTTTGCTAGCCATTTTTGTTGCATTATAAGAGAAGAGCTTTTTGTATTCCTCCATCCCCTGCCCCTCGCCCTGCCGACTAGAGCACATTTCTGACTAACTCATGCCCTCTAGTGAGTCAGTTCGGTGGGATTAAAATTACAAAGCTTTGTCGTAACCGGGGTGGATTTTTTTTCCCCCTTTTCTTTCTCATGTAGCTTGGAGAATTAATTGAGTATACTTCATATCAATAGCTAATTTATATGTTTTGCTAGGTGAGAGAAAGGTCACTGTTTTAGTATTTGTAATGTATTCCTAAAGGTGCCACACTTTCATATCATACCATACAGGAAAAGGAAACAGTGCTATTTGTGCTTTGTAATCCTTATATAGCAGTAATTAAGAGCTGTCATTTGCATGGATGACCTCAGTAGCAATACTAAGCTAGAAAAGAGGAGGCCACCTGTAACTGAATTCTTATTTTTGAAAATAGATCTATAGTGTATCTAGTTGATGGAAAAGGGGCAGAGGGCATCAAAAAACTAAAAAAAAAAAAAGGCTACTTGAAATAAATACATAAGCTGAATAAAGTAACTGTTGACTTAAATTCAGGAATACCTCTTAAAGCGAGGAGCGATGAACTGCTTTTTGCTGACTACTGATTCCAACCATTGTTTGGATTCAGCCTGAGGGCTGCAATATATTGTGGTTTGGTAACATCAGCATAGGTCATCTGACGTTTTAAAATGTTAATACATTTTATACATTCAATTATGTTTCAAATTTTATAATAATGGAAACAGTATTTGTAAAATGTATGTTTGGCTTTGTCCAGTTCTTGCAGATTCATTGCAAAAGCAGATCTTGTGCCATAACGTTATCTCTCGCCTTCATAGTGTACCAACAAGAGTTTTATGATCAAATACTGTGTGACACATCCCAAATAGGAATTGTGAGTGAATGGAAAGAAGTGCTTTGTGCTCAATTTATATTTCATGAAATAAGCATCTTTTATGAAGAACTTTATGGGTCTAATCCTATTGAATTATTTTGCCACTGTTAAGAAACGGAATTTATTCATATGCTGAAATTTTTTATGCTTCTAAACCGAGCTTTCATGATATTCCTCAACTGTGACATTAAAAGGCTATGTAAGAAGATAGTTTTCTTTTTATGGACATTAGATCTCAAATGATTTTTGATGCTGTACTTCATTTGCATTAAGTAATTTTTTTTAATTCTGCTTTGAAATGAAAAACTACAATTTTGAAATTTTTATGAATGAAATATCTGATAAGTTCAGTTTGGCTGAGAAACTTTGCTTGTCATGTACTTAAATGTTGTTTCAAAACTGTTTTATTATTAGGTTTTTTTAATCAATGCTTTGACATTTTGAAAGTAGAACATTTTGACGTCTTCCTCGCGATTTTTTGGGGTGGTGGGGACAGATCATGTCTTGTAAAACATTCAATTTTTCAGAATAATTTATTTTTGAGTTCAAGAACTGATCTTTTTCTCATTAACCTATCTTATGCATAAGAACTCACATATCAGATGATACTAAATGACTTTGCTGCTGCCAGCTAAGTCTCGTCAAGTCCAGGTCTTGATGTGATCTTTTCCTTGAGAAATGTTTTAGTGATGCTATGTGGAAGCTTTGCTTTATTAATGGTGTGAAAATAGTATTTTTGGGTAAAGTAAAACCTTACAAAGCTTTGAACAAAGCCTTCCACCTACAGAAGAGGCTAAGCAGCATCTCCTGTGGTTACGTGTACATGTTTGTGCTGGTTTTGACTGGGATAGAGTTAATTTTCTTCATAGCTAGTATGGGGCTATGTTTTGGATTTGTGCTGGAAACAGTGTCGTTAATACAGGGATGGTTTTGTTAGTTGGGAGGGGACACGGCTGGGACAGCTGACCCCAACTGACCAAAGGGATATTCCACACCATATGACGTCATGCTCAGCATATAAAGCTGGGGGAAGAAGGAGGAAGGGAGGGACGTTTGGAGTGATGGTGTTTGTCTTCCCAAGTCACCGTTACGCGTGATGGAGCCCTGCTTTCCTGAGATGGCTGAACACCTGCCTGCCGATGGGAAGTGGTGAATGAATTCCTTGTTTTGCTTTGCTTGCGTGCGCGGCTTTTGCTTTACCTATTAAACTGTCTTTATCTCAGCCCATGAGTTTTCTCACTTTTACCCTTCCGAATCTCTCCCCCATGCCACCTGGGGGGGCAGTAGGTGAGTGGCTGGGTAGGGCTTAGTTGCTGGCTGGGGTTAAAACCACGACAATGTCTCAAGATGCTGTGATTCAGCATGGCTGACCTGCCTGTGAAACTAGTAAAGCTGTATTAACATGTTGCTGTAGCTGCTGTTCAGATAAGACATTGAGATCAAGACAGTTATTTATGTGGCCAGAGTTATATTGTGTGCAACCTTAGACCCATGCTGTTTGGATGTTCTGGACTGTCCAATGCCTGGTGTGGTGATCTCTGACCCTGTTTTATAGGGTCACTATTGAACTCTTAAATTTTTAAACAAGAGGTATGTCTCTGTTACAGAGGAATGGAGATAGATGGATGGAGAAATATGTAGAGTGTTTTTTTTTCTTTTTCTTTTTTTCTTAGGCTGCATGCCTGAATGTCAGTGTAAACTCTGAAATCAACCTTTCATTTATACTGAGAGAAAAGAAAATGTTCTGTGAAACATCTTAGTATCTGCTATTATATAAGAATTTGGGGTTTGCGACCTGCAACTTGTGTATTGACTTTGGGTGTCACTGGTGCTCTTTTTAGCTAAGGATCTTGTGCTGAAGGATGTTACATATTTGGTTGCGGCCATCAAGTTTGTTTTGTGGAATGGAGAAGTTAAAGTACTTGTTCTAAACCCAATTTTTTTAAATTGTTTTTTTGACATGAAAATTCTGCATGTTGTTTATCTACTGACTGAGCTGATCATTATCCAAGTTACGCCAACATGTTTGCAAACTTTGTGCAAAATAGTTTTTTTAACCTTTCTCCTGAGACTGTTGGAGAAGCAAAGTTAGAAATACAGAATATGCAATGTAATAGTTGAACTTAAGGATACTGTAATGATATCGGACTGCAATTAGGATTTCAAGACAAGCCGGTGTGGAAGTTTCTCTTCTGTGACAGAGCCTCTGTATATCCTAGGTGAATTGCTGCATCATGTTATACCAACTTCATAGCCAGTGAGAGATGGACACAGTTTACAAGGCCATCCGTAAGTAGTAAATGTGTGATGACTGAAAGAGTCATGTGGCTAATGTGCATCAGATTATTCCAAGTTAACATTAGGCCAAATTTAAGAACGAAAAGAATACATGTGTTAATCATCAGTAAAGCTTATGCAGTTTATAGTAGGAAGCTTTAAATGCAACCAAAGGACAGAAGTGTTAAGTAGGGTATTTTGAGTGATAACTTCTGTTTTGGGGACCATGCTCAAGGGACTTTGTTATACTGTCCTAGGCAGAACTTCTGCCTTCTCTCATGCTTCTTATTCACCATGATTCCAACTGTGTCAGCATGCTCAAGGTCTGTTTTTCAGTAACAGATGCGTTCTTCCACTTTTGCACAAAGTAACTGCAGCTGATACTTAATCGTAAATATCTCTAAGAAGATATTTTGAAATTAAAGTGATATAAATTACTTCAAAATTATCTCACGCTTGAAATATACATGCTGCATTTATTTGTTTTGAATTGATGGATTGTTTATGGAGCACATACATACATCTCCTTTTGTTCCAAAATGAACGGGTAGAAAAATTTGGAAACATTGGCTGAAAAAGTTCTATCCATTTCTAGCTCGCCTCTCCCTAGCTATTAGTCATCTGTGCGTATAAGAGCTCTGTCTGAATGAAAATAAATCCGTTGTGCTAGTTGTTAAAACTAGCTTGATTGTTGTCTTCCAGTTGCAAGGATATTACAAAGCTTTCTCCTTCCAATGGTTAAAAACCTCTTTCTGATTTCTAGCCTAAATTTATTTATGGCCACTCTGTCTGCCTGACTTAAGACCTTGTAAGTTCTTTCACTGAAGTGCCCAAAACTAAAGTACGTAGTAAGAACCAGTATTTGCTCTTCAGAAGAATTTTTAAGAGCCCAGTGAGAAGTCATCTATGGCAGGAAGTGTGGTAATATCTTGAGTTGGAAGAGAAGAGCTCTGTTTCAGTAACAAATCCATTCTTATTTTCTCTTCCCTGTTGGATGTTTAACAGTAATTTCCAATCACTAGAAGGAGAATCTTTTTATTTTATTTTTCAGTGTATTTTTGTGTTAGTTGCTATCCAGTATTTCAGAACAGGCTATGTTATATGTCAGTATTAGAATATTGCTGACCCATGCTGGCAAATCCCACCAGGTGAATAATAGCTACTTCTGTGGAATGTTCTATTGGAAAAGGTCTGGTAGTGTATACACATAATGGACTCCTGAAGACATCATGGTCTCCTTAACTAAAATTTTATAGTGTCTGTAACAGGGTCAGTAATCCATTCTACTTAAGCAAATAAAACAGTGTTTTTGAAGAATTAACTTAAAATTAACATAAATGACAAGAGCATCTTGTATGAAAGTTGAGTAATTTTCTTGTGCCCGTTAAAGAAATTGCTTCCTTATTAGCTGTTAAATCACTCTCAACTTACGTAGATCTCCTTGAACTCAGGCATTGGCAAGTAAAACTTTTCAGTGAAAATATTATAATGTCCAAATTCTTTGCTGACTAAAAGCAATAGTTGCATCAAAATAAGATTTGGTCCAGATTCTTTCATCTGGGCCAGATTTGGTATCACATTTTGTAAATATATTATATGGTAGATAGATGGAAGTAATCAGTTGTGCAGTATAACAGTATGTAAAAATAGGAACATGGAGAAGGAAATTCCATTCACAGCCCGTTGCAGATAATATGTCCCGAAGCAATTCTGGCTTTGTCTTTGCCAATTGGCTTTTAATTTGCTTCTGTATGAAAAGTAGTTGATACCAAGTTTTCAAACTGGTATGAATCAATTTTAAATGTCTGAAATGAAGAACTAGATCTTACTTCATGTTTAAATTTCGCTCCCATTCTGCCTTCAAGCTCAAAGGTTGATTATGGATATAAATTTTGTCCTTTTGTACTTCTGTACCTTTTGTACAACTGGAAACACATGCTTTAAAGGATTCTTACAAATTTGAGGTATTCCAGTTGTCATTCTGCTTTTCCAGAAGAGACTGCAGTAAGGGCAGTGTGTCATTACTACTTGCTGTGGAACAAGTGTTTTCATCTGGTAGCTCAGTGGAAACTAGAAACTGATGATCTCGTGCAGGTATAGATTTTCTAGGTTACATGACAAAAAAAATGCAGCCTGGTGTGAAAACTCAGCTGCTGAATTCATGAAACACTTACTGATATCCCCAAGGGTCTTCTGAAGATGGTTAGTGCTGAACACTGTCAAGGATACACAAAATAATGTTTTACTAGAAATTCTTGAAATTTCTCTGGCTCTGTAGCAGCAAGTAGAAGTTAAAAACAAGAACCACATAGTGCAAATTCATTGCTACCACAGCATGTGATAAAACTTTGTGCTGAGAAAATGAATTACCTTTAAAAAATGTGAGTAGAATATTGTTGATTTCTAAGGAAGCCTTTTAAAGAAAGGATACTGATGCGGGGGAGCAATAGCACTTTGAGGTAATGTTGTTTCTTTTTATTCTGTAACAATTGACATGTGACTTCCAGTAGACAATTGAGTGAGTATAGTGAATCACTTCATCTATGCATAACTCTATGCCGTTTGTCAGACCACTCCTTACTGCTCCCAGTCGTCTTTTCTTCCACCAATTAGCATCCTAACATCTCCTGCTGAAATCTGTCTTTCTCTCTCCACTTCCAGCTGTTAAACCCATGCTGCTTCATGAACGGGAGCAAGCCACCCTGATAGCTTTGTGTACTCAAAGTAGAGAGCAGTGGTGATGGTGGAAAAAGACTGCCCCCCCCCTTCCCCTTTTCCCCCCCCCCCCCCCCCCCCATCTTGAAAGTTAAAATGCCATGGGATATAGGTATGACTAAATTGGTATACATCTTGTGAGGTAGCATGTCTAAACTCTGAAATGAAATGCAGCAGAGGAAAGTTACTGCTGCCATGTACTCCCAAACGTGGTTGCACTGAAATTGTAAAATGTCTGTGAGAGATCTTTCTTTTTCCTGGCATCTTCTTTACAAAAGTACCTTTTTGTCTGGTTGGTTTATCATACATATGTTCTTGATGAAGACTTCTTGTTAGTTTTCTTTTAATTTATTGTTATTGGAAAAATTAAATTCATGCAAAAACACCTGAATGATTGCTGCCACTTTCTAAATACCTGTGGTTGTAATAATTCCTAGGCAATATATTTGTGAAATTTTTAATAACAAATGTTGTGATTTGTATGACTTTAAGGATTAACATTGTACAAAAAAAAAGCTGTGAAGCTGTACAATTACTGGAGCACTTTATGACTCTGCCAATCAGCAGGTAATTAAAAAAAAAATTGGTGGACGTGCTTCAAGGGAATAACAAGGTTGACAAGACTGCATTGTTTGCCTTCAGCAAGGTAATTTGCTAACAAAATACTGCGTGTCAGACCTTTGATTCTTCTTTTGACCTCTATGGAGAAGGTTTGAGAGAATCAAAATAAATTTCAGAACAGCAGTTAAGAGCTTAAAAAAAAAAAGTAGACAGTTCATGTGAGCCCATAGGCCAAATGCTGAAAGTAGCAGTGATTACTAGGAAGAGAAACAAAAAAACAGCTGACGTGCTTTGGGTGTTCCGGAAATGGTATTGATAGAATAGTTCTCACTGGCCAGACATAGTCAGCTTTTTGAATGTGATAGGAAAAAGAAGTGGTGAAACTCACTGAGCCATTCTGAATAAATACTTCACAGTGGATAATGTATTCAGTGAAACTAATTTTTTCTTCAAAATGTTTAATGGCATATTACAGTTACCTCAAATATATTTATTTTAAATGATAGTAGAATAATATTGAAGAATGATTTTTAGATTATAAATGGCTTGTAAATATTTAATACGGAGAATTAAGATTTTTACATACCAGTGATGTGACATTGTTTGTAGAATTTGCATAACAAAGCTTCTGCATTGCCTACTTCAGCAAAAGTGAAAAATACGTTAGTGATAGTATAAAAAAAAAAAGAAAGCAAAGAAGAAAATATACTTTTCCATCAGCTTTCCAGCCCAGCCAGCAGAATTTTATGCACAAATGTTCTGAAGAGTGGGAGCAGATGTAGAAAGTAGATCAGCCCGAGTCAAATCTTATTAACAAACATCTAAAATTCACCTCATTGGCGAACTGATAGTGAAACATTTTATCACTCTCACTTCCACAGGTTGTAACCTGTAAAGCAGTCTGTATCTGGAAAGTAGATTGAATCTTTTTTTTCCTTTCCCTTTGTATTGTGTGTGCATATTCTTTATTTTTGTTTGCACATTTAGAGATACAGTATCTTTTGAATTATTATAAAGATGGCTGTTTGTTAATTCACTGAAAAGCTACTCTGTTTATCTTTAAACATCCCAATCTGAGTCTAATTAGTTATAATCTTAGGCTTTGCACACGTAGAACTGATGCTTAACTCTCCAGTCCTTCCTTGTGCTGCTGCAGTGCTTCAGGAGACAAAGTAATGCTTTAAATAAAGCAAAAATGTTTTTACTGATACTATTCAGAATAATTCTAGGTAAATATGAAGTGATTGTCATCTCTTGCGTGTATAGTTCTGCAGTGGGTCAGATTTACTTGGAGAAAGCTTAGATTAGTAAACCGACTGAGTAGAATACAATGAAGTGGTTTAGAATTGGAAGTCTTACTACTTATCTTTCTCACTTGGTTGTTTCTTTGTTAGCATTGTCTGTGGTTTCTCATATCAAAACAATTCTATTAATGCCAGTTTGTAATCAATAACGATTTCAATACTTGATAGGCACCTAGGTGCTGTGGCACCAAACACCATTTTGTTTTAGAATTACCAGGCACTAGTTGGTATTGACAGCTCTAACACTGAAAATGGCAACAGCTAGTGATTTTGGTTATGGGTCTGTCTTGGTGTTTGTCATTGTTGTTTTGTTTGTAAGATAAAACAGTGGTAGTCATAGCGGTGTCACTGCAGGTGATGCTAAAAGCTGTGGCTGTGGCGGGCTGTGTACTGATGAGGATCTCTGGCCATGGCAGGTGTAGTATAGAGGAGAAAGCCCTACCAGTTGTCTGACAGGGCAACTGCCGAGAGCTTTATTTCTGACAGTATTAATTGGAATGTATATAGGACAGACAAACCCCCCTTAAGCCACATATCCTTATAAATAACAATAACAAAGAGCATGAAGGAATTAACAATATTGAATGCACATGCACCATTAAGCATAACATAGCTGTTATGTCCTTGGACTTTTGTTTGAGCTTTGCTATGTTAATAAACAGAATATATGTAGTTTTGACCTTGTAAAGAATGTTTTAAGTCAGACCAAATCAGCTTATGCTGCAGCCAGTCCAACTACTGACTTAAAGCTCTGTGCAGTTCTGAGGAAATACATGATTTTTAAGAAGTGTGGCAGAGTGACACAGGGGTTGTTTTGTGCTTCTGTGAGTACAACTGTAAGTGACTTTGCCTTCCAGCTTTTTCTTGCACCTCCCTAGACATGGATTAAGGGATTTGTCTAATAAGACTTTCCCTGAGTTTGAGCTCAAAATCGAATATTTACTGTAGAAAATGTCAAATTATAAAACAGTTTTTACTTTCAGGTGGGTCAGTGACCTAAAAGTATGTTTCTTAGATTTCCATTGGTGAACAGAATATTAGAAATTTTGTAGGCAGTATGATGTTCTCACCATGTGTGACATTATCCACCTTCAACCACAGCTTCAATAAGTATTTTACATTGATTTTTCTTTTTTAACAATTTTTAATCAAAGCCCTGAATTTCACTGCACAATTGTTTGAAGTAGACTTTTTTTTTAAATGGAATATAGGCAAGTGGCAGCTGGGATGCAAATTTGTATACCAATTTTTTTTTTCTTGTGTCAAAAAGAAAGAATAAGGTATACTTGCATAAAGAAAATCTTGAAATAACATAAGATCAATACTTTGCTGTCCTTTGCAAAGTTGGGGGAAGAAAAAAAAAAGTTCATCATATGCCAGACTAAAAATATAGCTGCTTTAAACAGCTTTGGGGGAGGAGGGAGGAACAGTAGGTCTTACTGGACAGTGATGCTATGGGAATAGCTGTCAAAATATATTGTTTGTTTCTGTACAGCCACTTCAAAGGATTTCTACTCCACAAAATCGATTACAACTGTTCATCAATCTTAACAAATTAAAATGACAGCTAAAAGTTTTAAGAGTTGGTGATTTATGCTTTAAAATTATACCCAAATTAGTCTTCTGTATTTCTACATAATAGAAGGATATTAAAAAAAAAAAAGCAACCCCCTTTCTTTAAGAAAAAGCTTATTCAGTTTTATCTCATCAGCTTTACCTGGTTCAGTTTTGTGAATTTGGAAGTGTTACTGTATTTAGTGTTTGCTAGTTTGTTCAGTGTAGAATTTTATCACTTGTATCTCTTGTGGTTTTTTGTGCATCAGTGTTTAGCTGTGCTTTAAACTATTGAGTTAATATGTGGAAAATTGATACATTTGGTACTGGTTTGCAGTAATGAAAATGAATTAATTAAGCTGCTCTAGTGTTTTTTCTAAGTAAAATAGTGTGTTAGTACTTAATAGCTTTACCACTCAGTTTTCATGATTCTATATAGAAAATAGAAAATAATATATATAATTTATTATATAATTATTATATTAATTATTTATAACCTATAACCTAACATTTTAGCAACTTTTTGGTTGAGTACAATTTCTACTGCTCCCTGGCACTTGTTAATGGTGCACAAGCAAGAAGTACATATGTATATGCTTTATACATATGAAATCACTATGTTTTTTGCTTGTGAAAGAGCAGCATCATACATGCATTTGTGGTACTAATGTAAGTAAGTATGGTCACAGCGTACTCGGTATTTTCCTTGAGTGACTCCTTCACGTATAGCCGGTTATGAATATTTTCCGAGTTTTTCTCTTCTTTGGTCATGTGTTCCAGCCCCCTGATTATCTTTGTGGCCTCTACTGAACACACTGCAGTATGTCAGTGTCTGTCTCAAACTGGGGGGGGTCCCAAACGGGCCACAATACTCCAGATGTGGTCTCATGGGTGCTGAATAGGGAGAGTAGTCACTTCTTCTTTCCACTTGGTAGCCACGCTTCTGCCTGGCTATGTATTTGGCCTTCACTGCAAGGGCACTGATGACTCATGTTCAACTTGTCTATGAGGACCGTCAAGTCTCTTTAAAGCTGTTCTTTAGCCAGTTACTGCCTAGCCTGTACTGCTGTGTGGGGTTATGCCATGCCAGATGCAGGACTCTGCATTTGCTTTTTTTGAACTTCCTCAGGTTCTTGTCAGCCCATTTCTCCAGCCTGTCAACATTCCTCTGAATAACAGTTCTGCCCTCCAGTGTATTGGCCGCTGCCTGTACTCTATCCTATTGTCCAGGTTGTTAACAAAGCTGTTGAACAGTTTCAGCCCAGGTATTGAAGCCTGAGGGATGCCACTAGTACTTGATTGGCAGTTGGATTTTGTACTGCTGATTACATCCCTTTGATTCTACCAGTCTGGACAATTTTCCACCCCCATCATAGTCCACTTATCCAGTCCATCTCTCACAAATTTGGCTATAGGGATACTATGGGTAGTTCTGTCAGAAGCCTTTCTGACACATTATTGTCAAAATGATGTGACAATATGCTTCACTGTTTAACAAAAATAATTATATTTTGAGGATAAATACTTAAAATTTTAGAACATAGTTATTTTTACCCAGAAAAGCAGCAAAAGCTCCTATGTGGAAAGTTTGGCTTTCTCAGCAAAGAAAAAGTTGGGGTTTTGAATAATTATATCTCTGTAAGGGGGGGAAAAGTCTTTGAAGTCTCTGTGGGAATCAATCTCTGTAAAAATGTAATAAGTATACCACCTTGCTGTTTTAATTGTGTGGGATCAAATGAAAAAATGCAGAGTGCTTGGTAGCTCAACAAGTTTGAAAGTATATCTTCCTGTATTAGTGAACTTCTTGAAGCTGTTCACCAAATTAGGAAAGAAAAGGAAAAATGAAATGTTGAAGGTTTTTGAGGATCCAGCTATGGTTTGTAAGCTATTTCTGAACTTTTAAATTGAACATGGAAAATAAGCAGTGGGGCAATTTTTGGAACTATTAAACGGACATGACTATTGTTTTATGCCAATGTATTTTCCAGATTTTAAGTAAGAAGTGAGACAGCAGGAGACTCTAATGATACGACCAAAAGTTTTTGCATTTCTGCTATTTCATTTTTTTTTTTTCTTTTAAATTATTTCAATCAGTTGAAATATGTATTTTTTTTCTTTTCTTAGAAATCAGTTCAAAAAATATTGTGGACATGTTAGTTTAATAAAATAGTTATGTAAAAAGTTTGCTATGTAGTAAAGCATGGTGAATCTATTCTCCTTCACAGAAGAAGAAAAAAATGTGTACGAAGGAGTGTGTAAGAGAATTTATTAGGGCAGGAAAACATAGATGTAGTGTTGGTCAAGTGTAAGTAAGAGTTTGAGACAATATAACAATGAGTTGTTAATATTTAATCTTTTTCTCTAATAGATGCAAAAAGGAGTAAGTTCCTGATGTCGTTAGCATGTCTGTCTTTCTGCAAGCCAACTCCTCTTTGCAGTTGGACATGCAGCCTCCTTTTTTCAGCATAATCCTGCAGACACAGCTGTCTAACTTTACATAGGGTTTCAAGTCTTGAAAAGAGGGTACTAAAGGTTACTCTTTGTAGTACAGTAATGTTACCAAGAGATATTTAATTACTGGGTGTGGATGTTTCCAGAATTTTTCTTAATATCATACCTGGAGTTTATTTCCAAGAACAGTTGCTTATCTGGTTTCAAGTCTTTGCCTTGCATCAGTTTCTCTCTCACTTTTTACAACTTCTAATTACTGGAAATGCTCAGTGTGCACTTCGTCCAAGAAGACTTTTCACTGGTACCAGCTGCATTAGAACTTGGTTCATGAAAATCAAAGGAATTTGCAGATTTATATTGGGAGGTTCTAATGTGTAGTGGCAGTCTATCAGATGTAATCTTTTCTCATAATTTACAGTAACATTTATTTTCTAACGTTTCAAGAGGGAAAAAGTAGAGATGTTGCTGGCTTGTATGTAGTGTACCAGTACTGTTGAACTGAAAGATAGCCAAAATGAAGTCACATCTTGGCTGAAATAATCTTGACCTTACTGCCTTATTCCATTACCTCTAAGTCTTGCAAGTGTGTCATCCTTTATGATTGTCTTTTTTTTTGTTTCCCCTAACTGCAACAAAGCTTCCATGCCCCTTTCTTTATAGTATAGTTGAAAATTAAGGCTTTTTTTATTACAAGAAAAAAAGAAGGGGGGGGGGGAGGGGGGAGTGTAGGTGGGTCAAAAGTTGAAAAAGCTCTTTTGCATATAGCAAAAGTGTATAGTACTATACACCTGGGTCATTCAAGTTATCCTTCATTTCAGGCTGAACTCTGGAGTTTCTATTCTGTCCTGTGTTTTCGTTAGTTGGTATTTTTTGACAGGTCTCTGACATAATTGTTACTAGTAATAAGTTCAGCTGAGCACTTCTTTAAACTAAAAGTGATGAATATATTTTAAGCAGCAATAGGGCAGTATTTTCAAAGAATGATTTTTGCAATAGCATGTTGTCAAGAAGAGGTATCTTAGCATTTTTTTCCTCAAGTGGTAGTGTATTTAGCCAAGAAAACACACAAAGTATTTTTTTTTTTCCTGAAATATATTCATGCAGGTGCAATAAAGGTGGTCTAATGTGTGTGGTAAGTATCTAATGGCAAGCTGTCTGAAATTTATCCTAGCAAAATATCAGTTCCTCACTCAGGAAATTATTGGGAATAATTCAGGAAGGTAAGTCTAATCAGTGACCATGGTGAAAATTTGTCTAGGAAATAAGATTTCCTGTGTATTGTTAATTCTTTTAAGCATACTGACTGAGAGGCTAGGAGCAACACTTGTTTTTCTTGTACAGTTTCTGATTTTGTTCTTGTGAATGGCCTTAGACAAAGAGTAGTGTTTCTCTAATCGATATTTTTCTTTTTCACTTATCACATAAAATATGATAGGAGAACCACTATCTGAAAAGTTTATCTGGGGATTTTAATAATTTACCATAATTCATTATTTCAGAAACTATATTTCAGACCTGTGATTTTAACGAATAGAGGTGAACTACAGTTTTGAAGATAAATGACTAAATGAAGATTGTGGGTTTAGGGATTTTATTTTTTTTTTTAATTATCATTCCTTTTGCTTCTTACTCTATTCCCCCCCCCCAGGTCTTGTTCTTCACAAATTGTGGCGGCAAACAAAAGCACTCAGG
>NW_008795322.1:2157096-2165403 GCF_000699145.1 Aptenodytes forsteri | reverse complement strand
CTCTTTCCCCCCCCCCCCAGTTCTGTTACTGGCACACAATGTGAAAACTCACTAGATCAGAATCCACATTTGTTTTGACTTGTTGGTTGGTCCCGTCCATGTCGTGTCCCCCCCCCCAATATACCCTAGTGAAAATAAATCTCATTACACTGAACAATTGACAAATAGAAACTGTTCTAAAAGGAAGAGCGTGTTTAGCATCAAATCTTTTTATATGCCTATCAATGTAAGTCACATCTGTTAAATGTGTGAAGCACATCAAAAGCTTTCATTAGTGCTTCAGGTCTCATGACATATTCCTTTTCTGACTAGTAAGATTAAATGCCCATTGTCAAATGCTGATGAAGTAGAAACAATGCATTTCAAACCACAGAAAGGTCACCTGAATGTAGTGAATTCCTCATCAGATACTAAATCCATGTCCATAGGGTATGATTTAATGGTTTCTCAACAGCTGACACCACTTCAGGTGCATTATAACGTTCTGTCTGTGCCATAGATACTGCTGAAAAATGGTTGACAGTGCAGTTGATTCCAGTATAGAGCCCCCATGCAAAACTCAGCAGTCTGCTCCAGCCGTGCTCAAAAATTCAGCATATTGCTTCTACTGACACATGGAAGTAAGGCTTTTAACTGGTGTGCTGCAGCATTGTCCTATAGGGATAAAGTTAAATGTCAGCATTCATTTCAACATGTGTGTGTTAATGTTGTACATCCTGTGTATTTATAAATAGTAATTTCTCATTGGTAAATAATTTCCATTTTCTCATTAGAATTTCTCTGAATGAAAAGCCTCTTTTCTGAAAGGTTGCAGTAGTGGTGACTGGGCCCTTATTCACATCAAAGTCTTATACATGTGAATTTAAAGCACGTATCTCAAGAAAAACCCTTTGTAGGACTGGCATCTTTATTTAGAAAATAATTTTGAATATTTTGTGATTAACTAAGGTTGCAAAGATAATAGGCAACTCTCATCTTGTCGTTATAGATGAAGCCAGATGGACACCTTCCAAGTCTACAAAATGTTACCCAGGACAAGATTTGGCGTAATTTCTGAAAGAATGGTGTTTGGTAGAGTTCTATTGAACTTGGTATAGGTTCTTCTGTATTGTGGATGGTGGAGGGTCTAAGCATCCATCTGGAGCATGAACTGGAACACGAACTGGAGCACAGGTTTATGTGATCAGGTGGTCCTAGTGGGAAGAGAAGAGGAATTCAACTAACTTCATACCTGCCAATATTCAAGGGGTTCTTTAATTAGTACATAGTGTTTTCTCTGACACATATCCACTCCATTATGTGCCAGTGAAAACTGTGCCCCTTCATAACATGGAATTGAATCACCTGTCTTTTTGCCAAGAGCAGTCAGAAATCTTTAAGTTTAATTCCTCAGCTCACTAGTTCTCTTGTAGGTCTATTGGAAGCTCTGGAAAAGAAATCCAGAGACTTTAATGATCAGTTTCTCTGCCAGTGTCTGCAGTTTCCTCAGCTTTCAGTAAGATAGGGGGTTTGTGGCTGGGCTCCGGAATGTCAAAAGTCTGCGACACTTCTCAGCTTCCTTTAGTAGGAAGAAGAGGAGGTTAAACATTGAACTTGTAAAATTGACATTAGGCTTGACAACTTCAAGCTGCCCAAAAATGGATGTTTGTACTTGTTAGCTTGCAGTTCTGAAAGCTTCACTACCTGCGTAGTTTCACAGAGTATTCGCGTATGTTAAAATTCAAAATTGTCAGTGTCACTCTTTCCATAGACCATGGTAACAGTGTGTCCCTTAATTGTTGCAAAATCAGTGCATTCCTTTGCATGTGATAGATGCTGTCTTGTATTTGAAACGGCGTTTCAGTCAAGTTTATGGGAGATCTAGGATTCTTTGAACAAAGACTGATCACTAAACTAAAAAAGGGATATTAAATTATGTAAGGAAATGTAGAAAACTCTTTCTGTGGATCTGAAAAATTACTTGCAATAAAATTCTTAGGATTGCGAAAACTGAAAACTCTTTCTGTGGATCTGAAAAATTACTTGCAATAAAATTCTTAGTATTACTTTTATCATAGCATGGGGCTGAATTACTAATGTAGAAAGACAGAATACAGTATTCTTAAACATCAGACGCATTGTTTCCTTTAAGCATAATTCTTGTAGGAAGAAGGTCTGTCTTAGATTTTTGTGATCTCTGCGTTGTTATTCTTTCTTGTCTGTGATATTTCAGTTCAGGTGCTTTTAAGAAAGATTTCAGGAGGAAGTTATGAAACTGTTGTAACTTTGAGAACATAAAATGTGTTTTGACCTTTTATGGTGTTCTGCAGAATTATTGTGCAGATCATTCGAAGTGTTCTGCCTGATAGTGAAGGGAAACAGCCCTTGCTCTGATCTGGTGATGAACCTGAGAACTACTTTGTCATTTGTGGTACCTTAAGAATATTTCCAGTTCTATTGCTGTAAACTTTTTAACATGTTCAAATCGTAAAATTAAAACCCAATTATCAACAAACTGTAGTTTGGATGACATGACACAATTTGAAACTCCACAAAAGCAGTGAAGAAAACTTGCTTTTAGAGTGATTACCCATTAAGTTACTTTAGAGTCATTCTCTATCTTTCAGAATGGATTTGTGAACAGTTTCTGCTTTTTATTTTTTGTACTTACTTAATCTTTAAATAAAGTAATAGCTAGCAGTAGCAAAAAAGCTGAATAAATACTGAATAAATACCCAGTGTGTACCTTAAATCGAAGAGATTACTTTGAGCTGAAACTGTAACATTCCATGTACAATCTTCATGTGAGCAGAAAAAAGACTAGTTCTTTCATTCCTTCTTGTGATAAGGCTTTATCCATCAAGTGCCAGTTAATAGGAATCAGGTAACTTTCTTGGAATATTCCTCAACTGTGGCTGCATTACTTATGGTGTCTCTTGCTTTCTTTCTGGTTATTATTGTCAATAGATTTAATTATCATCTGTCATTTTCTCCCTTCTGGATGTTTATGGTTGTTTGGAAAAAATATAGAAAACTTTCCTTAAGATGGAGATACAGGTAACCTACAACCCAATGTTCAGATACCTTTCATTATCTGGACCCACGGATGTCATTTAAGTTGTTAATATACACTGGCTTGGATCTAGGAAAACAGATATCAAAACAGAAAGCTGAAATGTAACACGGACGAAAAAGACTTTTAATAAAATACATGTCAATATCTCAAGTAGACAGCTGTATCCCTTTCAGTGTAATGGCATAAAGCTTGCTCATAATTATTATTATTTTTTTAAATTAAGTGATCTTTATCCTGTGAAGGGTTAGTCATTTGAGTCTTTTACCTCCTTGATCTTCCAGCTTTTACAAATATTAAAGTGAAATACTAAAATATAACAGAACCAATAATTTTTCTGTCCTGAAAATCGGAGAAAAGAAAGATTACACGTATTGCTCCAATTTTTCAAAAGCTCATTGACAGGAACCAGATAAAATTAGGAGGACATGTACAAGTCATGCTTTAGTACATGAAAAGTGTCTTTGAAACTATGATTTGCAGTGAGAAGTCTTCTAATGATTAATGTGTACACCTTTGTGACGTACGCACACACTTGGGTGTACTAAGCACTGACTGGACTAATGCATTTTGGCATCTATACATCTTAGATATAAATAAATTTACTGTGTAAGGTTCCAAAGATGAATTTGACTGCACATCCCACACATTGGACTTTAAGGCATGGTGTATTGTGGAAGGATTCTAAAATAATTTTTAAGACCTTTTTCGTTTGATTGTTTTTGGGGGTTTTTTTGGTACACGAATATTAGAAATGATCAAAACTTTTGGCCAATAAATAGTTTGGAGTGAGTACCATTAAAAATTATGTGTGCTTGCTGTCTGGGATATGAAAGCCTACGATACTGTACTGCAGCATGATACAGACAAAGATAATTCAGGCTTTCCTATTTATCTTTCAGACAAACAGATAAAATAAGGCAAAAATAGAATTGTTGCATTAGAAGACGGAAGATGATAAATTTGGCCAGATGAGAGTATGTCAGTAGTTATTGTTCTATCTTGATGTTAATTTGAATTCTGAAAGCCATGTAAAAGAAAGAAGGGCCAACCTGTTAACCAGCACAGATTAACTATTATAGTCCTTTCTAAACAAATTTCCAATAGATTTCTGAAATACCACTTAGCATACCTTTTCAATATCATCAATGAAGACGGCTTCCTATTTGATTTATAGATAAATCAGTTAAGTAAATCTGCTGAATTAGTGCTGTACAATTTCATGTTTCGTTGGAGAGACTAGAAAGAAAAATGTATCCTGAGTGGAGAGAACTGGAAAAGCTGGTGGAGAATGTAGGATGAGAATGAGGGAAAACAAACTGTTTACTTGTGTAAGGGGCTGTGTTTGTAGTGTGGAAAAGGTTGATGAAGATGGAAGGCAATGTTGTCTCAGAGATGAGTTAAATTTGAAAAAGATAATGTGGCCTTTACGTATGCAGAAGGTAAATGGTATTTCTGTTGTTCTGATTGTTGGTTGCTATGGTAATAAAAAGGGTTGCTCAGTCAGTTGAAATTCAGTAGCTTTAATATCTACCTGTTTACTAAGCTGTACACTGTAAGACGATTTCAGAACAGCAGGGACATCTGTTTTGTTAATACTTGTCAATTTTGTGTGTATTTTTATCCTCTTTAGCCATATTTTCAACCTCCTAGAATGTTGATAACATCTTTTTTCCTACTGTCTCCTTTACTTCTGTTTCCAGATTTTGTTGTTCAGATGTACAAATTGTTTTCTTTTCTTCTTGTCAAGAAAGATATTTCAGTTTGGACTACTTTGAAAAGTCTCTGTTAGTGAAGCTTGTCTCTTTTATAATGTGCAAAGACTCTATAAGACTAAATTACAAACACATTGTTCACGAGTGGCTTTAATGAGGGCCTTTTTATTAAGATGAGAATATGTGAAAAATGATTTATATAGAGCTATGCTGTGTAGCTGAATGTAGTATTGGCAAAAAAAGACTAGATGAGATAGGTCATTTTTATTTCATGTACTTGTGATTTTTGGACTGATATTTTTTTGGTACACATTTTTAAGAGAAACTTACCTGAGTTTATCAGTTAAAATAGATTATGTTGATACAGTGCAGTTACTTCAATGTATTCTACTGCTGTCATGTACTATAACTCTGTAGCTTAAAAGCAGTGGCATTTCATATTGATAGTAGGATTACTCTATGTCAAGTGTAGAATCAAGGTCTATGTTTCTTGTGAACTCTGCAAAAGTAAAATGTAACGCTGACTTTAGTTTGGAAGGTATGTACATGTGTTTCTCAAGTAAGCTATCCCCTATAAAATATCCGTGTCTCTCTCCCAAAGTCAGGGTGAACATCATAGCCTTAATTTAATCTTAAAGGCCAGTCCTTCAAAATGATACAAAAAAATGAAAATCACAAGATTGTAGACTAAATTGAAATTTTGAAAGGATATTACATTTTAGGCTCACTTTATTCACTTTCTAGTTTTGGAACTCATTAATTTATTTTTACATGATGCTTCCAGGCTTTTCTTTCTTAACATAAGAGCTGAAGCTATTGTTGTGTATGTTTGGTTTTGTGGTGTTTTTTTTTCCATCCAGTCTTCTGATACCAGGAACAGGGCTTTAAGAGAAATAGAGAAATCACAAGGGTCGATCTTAGTGGTAATGTTTCATGCAACTGATAGAAGATAATGCCTATGCTTCGCAAGCCTTCTGTAGTTGCTTTTCTGTTTTTTTTTTTTTTTTAAAAGCCCTAAACAGGTTGATAGAATTGTAGAAAGGTAATTCAAATATTAGATAACTTTTTAGATACCAGAGGTTTGTATTATTGTTTTGAAGTGAGTTGTCACTGTTCGGTACAAATAAAAAAAATTGAGTTTTATTTTCTAGATTTATTTAAGGAAAAACAAAACTAGTATACAGTATATTCTGAGTTCTGGACAGAAATGTATCTCCTGTAAATGGAGCCTGCAATGTTTGGTGGTTTTGTGTGGGTTGTTTTTTGGGTTTTTTGGTTGGGGTTTTTTTGGTTTTTTGGTTGTTTGGTGGGTTTTTTTGAAGGTATCAGTCTGACAGGAAAGATAAAATTGTTCCGTAGAGTTTTACTGGGATGGGCTTACCTTTGTACATTAGCACTGAGTTGCAGTGTCAGTGAAAAGTTAAGAGAAATAACTCTGTTCTTTGAATCAAACTTATTGTAAGATCAACTACAATTCTTTCATCTCTTGTGTAGGAAAGGTGAAGCCAACTACTCAAATCTTTCATTAGTGCTCATTCCCTCCCTGGGTGACCATGCTGCAGCAACTATTTAATGAATTAATCTCTAGGTAAGAAAATACTACAAGAAAAAATGTTGCTTTTCTGCTTGGGTGGACGAATGGCTGGGAGCGCAGACAACTGCAGTAACGGAACAGATGTAATTCCTTGTATCTTGTGCATGCTCTGTCACATTCACCCTTTCTTCTTCGGGAAGTAACTCAGCACAACTACCCTTTAAATTCAGAAACTACCCCAAGGCGTTTGAAAACAGTGGGGTGTTAAGCAGAGCAGAGAATGGGTGGTCTACAAGGAATTTTCCATTACCAACACAGAAAGCTTTGTTTTGTTTTTAGTGCTTTTAAAACTAGTTCTGTTAAAATTTTTAAAATAGTGCACGGGAGGAATAAATGAAAACTGGGATAGGTAGAGCATAACCGTTTTAACCTTTTACTGTAATGTTCAACAGTATCTCTACCATAAAAGGGACATAGATTGTTCCCAACAGCAGAACTTCATTGAAAGTTTCTAGTCTCTAAATGCTAAACCTCTCTAGAGTGAGGTTGTCGTTTCACTTGATTTTGTGTGTGTGTGCAATGTTCATTGTTATAATAGATTCTGTACAATTACTATGTCCATTTCTGAAATAGTGCCGTGTTATATGTAGCTATACTAATATGTTTGGGAGGAATCCTTATTGCAACTTACTGTGCTTGATAGCCTAGTGTTTTTTAAAGTCACAGTGTAATCATCATTCTAGTGGTTAATATGCAATTGTTTCATTTTTCCAATAGCAGATGATTTATTTAGCAGTTGAAGTTGACAATGTCAATGAATTTCTTGGGCTAAGTTTCAGAAATTTTCTAAGTGTAATTCTTTAAAATAAAAAAAAGCCACACTTTTGACAGTATTATTTTAAAAACCAAATACAATAGAAAGCTTTTAAAGTGTGTTGATTTGGAACTCCTGATTGATTAAGGGGAGGAAAAAATAATGAGATGTGAAATCATGATATTTTAGTGATTTGTGAGCAGTAATTACCAGAAGCTAACTCAGATCTTCACATCTTTGTTGTCAGCTACGCATCTTTATGCAATAGTGAATTATGCTTACATTGCGGACTACTTCGGGCCATGTAGTGACTTCTGACCTTATTGTTTCACATTACATGAGCAGGCTAAATGCCCAAGTTTATTCAAGAAAGTTGAATAAAAAAAAAAAACAGGTTGATGACACATTAGATTTCCTTGTACAAAATATACAAAGGAGCTGTCCTCATTCTTGCTTCATAGTTAGTCCTCTAGGTTCCTGTGAAAAAGCTTAGGTGGTGATCAGCCATACCTCTGAGAATGTTCTAAACAGGTAAAGGATGTACTTTGATTTCTATAAGACTTGGATCAGTCTGTCTTTGGTGGCTGTAGGATGTTTCTGGGCAAATTTTTTGAGAGGGGTAATAAATAGGAGCACCTGTATAAGTAAAATAGTGCGGGAAGGATACCTGGTTTCTATCTTAAATTATGGTGTGGTCATACTGTTTTAAACATTGAAAGGTCTGTTAGAAGCATAGAAAAGACAAAAATGATAACTTTTTTTCCCCCCCCCGCTGGTGTTATACTGGTGAGCTATTACAGGGCAGATGAATTAGTCTTGCATATTTATTTGTGGAAGAGGCATATTCCTGACTTTATGCCAACAGTTAATAAAGCTTATCTGGTGTTCCTAGAAGATGCCCTATTGATGCACATATTCCATATGCAGTACCCATGAGAATTATGTCTTTCATTTGAACTTCATATCTTCTCATGTCTGAGAACTGCAGAAGCGAATCTGGCATGTTTCAGACCCTTAGCTGTTTTCCCAGTAATCTTTTTCACACTGTGTCCTGGTTTCAGCAGGGATAGAGTTAATTTCCTTCCTAGCAGCTGGTACAGTGCTGTGTTTTGGATTTAGGATGAGAACAATGTTGATAACACACCGATGTTTCAGTTGTTGCTAAGCAGTGCTTACACTAGTCAAGGACTTT
>NW_008795322.1:2145141-2156808 GCF_000699145.1 Aptenodytes forsteri | reverse complement strand
GACAGGGTTTTGGTGGGGTTTTTTGGTTTTTGGGTTTTTTTTTTCCAATTGCCATGCTTTTACAGCATACCAAGTGGTACACAGTAGTGTCAGCATCTCTTTTTGTTATTGTTGTCCACTGCTTCTTCACCTGTAAGTGGCAAACTATATCTGTGTTTATCCAGTAATTGTTTTCATGTTTACGTTTAGATGATAGAATATTTACAACAATGTATCCCCTTTTCAAAATATTAGTTTTATTGGTTGGGTGTTTTTTAAATACTTAATCAGGGTCTGCTAGCTTAAACTGCAGTGTTCTTAATTTATTGAAAAAATGTACACGTCCAACATGAATGTAAAAATATTTTAAGGACAAAAACATACGCATAAGATACTGGAAAGCCTAACAAATACGGTAATGCTACTTAATGTCTTTTAGTAATTGTTAAATTAACAAGAGGATTTAAAATCTACAGACTTTTATGGGTTTTCTGTGTTGGGATAAGAATTGACAGGCTGCAGTCTATTCACTATGTTAAGCTGCTTGTATATGTGTGTTGCACATCTGGCTTTGAATTAAGAAACCATATCTCTTCTCTCCCTTTCTTGTTTACTGTTTCAAATATTTTAACTGAACAGTCTGTATTCTCACCTTACTGCTGGTACTACACTTTGTTACCATAGGCTATACACAGCATGGGAGGAGTTTCAGTCATCAGAGTTTAAATGTATTGCTGAAGTTAAGCTGTGGAGTAACAGCAAAGCCAGTATTGGCATCATGATATTCGGAGTTGAATGGATTCATAAACAAAGAAGAAATGGGTTGTCAATATGATCATTGGCACAAAGAAAAGTTTTTGCAGCAAAAGATCTCTTATGCTTTTTCTTCTTTCCTTTCCTTTACCATAAGAATTAGCTAGCTGCTCTTCCTAGTCTTTTTCTGTCCTAGAGGCCTTTCTTTTCTTTCTGTTCTGGTGGCAAGATAAGGTGTTTCAAGAAGTGTTTATCTTGAGCTGATCACAGATTTTCTGCCATGATCTGGATTATTTGAGTTCCTTTGCAATGAGATGCTATAGTTCTGTGCTTTGCAGATGACTTTCAGTTCTGAGGAATAACTGGAAACCTTCACCTTTGAAAGATCTCGTGTTTAAAATCCTGAAGTCTCCAGTTAATAAGAGAAATAGGCTATGTTGACAATTAGCGTGATGAATAGAGCAATGGTCCTTGAGTGGAAAGCTCATGGAATCTTCTTTCCTTTATACACTTTCTTTCTTCACATGGGGAAAGCTTCTGTGCATCTTCCTTCCTTTGCGCAGGTATTACTGGATGGCATAAAGAACAGGAGTAATGAGGAAAAAATGTTTAGAGCTTAAACATGCTTAATAAACACAACAGTCTTAAATTTTCTGTTTTAAGACTTCAGAAGTAAGTTCTGGAACTTAAATTATCTGTTTCAGATTATTATTTTAGATTATAAATATGGACAATGGAAGTCTTCGGGTCTAAGGCATCATGTAGCTCATAAGAAAGCAGAGGGGCTAGGACTGCCCTCTACTTACCACTGACGGAATAACTATATCAGCCTATCAACAGGAGTTTTGTGGTGTTACTGTTTAAAGTTATTGTTTGCACCTTATGGGCATCAGAAGATCAGACAAGGAACTGAAAACATAGAATTGGATGAATTGGGTAAAATCAAAGGTTCATCTAGTTTCACTCCTGTCTCTTGAAGTCAATCAGTAGTGGAAGTATTGGAAGAAGGGGAGTATAACAACAGTGGAAGAGCATGGGGAGGCATTTCCAGGATACTCTTCTCAGACATAAGTCTGTATAACAAAATAATATATGTTTCCTGGTGTGACGCTTTATAGGTGTGCTATGGACCTGCAAACCTGTGCCAGCTTTTGGAGCTGAAAATAAGGTATAAAATGTTTTCTAAACCCTTGGGAAGCTCCCAAAACTTGCATTGTTCTTTTGGATTACAGGTTGAGGATGGTGATCCTTCACCCTTTGGCACTAGAAGACTGCAGAGCAGATCCTCCTCTGTGGGCAGTTCTGTTGTCAGTTGTTCTGTTAGTTTTGTACTTTAGTGAGAAATGTCACTGGTGACCACAAGTGACATGGTCAATATGTTCCCAGAAGACATTCCTAAGAGTTGGGAAGGGCTGGTATGCAGTCTTGATGTTGTCTCTCTTCACCTAAAAACAACAACAGAAAAAGTGCTTCTTGCACTCCATTTACTGTTGTCCTTTCTCTTTTAGGCAGCTTTATTGCAAATATTCTTTGATATTTTTTGTTTTCTGTAATTTATTTCTGTTTTCTCTTTTCAGAATGCTGAAGTTTAAAATTGATACTTCTCAGTTCCTAGGTATTTTGTTTTAGGTTTTGTTTTGTTTTAAATAGCATTGTGATTATTTGTTGGGAATCATCTCCTGATGATGTGTTGAATCTAGCATCTATCCAAACTTTACATCTGGCTATCTGTAAATATTTTACTGTCAACAACCCTCAACTGCTGATAAACTACCTGTGAACAAAGAAAAAAATGGAGCTATCTGAAGTCAGTCCTTTCATCATATTACCTCTTTCTAACTCTAAAACTGCTAGCAGCTATTCCAGTTTGTGACTGTGAGACAAGCTGTTAACGCAGCCTTTGTCATTTCAGTTTTTCACACTTTCTTCTTTGTAACAGTCTTTGCCGTTTCAATTTTTTGCACGTTTGTGTGTGTGCTTGTCTTCATACAGTACATAAGCTGTAACTCACTGAAGACTCATGTTGGCAGGTACCTGCCATGGGCCATTCATTTGTCAAGAACATACTAGTTTAAAAAAAAAAAAAGTAAAAATGAAATAGGCCCACCTCCAGCCCTGGGAGTGGGAAAAACAAGCCAACAAAAACTGGCTGCAGTCAGTGCTGTGGTTTGTGCTCATGCAGTACCAGGTTGTTGCAGTTCATCAACCAGACTGAAGTTGGAGAACACTGCTTCGCTGTCTGTTTCACTGGGGGTCATCAGTTGAAAGACTGTTTCTGTTGCCTGTTAAAGAATAATAATTGTAGCAGTGTATTTGGAGGAGGTAAACAAGGGATGAAGGATATATGGTAAAGGTAACAAAAAGAGAACTTGCAGATGTTACATGAATATAATCTCCTAGCATTTATCGCACCTCCTGTGACCATTTTACAGCAGCCAGAACCATCACCTACTGCCAAAAAATGGGACAAGAGCTAGTGAGAATGTTTTGGTTAGATTTGGAGGTCTGGATATCAACCTTAAAACTCACAGGGAAGAGTGATGAAAGATAATGCTTCACTGTCTGCTGGCACAACTGTTACAGGTGATCTCTAAGAGATACCATCTTCTGCAGGAGAGCTTACAAATATGAAATTAAACAGCTGTGCTCCAGATGTATTGATCTGTGTGAGTGTTAGAGCTGACTTAAAATGGCAGATTATGGAGAGGGTGAACTTGGGAGTAAATGCCAAGGCCACAAATAAACCCTTTCAAACATCTACTTCTTTTGATAGTGTCATAGTGGCAGTATAATCCAGAAGCAGTTTTTGTGTTAGGACATTAAAAAACCCTACTTTTCAAATTTCTTATTACAGGTGTCTACCTGGAAAATCTAGATGAAGAGAAGACCTGCAAGAAGAACCTACCTGGAAAATCTAGATGAAGAGAAGAACTGCAAGAACAGTTCAGAGAATATCCAGATAATTTTGGCAGTAGCTTCTATTTAACATGTTGCATCATTTTTGCCTTCTGGATTGGTGACATATGTATGCAGTGATGTGCTTTGAGTTTAAAAGCTTTGTCTGGAACTTCTAGAGTGGACACATTTTTTTTTTTTTTTTTTAAATTCCAAATGGAAGGTATTGAAACAGTTCAGCTTCTCATATTTGCTCATGACAAAGCCCTGTGCTTCTAGCACTAAACATTGTACCCTATGCATAAGCATTTTTGCCAGTATTTTTATTGAAATAATGACAGGTGGGTCAAAGGCAGTCAGAGGACTTGTGTGTATGTTTTAGAACCCTTTTGAGTTTTTTTCCTTGATTCTTAAAGAAAGTGCAACTGCTTCTGCCATTTTCTGTGGCCCTTGCTGGTCCTCTTCTTTGTGCAAGCAGCTGCTTTCATTTGTCTCCTTCAGCAACCATCAGGCTTTGTCTCAGGCTGCTGCCTAGCTCTGATTACTAATATAGTAATTATAATAAATTCTGTACAGTTTTGGATTCAGAAAATAAGATCTTCAGTCATTGGGCAATAGTTGAGATGGAACAAATGGCTAATGGAAATGGGTTAATATTTAATTTTTATTCCAGTGGTTTTACGTCGAAGCCTTGTATGATGGTGTTCAATAATGAATATTTCTCTGTATCTTCAAGTATTTTTTGCATAGAAGACATGGTATATTAGAATTCGGGAGGAACTGCATTTCAGTTAAACCTCCCTGGAGATCTCTGAGAGCTACTAGAAGCTGAAGTACCACACGGTGAAACAGTAATCAGTGGGTCATCAGTATAAATGTTCTTGATCAGTTTGGGAAGGAACAGTTCATGCTGAAGCAAGACTTGGAAAACGGGCCAAGCAAGAGTCACTGAACAATATGGGCATTAGGCATAGGTTCACTGAGGCCATGCTTGTTTGGGGAAAAAGGCAGATGAACAGAGGAAATGGACAGAAACCTAGCTGGGTCCTTGCAACTCTGGAACTTGGGAGATAATGCAAACCAAATGAATCCTAAAAGTTCATCTGATTTGTTTGCTGTGTAAGAGAAAATTAAAGCAGTCTGAATATACATGTAAGCTGTACGTGTTCTATTATATTTCTTCATTCACTTAAGAAGGTTGCTGGCTTTTATTTTTAGCTTAAAAAATGCTTGAAGGTAAGATTACTAAATGCTGGTAATGAACTGTTATAAATTGATGGGCTGTTTCCTGGTTCCAACCTGAGCATAATAGTTGAACTTTGAAAGAGATGAGGGTGATTTAAGACAGGGCACAGGTGAAATTATCCCTATGGTCTTGATGTGCTGTTGACTTCTGCATGTACAAGATTTATTTTACTGGGGCATTTAATTTTGAAAGCTTTCTGCTGTGTCTCCGAAGTTAATTATACTACAGAAAGGTATTCAGTGGGGTGGGTGTGGGTGCCAAGACAAATTCCTAAATAAATAAAAAAACACCTGCTGAAACCTTGCATGTTTGTTCTTCTCTTTTTGTAATAGTGCTTAGCTCTTCCACCTTCTCCGAGTCTAGCTGATTGTGAAATCCTGTGGTGCCCTCCGGTGGATAAATTGTAAGTAAACATATTGGCCTGTTTGGAATAGGGCTCATGAAACCCACTCAGAAAACCAGCAACAACAGCGAAAGTTCTAAGAGTATTCAGAAAAAAAAAAATCTAGATTATGAATTTTGGTAGACATATGAGTGCGCACTATTACTGAATGGTTTCTATGTAGGGAGCAGTCTGAGTTCCTCTTGCATTTTAACGTCCTTCTCAAATTTGCTCTTGACTGCCTGGAAATCAATTTTACGTTGTTTCCTAAAGACTTGAGGGTTTTCTGTATTGATAAACATGCACCTATCGTTATGTGCCTTCTTAACTTAATATGGATTGCCCCATCTTTACAGAAATAACAGCATTTTTCTATTCCCAAACTTTCAATGCACAGTCTTCAAATTGAGATGCTAAATATGTGTTAAAAAACCCAACAAAACAAAAGCTGAAAAGATAGTAGTTTGGATACCAGGATAGTTTAATAAATAAACTTAAGAAACCCACAAAGGATTAAAATCTGAGCAAAGACTGCTGTGCCTGGGAGAGCTCTATAGAAGGTATAGAGCACAGGATGAGAAGATCTGGATGAATTACTCTTCCCCCCCACCTTCTTATACACTACTAGAAACTGCTAGTCTTGTCTTCGTTGTCTTTTCTATTATTCTATTTTCTGTGAGGGATGTTAGTTATGATGTCTTACTGAAGAGACCGCAGCATTATACTGCACTTTAAGATTACTGCGTGGTAGTATAATTCTTAGGACACTTTCTACATAAATATTTTATTTTGCCAGTTTGGGGCAGCTGTCCTGGCTGTGCCCCCTCCCAGCTTCTTGTGCACCTCCAGCCTGCTCAGTCGGTAGAGCATGGGAAGCTGAAAAGTCCTTGGCCAGTGTAAGCACTGCTTAGCAACAACTAAAACATCAGTGTGTTATCAACATTATTCTCATCCTAAATCCAAAACACAGCACTGTACCAGCTGCTAGGAAGACAATTAACTCATCCCATGTGTTGACATGTGTCAAAAGTTTTACCCATAAAACAATTTTAGGACAGAACTTGTCACCGTAAATGGCTTTTTGGGCTGTAATGTCTGTGGGAAGTGAGTAGGGTGGGACAATGTCTTTGTTGGTAAATAAGTAACAGTTTTGCTTGGTATCACTGTGAAGTCCATCTTCTAGCACTGCACTTCAAAAATTGGCTGCTTTTTTTTTTAGTTTTATTAAGCAGCTGGGGAAAAGTAAACATTCCACTGAAGAAGGAAGATGATTAAAAAAGAGGCTGGCAGTTGGCATCCTTAGAAAGGTGAAATAAAGGTTCTGACTTAATGTGCCCTTATAGTATATACTACTAGTGTAGGTAAATATTCTGGCAGAATCGCTTTTATAGAAGGCGGTTCTCCCCAGATGGTTTAGTGTGCCAGTCTCCATTTCAAGGTTGTGTTCATAACTACTTTAGAGTTTGGCTTTATTTACTAATAATATATACGCCCCACGCCCCACCCATTACTAGAGGCTCTGATAATGATTTTAGGTAGGTGCTTGAGAGCTAAGTGGGAGAATCGGTCAAGTAATTAGTGTCTGGCTTCGAAGGGGGGCCGAGGAAAAAACACAAGAGATTGTTTAATTAACATACTGTACATTAAGCATCTAGTTGCATCTAACTTAAGCACTTGAGACACTAAAATGCTATTGTTATGCCACCGGTCAGGTTAATTTACAATTGTAGTATATCAGAAAATTATGGTTTTCAGGTTTATATTTATGAATGTACTTTGATAGGTGTGGACTAAGCAGAACAGATCATAAATTGTTATGAATAGTTAAAAAAAATCCAGGTGGTAAGGGGAAATAAATTAATAGCCTGCTTCCATACTCTGACTGTCCTTTGAGATGTGACTGTATCTCATTTCCACTAACATTTAAATAAATAAAGAAGTAAAAATTGGTATTTAATTCTGGCAGCTCTGAATTATATTCAGTATTTTCAAAAAAAAGAAGCTGAATTTTGAGATTTTTCATGGCCTTTAAAGAAACAGTAACATGCATGAGTGTTCTAACACGGGCCAAATGTTGCTCATTTTGAACTTTTAAGAGGTCAGCTCTTCGATTAGGGCAATGGCAAGTGTTGTATGGCAAGAGTTAGTAAAGTTTAACTCACTAAGATATGTAATGAATTGAGAAACATTAAAGAGAGGAAAATATTTTTACTGTCTCCAAGCATTTAGTATGACTCCTCATATGCTTTTTAGGATTAAAGATTTCTCAAAATAGTTACATGTTCAGTGAAAAGAATAACCAGAATGATCCATGTTGATGCAGTTTATGAAATGCTATTGTTAACGTGCGCAGTTAACTGTTAAGTTTCCATGTTATGACAGACCCAGCTATGATGGAGATAGTGAGTCATTAGGATTTGATATAATCTAAGAGTGTACCTGTTGGTCATGTGAGTTCATTTGCTGATAATGTATTAGGATAATTTTTGTCATGCACTGCAATTTGACTACTTCTGTAATGTAATTTTAGACCGATCCTCAATTTTCCCCCCATTATCTTCCTTCCTCATGTAATCTCAGAAGCCTTTGTGTTCTAGATGTATAATGTCTTACATACTTGAGGGTGAGATTGAAGAGAGAGGTTATTTATTTTTGTTACCTTAGATGTCTGAGATTAGCTCTTCCTTTCATGTCAGTCTATATTATCAGGAGCATAAAATGTGGTGTTTTTTTTTTTACCTATCTACCCACAGAAATTCTTTAAAAAAATTATTTATAATGACTGTATGTTATACTTTAGGGGACAGGAAAAGTGTGGCTGAAGTTAGGCTGCTGAGTCACTGTTCATGCACATGTCTGCCAGGATCACTGCTAAACACAAATCAGAAAAATCCTCTGTCTCTGTGTCTGTTGTTCGGGGATATGTATCTTTACTTTTAAACTTTATGTAGTCTCTATTTTAAAGAAACACTGTGGCGGTGGTACACTAGTGCCACCAAACAGCTGTTAGAGCATCTGTGCTTGTAGCTCTTGGTAAATAGAAGATCACAGATGCATGAAAGTTGTTTTCATTAGGACACTGTCCTATTCTTTGTGCTATTTATCACTAAGAGAACTTACAATGCAGTTTAAAAGCGGCAGTATTACATTAATTTACCTCCTTTCCTTCCAAAACTGAGTACAAAGTGTCATTATTTATATCTGGAAAATAACAACTTTTTCTATATGAAATAACCTAGTTATGAAACAAAATAATACAAAATTTTCTACTGGGAGTGTTAGCTTAGGTTGTGAATAAGAAGCTCTCAAACTTTAGGTGATTTATTAATGAGAAAGATAATTTGATTCAGAAATACTGCCACACACAGTCTCAAACCCTCACCCTGCTGTTTTTTGGGGTTTTTTTTGTTTTTTTTTTTAAGTTGGCTTCCTTGCATCAGACCGTCACTGTTGTCTCAGGGAAGAGAGCTTATCTAGGGACTCTCAGAACAAAGCATTGTAAGAGATGAAGTCTGAGTGAAGATTCCATGTTACAAAGCACAAACTGCTAACCACAAAGGAATGAGGACTCCAGTGAGGCACCCCAGCAGTCTGCCTGGACCAAACATGACTTTGTTTTCTCAAACAGTCAAGCCCCATGCGTAACTGCATACAGCCCCTTCATCAGGATGCGATAATGAAACTGAATTTAGGCTGTGCTGACGGTGCAGTCTGAGTGCAGGCAGAAATTTCTGTTGCATTAAATGAAGGTGTATGCTGCTCTGTGTTCCTATACCTATCATCAGGATGATTGGCTTTAGTATTCCCAGCCTCTGTCTGGTATTTGATTTGGGATTTTCATATTATGTGACTCTTCTTAATGACGAATTAAGTTTTCTGTGATTATATTATGATATGCAATAGAATGACGGGAAGGAGCCAAGACACTAATTGGGAAGCCTTTTCATTTTGCAGCAGGTATTTTAATAATAAAAGGTACCATTATATGACTGACATAGCACAAAATAGCAAAGTATTTCTGCAGTTTACTTAAATTTGAAACTAATTATTGTTAGAGAATAAAAACTATTTCTCAGTGGTAGTCTCAATCCACAGGATCTTCAATAGAATTTGTGGTAATGGAAAGACATTTAGATCATGCATTTGCTCCGGTTTTAAAAATTGATAATCTGTGGACAGGACATAAACAAGAAAATGACAGTTAATTTTTATTTTCTGAATAGTTCAGTGAGGTGAATATGTCCCTACTTGCATATTTTTCATTTTTACTTTGTCAGTTTGCCTGAAAGAAAGCACATACTGCCCATTAGAATCACTGTACCAGAGGATTTAAAACTCCAGAGGGTCCTGTTGAATTCAACTTTATGTTGGCATAAGTATCTCAATTGTGTCAGTAATTTACATTTAAGGAGAATTGAAGTCCTTGCCCCCTTTTCCCCTTCTGTCCTTGAATTGATAAATCTGCTTAGTCAGTGTAGAAAATTCAGCAAAGCTAATGCTTTTTGATTTCATGTCATTGCTCTTTTCTACTGATTAGATCAAAACAGCAGTCTCAGTCATAAACTACTTAATATAGAGGAACAGTTGTATTTTACACGGGGAGGGAATTCTTTAGTTTGCTGCAGTAGATGCAGTGTGAAAATCTTGAAGCAGCTGTGAACAGGAAATTAATTATACAAGTCTGAATTTGGACTTGCTTGTGGAGGAATAAAAGTTAAAAGTTGAGTAGAAAATCACTTGACTTTCTAAAGAGCAGTGCACTTTTTCTGGAGTCAATATGTAACTAGTAAACTGAGGAACAGAATATGCTAAAATAAACATTTGAGTTATTTATCTGATATTTTCAGAGTTGTAATTTTCATGTCATTAGTAGATATGAATTACATAACTATGGAGTTATTTTTTATGTCATGTTTTAAAACAGCTGATTGAAGACACTTCTAGAGGGAGGAAAAAGTTGTTTTTTGGAAATAAACCTTCTCCCATGATTTTAAATTTCCTGCATGACATGTTACATCTTATATTTTGTCAAATTACACCTGTCAAATCATACTGGATAATGTGACAGTACATGAAACAAGTGAAGCAACATGACATGATGTATCAAATATAATGCTTCATGTAGAAAGTTATAAACAAATGGTTGCATTTTACCAAGAATGCTGATGTACTTTTCTTTACCCATAGCAAAGCATGTTGAATAGTGCTTTTTTGAAGTTATGTAGATGGGTACGTATATTGATGCTGTGGGAAAACTCTTGTATGGTTACTTGATTAATTTAATGAGGATTGTGAGAAGCTTTGTGCTAGTTCACAGTAAGTATCTCCGCTGACGTTCTCTTTGTGTTTTCTTCTTTCTTCTGGAGTTCTGACCTGTCCAGATTAAATTGCAGTGACATGTCTTTCTATGTAACGTGTTATATGACAAGTTTTTCAGCCATGGACCTTTGAAACCAAATGACTTAACATTTTTCATATAAGAAAAAGTATCAAGTCTGTAAACCTACCAGTAGGCTCTGAATCTCAAGTGAAATGCTATAAAAGGGCGTACAATGGTTTCTTGCTGATTTCTGTTACTCTTTCATACTTTGCTGTGCATGGTACAGAATACAGCATCCAGTCAGTGTGTCCGGTACATACCTGGTACAGGATTGATGGAAGGTGGGCAGATAGTACTGTGTTTGTCCTCAGAAACACCTAGCTTCATGTAATTGGTCACGTTGTTAATCTTGACCAAATTTCTTAATGTATTCATTGAAACTCAACTTTAGTTTTTTGTCAGTGATTTCCTGTAAAACTGAAAATGATGAGTTTTTAAATGTTAGCGTTCACTTAATTTGCTTGTTCTAATGCTGTCCAACATATAGTCAGATATATTTCTATATTACAAAGGAGAAATACTTAATGCTGGACTTCTGTTACAAAATTAATTGTTTTAATGGAGTCATGATGTAAATTTGCAGGGAAGTCCATATTAAAGTCAGGTTTTTTTCCTCTTCAGCAAGTATGTAAAATTGATACTAGGTCTGTAATTAAAATGCCAGATAGAACAATAAAACCTCATAGAAAGAGAAGTAGTCAATAATAAAATGCTGCAGAGCTCTGAAAAAAGACTAGTAATCATAAAATGTGGGTACTGCTGTAGAAATAAACAAGACCTTCATATGAAGCAAAAAAAAAAAGATAAATACATGTAATTCCTTCCAAAAAAAAATCAGATTAGAAATCTGTATGAGTTACTGCTAGAAAATATTTATTTTATATTTGAAATATTTACTATAATAATTTATTTTAAATTTACTATTAAAAATACAGGATATGAATTTTTATTTTTAGGTAGATGTGAATCATCTTTGTAAATGCATGTTTTTTTCCCATTACAAGATTGTTATAATATTTCTGAGGCACCTTA
>NW_008795322.1:2122917-2145102 GCF_000699145.1 Aptenodytes forsteri | reverse complement strand
ACTGCTGAGCAGTGCTTGCACAGCATCAAGGCTGTCTCTCCCCCCCCCCCCCCCCCCCCCCCCGCACCGGTAGGCTGGGAGTGGGCAAGATCCTGGGAGGGGATGTAGTCAGGACATCTGACCCAAACTGATCAAAGGGATATTGCATACCATATGACATCTGCTCAGCAATAAAAGCTAAGAGAAAGGAGGAGGGCAGGCGGGCATTCGTTATTACAATGTTTGTCTTCGGAGCAACCAAATCATCTGCTGATGGGAAGTAGAGAATAAATCTTTTGTTTTCCTTTGCTTCCATGTGTGGCCTTTGCTTTTGCTTTATTAAACTGCCTTTATCTTGACCCATGAATTTTTTCCATCTTCTTTTCTCCTTCCCTGTCATGCTGAGGAGGGGAGTGATAGAGCAGCTTAGTGGGAAGCTGGCATCCAGCCAAGGTCAACCCACCACATACATCTTAGATTTTATCAAATTACACCTCCCATAAGATCAAATAGCAATATGGAAACTGAAATGCGTTCAGATACCAGAACACTTTAATCAGATATATGCAATTTTACAAATTACATGACTTCCCTGTTCTGTAGGAGACACGATGGAGTCTAGTCTGCTCTCTCAGGACACTTCTGGATGCACTTGCATTTCTTGATGATCAATAGGTTTGTGTCACTTGGCTTTATTTCTTTGAGCACAGAAAAAACATTCAAAGTTCATTCTGTTGTTTGGGACAAGAGGTGGGTCATATTTCATCTTCTAAAACAAGTTTGTTAACTTTAACAGTCTTTAGGTAGCAGCTATTCTAACTAGGCCTAACTCATGTTAACTGCCATAGTGGCAGATTTTGGGCTAGTGTGAAAACATCTAACTCAATGAAATTAGAAAAAGTGAGCCTCTTCAGGGTGTTTGGCTTTTTATTCCTCCTCAGTGTAGTGAGCTTGTCTTCATACCCCTTTTCATTCCTTGTTTTGCATGTGGAAATGATGTTCCCATGCATCTTGGATGACTGGTAATGATTGTTACCTTGTTAATATATATATAACAATGTATATAAGTATAACAATTTTCTGTTAATTTTTAATTTAATTTCTTCCATGAATTTTCTCCTGTTATGTTGTAGGTTTTAAAGTTAACTTAATTTTTCTGTAAGGAGTAGCTGTCTGTCTTTCAAGCACTTCTACACAACTTGCGCATTCAGAAATGGTATTTTGGCTTACCACTGGATACCTTTGGCAGTGCGGGTGAGGATTCCACAGCATATGCTATACAACCTGCTTGTATCAGTAAACCTTTAAAATTATCTAGCTTAGATCAAGTAGTTCTTTTCCTTACATGTATGCCAAAGAGGCATTTCTTGACTGTACCCACATGATTTGGATAGACGGATAAAAGAAAACATGATCTGGTTGTTCATAATATACTCCATATAAGTGGCAACCCAATGGATTAGATATGAGGAATTATGCTACAGCATTACTGTATTTACAGTTACTCATTGTTTTTGGCAGCAGTGGCAAGTGAGGACTCTGCCTATCTAAAAGTATATGATGTAAGATGAAACATAATTGGACATCAGTGGCTATGCCAATTAAAAACTTCCTTCATGTTGTGTATAATAGCAGTCCCTCGCTTTTTGGTGTGCTCGACAGAGTTCATGAAGATGTGCATTTACAGATTAGGAACTGTGCGTGTGTATGGAGGTGGGAAACGTGGGTTGGTAAGATGGGGAAGGCAATACGGAGTAAGTCCTGATTTGGAGAGGCAGGGGTAATCAGTAAGAATGGGGAATAAGTGGAAAAAATGATTCTGGGGGTTGAGGTTGTGAGGTTGAAGAGGAGGGGGAGGTAGAGATAAATTTACAGCTGAGCATAAGCAAAGCTACTAATAGAACTCCTCCAACTTTGTTTCATACAATGTTAACTTACTTTGAAGGTATTCTATATTTGATCTATGTAGTGTTGGATGTCAGCTCCAAGTACTAGATACTTTTGTCGTTCTATGTAAAAAGTCTTGATAAAAATCAAGATAAGGATAAAAATCAGGTTGTAGTCTGCTTTGTGAAGAAAAGATAAATATTAAACTAGGGCCAGGCTTTGGGCAGTAATACAGTAGAAATACAAATTGCAAGTGAATAGATTAATTTTTTTTTTCTTACTTCTGAGTGACTGCTCAGCAGATAAAATGTAGGTAGTTTGCTCTTTTTGTGTGGCTTTTCAACTGCCTGTTGTGAAAGAAAATTAATATGGAAGAGAAGTTAAACATGCCTTAGTGTGTTCTGCCTTTGAATCCATTGAAATATTAGTGCATTGAAGAAGATTACAACATGAACTTGATTACAACATTTTACTTCCACTGTAATTTTTCTCAATTTAGAGGTTGCTTATTCTATTGAAAGAGAAGACTTGAACTAATGGTGATTGGTGATCTGCCCTACTGACTTTTTTACTGATTTAAATCAAATTTAGTTGTGCCATTGCGGATATTATTTAATATCTATCAGTTCATTTATTTAATTTAGACACGGAAAAGGATTTAGAATGCACGTTTTCAATAACACAGAGACAACTGAGGACAAAACGGTTAAAGTGCAAATAAGGGCTGAATATATTCTCAATTCAAACGTACCTAGGAGATGTCCTGGGTGCTGGGACCCAACTCTCTGTGCTGGCAGACTGTTAGGAAGGTCCCTGGTATGATTTTGACGTGTTCCAACCAGTGAACTATGAAAACAAGTCCCAGCCGTGGTTTGGCAGTCAGATGTTCCAGAGAGTGCCTGTAAATGAGGCAATGTGGTGTTCTCCATTAGTGTCCCAGTACGTTTTTGCAATATCAGCTGTATGCTAAGCCACTGGAAATTGTTTAATCTCTTTTTCCATCCCTGGTGTATTTAGGGTTTTAAGCATTAGAGCATCTTTAATTACCATTATTGAAGGTCTTTCAACTTTGAAAATTGGAAATATATTTCACCAGAGACTACACCATGATAATTGGCATGTTGTTGCAATGTCTGCACAATGTTGTTCCTATTTCAGTCTGTTACAGAAAAGATTGTTTGCTGATTTTCCCGGAAGTATAAAATTCAATCCAGGCTCTATCAAGTAGTTTTTGTTTGTGGAAATGAAATTGTAATTTTTCAAACTGTGAATTATTAAAGTCTGCTTTGCTCAGAAAGATAGATTTTGAGATACAGAGCAGCATTGTTTCCTTTTATTTACGTTAATCAGAACAATAGAAAACTAAGCTGTGACAACTATAATGTTATGATGGGAAAGTATATAATAACAAGTGTCAGAGTGCTAAAAAGTTGTTATGAAATACATGTGACCTTTTTTCATTAAATCATTACTTGGTGCTTTCACCTAACCCAACTATATTCAACTATAACCAGTATTTTGGCATAAGATTATGAAAAAAAACCCGCCAACTGTCAAGACAGTCCTGAAGAGACTACCTCAGAGCTCCTTTGTGCTTCTCAGTGACATTTCGTGAGATATGATGTGGTCATTATTCTTTGTGAGCAATTAAAAGTGCATGTGCAGACTGATAATTAGTCTTCTGCATTGAAAAGTATGCATTCTGAGGATGGTTAACCATTGGCATAGGTTGCCTAGGGAGGTTGTGGACTTTATATCTTTGGAGGATTTCAGTAAACAACAGGGCAAACTCCTGAGCAAACCAGTCTGAATTCGGAGCCTTTTTTGGGCAAGGCGGTTGTACTACAGATCTCCCGAGGTCCTTTCCAGTCCGAGTTAACTTTAATTTATTTTTTATAGGAATTTTTTTTTGTAGTGTGTGATTCCAACACAAAATTTACAACATCATGTGCTTGCAAAGGTTAATAACCAGTTAAGTTTTGTTACGAGGAAGTTTTTTCCTAATTTAATGTACTTGAGAAGCTGTTTGCAGGCTGAGATTACTTTAAAAAAAAAAAAAATCCGTTCAGTCTTCTTTTGTTTCAACAAAAAAGCCTTTTAAACTGAGTCACAGAATTCTCTTGGAATCCATTGTAGTGTGTTATAACAGACTAAAATATGTCTAGGAAAAATAAGGCATTATTATAGTAATCATGGTCTGTAATTTATTCCACTCTGCGTAGATCTGTAAGAGGTGAGACATGCACATCTTGCAATGTGAGCAATAATGTGACTTGACAGGAAGTTTAGAAAAATAACTGAAATTAAAACTGAGCTGCATTGATGTGTTGGAGAAGACAACTTTGAGAAAACCCCCCACTTTCATGTGTATCAGATAACCACACGCAGCCTGTGAACCATCAGTCATAACTTCAACGCATACCAAATTGCTCAAAGTACCCTGATGGCCCGATGCTATTTCTGGGGTTTTCTGATAGATATCATTTCCAGCACCTTATAGTGCTTGGATACTCTGATAAATTCTGTCCTTCCCTCCAAATTTAGAGAGGGCCTTTGGTACGCAGTGCATGGATGCTAGTATTGGATGTTTCTTGCCTTTATGTTGCACAGTAAGGGAACTCATGTTATGTGGCAGAACTGGGAAGTGTCATACACAGGGTACCGTAGGTCTTTTCCTCTGAATCTTTTTGAGTTTCTTATTTCACTCTGCTAGTACTTCATTTGTTTTAAAGAAAAAATTGTAATACTGTTGAATGTTTAGACTATTAATATATCTTAGTAAAATACCAGGAAGTTCCTCAGGGTTAACTTGACAAGGTAGTAACATCTTGGGTACCCTGGGACCAATCTGTGAGTGCAATGAGATGTCATTTGGTGTGTAGTTTAAAAGAAAGAAAGTACCATGACAACACAAAACAGTAGGTATGAAAATGTTTGTCTTGTTTTTAGCTATTCGGATTTTTCATCCTTGATGATTCACTAAATTCTTTCCAGATGACGTTGGGGTTGGGGGGTGTGACCCAACCATGGAACAGTGCTTATTTTCTAGTCTCCATTATGGATATGTACTTTGCAGATAATGACAGCCTAATCTAAGGAACTTAACTCTTTTCCTTATGTGCTGATATACTCCCCTCAGAGGATTGCTAAACTGCTTCCAATTGTGTCATTTATTGTTAGTTTTTGGAGCTCCCAAGGCCAGATTTATACATTTGAAGCAAGCAGGAGGTTTTATAGACTGTGTAATTGAAAGTACTGTGTAGTGTTTTTCTGAAGCATAGTGGGAAACAACCGAACTGTTGTATATTAACAAAATACAGAAGTTTTTTCCTGTCAGTGCTGTGTAGGAAAACACAAAAACGAATGGAAGAGTAGAAGTAAAATAGGAGCATAGCATGTTATTTATGAGTTGTAAATATGATCTGGTTATGTACAATGTAGCATTTATTTAATGAATTGAGGCAAAAGTAGTAAACTCTCTGAGTTGAAGGTAATGCCTGGAAACATTTAAAGACACTGAAAATACATTTTAGTGTACATTTTTCCATTATGCAGTACCTGTGTGGATGACACTTCCTTGCCTGTTTTCCAGTCAAGATTATATGATGGGACGTGGTTTGTATTCTTCTATCACATTTGCTCCCTTGGTATTGGATCTAGAACAAGCCTGTGGCTGACTGTTGCACAGAACTCAGACCTTTGCAAATGACTTAGTCTATGTTGCAATTAGTAAATTTGTATTCTTTGAAATGTTTCTTTAAAACAAAAGGTTTGCTGTAAGCAGAGGCTGCTCTTGCCTTTCACTATTAAGAGAGAATGTTCCTTTTTGTCTTTGGAGATATCTTGGGCTTGATCAGTACAATTAGTTTCAGGTTCTGCTCTGATGCTACTTGAAAGCAGATACTTAGACCACAAATGCACAGAATTTCCCCCAGCAAGACTTGACAGCTCTCATTAGAACATACAGAATGAGTCTTCCTTCTTTTTATTTCCACGTACATTGCTGAAGATGGCAGTGTGGTATGCAGTGATTCTGAGAACCGCAAACTGACTGACCCATGCAATTTCTAGAGAGTGGGACTGTCTAGGAGAGGAGCAACCCTCACCCCAAAAGGAGGGGAGTACAAGATAATTTTTCCTTTACACACACAAAATGCACTTATTCAACTATTAACACTTTACTGTGTTTCTTCAGCAATTTATTTTCATTCATTATGAGCTGGGTTTTTTAATGTGTTTGAAGACATAAATATAAAGAAGACACGAATGTGAAGGAGTCCCATATTAGCAATCAGACTAAAATCCTTATTATATTGAATTGTCTCCTGTGAAGTAACAAGTATTAAATTCTTGCAGATGATCCATATGTATTTGTATGGATCTCCCTGGACTGGGCCAGTATTTGGAGAAACTTTCATGTATTGAAGGAAGTGTTTGGTATTTAATTCGTAATACAAACCTAGTTTAATTTTTTTAAAATTTTATTTAGATAGTGAAAATCTAGAATGACAAAAGAGGAAAAAATGAAAACATTTGCTTGAAAAAGCTACTGGTTTAGACATACCTTTCAGAGGAAAGAGTTTACTGAAAAACATAAGCTAGTATGCTATTCCCACAGGGTTCCTTAGGAAAAAAAAACAAAACCCCCACAACCCAACACCTAGTAGTATGTCACGGACTTAACAATTTAAATGAGAAATGGGCTATTGTAGCATTCTGTCGAAACAGGTAATACTCTCTCTGTGTGTAACACTGAACTTCTGTTCTAGGAGCTCTGTGTTTTAACAATGCAAACTAAGTCTGGGTGCTTTTCTTCCAGGTAGATGCAGATAGAATCATTCTACAAATGGTAAATTCATGGCAGGTGAGCTCCCATGAGTTTTCAGAACATCACAATTATCTACTGGTAGATGCAGAGAATTGATTTTGTTATAAGTTGTTGTTTCTGCGTCCTTTCTTGTGTCTTTTCATCCCCTTTTCCCAGATTCTTTGTTAAAATTTATTTTCCTTTCTGTTCAACAGGTTAATAGACAATCTAGAGAACATACTTTTCCTCTCCACGTTCCTCTCTGCTGCTATTGCACTCTCTTAAGCAAAAAGTTTTCTTTTTCTTCTTAAGGAAGAGTGCGTGCGTGTGTACCTACCAAATATTTATGAGAGCACTACAACTTCAGTTCATTCCTTATAAGACTGTAGTAATTTTTTTCCGGTTATAGTTGATGAATCAACTGCTTTATTACTTTGTGAAATCATCACACATGTTAGGATCAGCAATAAATTGCCAGTGATAGTTGATGAGTGTGTTATACAGGCCAGTCAGACATTCAAGATTGTTACTGATAGTAGCTATGGACCATTACTACCTCAAACAGAATTTCAGTTTTTCTCAAGAGAATTTGCCTTTCTGCTAAAATGCTGTTCATGCATAGGTAATCTTCATCTCTGATTCGGTATTGGTCATTCACCTAGCAGACTTTAATCATTGAGGTATAAACATGAGATTTTTATCTAGTTAAAAGTTTATGAACAATTACACAGTTCTAAAATCCCAAATGGTGGTGACCTTGAGCATTATTGTGAGCTTCTTGAAGTCTAGTTCTTACTAATGAAATGCCTGAGTAAAAAGGAGGGGAAACAAAACTCTGTCAAAATTCAGGACATATAAAATAAAATCGGTGATAAGTGGTACGTGACAGTGGTAGAAAACTTTTCATCCTGATGTACCACATTTAGCAATACAGTTGTCTTGTGTACATGCCTTTCAGATCAGGGGGATTTTCATACTGACTCAGATTGATAATGAAGTGACACAAAACTGGTTTCTTATGGTGAGGCCCAAGAACCTTGCTATGCTGATGTAGAACATTTCTGTGTTCCATATAGGTCTTCTCTAATGCTAAAATTTCCTTAAATTGGAAAGGTTAATGTCACTTCTAAATTTGTAATTGCCACTGTGATGATTCTGGACGTTCTTTGTAGCTATAAATATTTAATCAGTTTTTAAGTCTTGTTATTTTCTTCTACTCGGTAATGCTTGTGGCAGTGGCTTTTAATGTAAGAAAATTACTAGTTGGTTTTGAGTTTTCCACACGTTAATTTCATCAGACGTCATGCTAGTTCTAGTATGGGTCTGTTAGCTTTAATACATGTATGAATTCTACATAGTAATTTCTTCTATTTATTTTCAGTCATACTGAACTTTTTGAGATTTGAGATCTCTGATGTCCTGAGAACTGATTTTATGCCAATGAAATATTCCATGTTTTAGTACAAGTAAGCATTTGGGGAAAAAAACCCAAAACCCAAAAAAACCCCAAACCAAAAAGTGAAACCACAACAGTCAGGTAAATTCCTTCCTCAAAAGCAGCTTCTAATTATCATCTTGAATATTAAATAGTGACTTAACGTCATTGACTTTTTTTTGTATATTCAGTTTTTTGGAATACTTTATACTATTCCCAAGAAGTAATAATAGTTCCTATTAATAAAATACGATTTCTCAAATCTTAAAACACCTTCTTGAACCTTGCTGAACACTCCTTGAAGATGCCAGGAATGTTGGTTCAGACTTCATGTGCATATAAAGCACAGTTTCATAGGTCTAGACTTTTAGCATGTGCTGTAACAAGCTTTTGTCTTCATCTTGCTGAATTCCTTCCGTTCTGTTGTCTTTTTGGTGGTCACATTTTTGCTAATCATTCTCCTACATTCAAGTTTCTCACATCCATCCTAAGGTTTTGGGACACTTGGGCCAAGTACCTTTTAAAAAAAAAAAAAAATCAAAGTTTGTTTTGTGTTTAGATCACGCTTGTGAATGTATTTTCTTGTAGATCTTCTGGAATTAACTGCTTAGGAAAACTCTGTAAGTAGTAGTTGAGTGGACAGTTGGGACCCCTGTACTAGAATTTACCACATTAGGAAGAAGAGCTTACATGGGAGCAAGAAAGACCTAAGACATGAGTCTGTGCACAGGCTTACTGTATTCATTGGCTCCTAGTGATTGATGCTGTTTAACTACTAAAGCACCAAGGTATGAGTTATCATTATGAATTATCATTAGATATAGGATAGTTCTGATTGTAATTTATTAATGATTCTTACTGCAGATAGTGTTGATATTTTAAATAAATCCCTAAATCTTTTTGGTACAACTGTGCCACCAGCTTTGTGCTATTCTGGACACATTGCTTCAGTGCTTGCTTCTGTCCTATTTCCTGATTCCGGGTTGGTTTATGATGTTAATTCCATCTTGAGATGCTTGGATGACCCTGTTCTCTTGAATGATGTACTGGATCTTTGCTTTCTTTCTAAATACAGTGAATAATACACAGGCTTAATCAATTATCTTCTCAAAGTTTGTCATTGATGCATTTTAATATCTCATAATGTGCCAAATATGTTAAGGAGCAAGATAAATATGTTGACAAGAACTATAAATGACTTTGGTATTGACCATCAGTCATTTTAATTAGCAAATCTCTGAATACACTGGAATCAATTAGTTCATTTAGGAAGTAATACAGGTAACTAGTCAGGGTATACTGTTAGTTTTGAAATTCTTGAAATTGCAGTATTAGCACATCCTAAAGACAAAAATAATAGGAGCAGCTGGAGTAGAAATGGGATATTGTTAAATATGCTCCTGGTTTATCATCATCTTTTATAAACATTTTCTTTGAAGTGAGATGACAATGAAGCTGGTCAGTTACTGGATTTGTCTTGATCATTTGTGTCTGCTGAATAACTGCACAGTTAATTTTTATGACTAATAGCTGGTAATCCAGGACATAACTCATGAAACTTTAACTCACTAATTTTAAATTGTTCATTCACTGATAAAATTAGTAATTGAATTTACTTCCTAGAGGCTGCTGTAATAACAACACTGAAGACTCTGATTCTTTCTTGCCAGAACTGACAAACAACAGAAGCGGTGTCAAAGGCTGCCTGCTGTCTCATTCCTCTGGTGGAGCAGAACCTCTCCCCGTAGGATTATTTGATGTCCAATGTTTTTAGTCTTTTGTCTTTTCTGAGACAACAAATAGCAGTAATTGTAACAAGGGCTGTTACAAGAATAAAATATTTGACTGGGCAAAATCATCCACGGTTTTAAGTCTAAAATGAAAATCTCTTCAATTTAAAAAAAAAAAAAAATCAGATGTAGTTTGGCTTCAGACTTGTGGCTTAGGGTCACAAGAAAATTCTCCATTATTAGTTCGAGTGGTTCATTCACATCTCATAGGATACTTTAGAAGTGCAAAAATAAAATAAAAAATGACTGTGTTGTCGCTGAGATCCCTTTTCCTGTTGATTACCTCCCTTCCAGTTCCATTTGTTTCAGAACTCATAATATGCAAATTAAAGGGTGGCAGAATATTTTGCTTGTAGGTGTGGTTTGTGGTAAGATGTGATCGCAGAACTTGCTATGTTTGAGTATTTGAGGTTGTTGTGCAGATCAATCCTGAGGCTGGCTTGGAGCTGTCAGTGCACATCAGTGCTGCATAAAGCTGCCATCACCTCTGCTAAATTGCATTTTTCTTTTTTTTTTTTTTTTTTTCCTTCTCCCTGTGTTTTGCAATTGAGAATCAAAGGAATCCTAGCTGTATTTTCTGAACTATTTCCTATCGTGGAAATTAGGGGGACAGAAGAGAATTGTTTTATGCCACCCAAGGACTCCTGAAGTTGTTCCTTTTGTGCAGTTTACTGTCTGCCTTGTGTTGTCTGAGCAGTTGAAACTGACTGTTGATCCTCAGTTCTGGCATGGGGATTTTTTAAGATAAATGCCTTAGAAATCATGACTGGAAAAGCAGAGGTTTCTAGGTGTTGGATTGAAGTGTGTTTTATGCAAGCGTCTCTGCTAAAAATATAGCCCTTTTACATCTGGTTATTTTTTTGGCAGAGAGTAGTATAACCTGGTGTTCATTGCTGTCATTTTTTTCTGCATACTGACTAATGAGCTAGTAATGCAGTTGTCATTAGTGCAGTTTCTATGACATTTCTGTCAGCACTTTCTTTCACCAAAGTCTACTCTTCTCTAGCAAAGAAGGATCTTATTAACTTTTAACTCTGCTTATGCACCTTTCTTACATGCTTTCTAATTTGTAACTAATAATACTGGCTTCAAGTGCTTCACCTCATTCTGGAAAGGTGTGAAAGCTGTTAAATTTTCCGGGATTATCTCTTTTAACTCAGATTTCTTAATTTAGAATGTTCAAAGTTTTCCTTAATGATAGGATGACAAATTCTGAGTGTGATGGGTAAATAAAGGAGATTGTAAGATAATGCCATGTTAGTCTAATTGAAATTACCGAATTAAGCTCAGGCAGTTGCATACTATCTGTAATATTCTGGTTTTGCTCAAGAAAGAGAGAAGGGAGTATCCTTCCATTTCCAATCTCAGTCTCTTTTCAAAATATATATATATACACACACACATATGATTGGCAACTGAGTATGTGAACGTTGGGCAGTTGCTGTATTGCGCAAGCCAGTAAGAAAGAGCTGGATAGTGCAGGTATCTCCCTTTCTTGAATTGTTAAAAATAGCATAGAAATCAAATTGCAGAGTTATCCTTTCATATCTTTCTCATCCTTGCTTCAGGTCACTCACTAACGAGCTTCCTTCTTTTTGTGTGTGAGTGAATTTTTCTTGATGGGGATTTTTACCAAGTGACTTCTTCCCTCCCGAAACTCTCACTTCATGCCCTGTGTAGTTCTTCTAATAGCAATAAATTCATAAGAATTGTAGACTGACTCAGTAGAAGGCAGGCCTACAGGAAAGACCAAGTTTATAATGAGGTGGGAGTTCATATTATGACACAGGCATATATACAGTGATCACCCGAATGATGACTGGAAGGAAGAGTTCCCATTTAAATGGAATAGTTAGATTAGTTTATTTTCCTAAAATACTCTGTTTCTGCATATTTTGATGTCTAAATGTTGTGATTTTTCTGCCTTTATCTAGGCTGATATATTTGATGATACCGGTCATCGAATTTTCTGAGGAAACGTACCTTTTCTTCTTTGAAAAATAGAGCACTCAGGAGACTGTTATGAAAAATCTTGATCTGAGAATAATTGTGTCCCCAGGCTATGCCAGCCATTGCTACAGTTGAGTTCGTCAACACCACATTATATAGCCATATCTAAAAAAACTCTGTCCATCATTCCGTAGTGTTACAGCAAAAGCAGAGATTTTCTGTCGCTGCTGCGTCAGGCTAGAATAGAATTGTCTTACTGGTATTAAAATCTATTTTAATAGAATGATTAGTTAAAGTCATGGTGGGTTCCCATACTGTTCTCTGCTACTGTTGTCCCTTTTTCCTAGAAGCCCGCTTGGTTTGATGGACATCTCTATTCCCACCACCTCTTCAGGCTTCCCCCCTCTTGGGTCCTTGCTCCCAGTATGAATAGGACTAGTGTGCCAGCTTCTTGGTCGTGGCCCCATGCCTATCTAAGTGAGCTTGGGGATACCCAGGGAAGTCCCCGCTGTAGTCTGCCGTGCAGGTGCAGTATATTCCCTCTTTTGGTGTGTTGTGCTGCCAGGCCTGGTGCTAGCGTGTGCATCACCTGTACTTAGCGTAAGAGGAAATAAGACTTGGAAGGATTTTACTGAGTGTTGGAAAGTTCAGGGAGGGATGGATCCCCACCTTAATCCCCAGTATAAGAATAGTCTGTACGCTAACAGGTCAGAGACTGCTGGAGAGTGCATCAACAGCTGCGGGAAAAGAGGGCGGAAACAGGATGCAAGAGTTGAGATTAATATCTGAAATTTTGAATGTTAGAAACCTTTGCAGGATTTGCAGTCTCAGCAGAGAAATCGTGCAATTAACTTCACAGAATGGAATAGAATAGGGAACTTACATGTGTAGTTTGCTTTCAGGATTCAGGTACACTGGAAGAAGGCAGAGGTATTGCACTGTCATTGTCCTACAACTGTTGTTTGGACTGTCACCCTGAAATTTTCTATCAGCTTCATGCTTATTTAAAATATTTGCATTACTGAATCAACTCACATCGTGTAAACACCTTAGATTCTGGTCATACCCGAGTAAAATCAAGGGAAGATTTTCATATACTGCATTAAAGTTTGATTTAATATCTAGCAAATAAGGTAGTGGCAACTTTAAAAATAGCAAGTTTTCTCATTCCCAGAGGAGTTCAATACTGAGAAACTTACTGAAGTGGGTGGTGGTGGTGTGGGGTAGTGAGACAGAAGATAGGGGAAGAAGGCAAAGTGCTTAATTACAGTGATCAAATGTATAATATATAATGGTAAAACCTGCTTGCAGGTAGAACCACTACTTTTTTTTTAAAATAAATAATTTGTTTTAAGGGAGGTATCAAATTGTAAGTCTACAGAGAATAACAAGTGATATTACTACCCCCAGAGGGGCAGTATGCAATACACAGTCTCAACGTACTTACCTGTTATACCACATCATCTTGAAGCAACAGATTTAAAACAAACTACTACTGAGTTTTACAGGCAGCAGCAGTGCACAGTAAAGGAGATTTCCTTAAGATTGGCACATTCTCTCTGCTTTTGCAGTGCCAAAATTGCAGTATTTTTTAACTTGACTTCATTGCAAACAGTGTTGAGAAATAATCATGAGATTTACCTGCTTAGACAGTCTATTTGCTCATATTTCACCTAACGGTAATGAAAAATGAGTGCTATTTTCCTTGCTTGTCAAAAACAAGTTATTTAACCCTGATGAATGGAGAGTATGATAATGTAGGTAATATTTTTACAGCTGGTGATACGATACAGAGTTGTAGAAATTCTAATTTACTGTGAAACTCCAGGACACAAATATGGTAAGGGACACCTTTTATTTAATATAAAATTTTTCTTTTACTTTGCAAGAGCTATTTGCACAGAGTTTGACATCTACAAGTAAATCCTAAAGCTATTTGAGTTAGCATGAGTTCTGAAACTCAGTTTGAGGTGTGGATTGACCCTCATTGTAAACAGTACGATGAGTCCTCTCTCATGGAAGTGAACTCTCACTTCATAGGAATCTAGCTGTAAATGAGCAGTGCCTGCTGTGCTGTGAGTAGTCTGTTTGAGCTTGATGACTGTTCTCAGATGGTTAACTTTAAAACTTATTCCCAACTACTTGCATGAACTTGCTTTGAACTAAAACCGTGTTTATGTATTGGTTTCCCAAATGGTACTGTCGTGTAATGTGAAGATGCAAACTACGTAAGTCAGCTAGTGCAGATGTAATCCATGACTTCTGTAGTCTTTCATCAGTAAATCTAGCTTCAACCTTTTTTTAATTTCCTGATTAGCAAGAAAAATATGCTCATTGAACATCTGCTGAAAATATCCCCATGATTTTGCAGTTTACAAATAAATGTAATGAAATCTGTCACGATTGGCATTCCTGCTATGGATGGAGGGTGATGAAAGTTTTGGTGTTTGGGAATTAGGTACATTAGTGACCCTGGATGAAAAGCTTACTTTATGTCTGTTTCAAGCTAGTTTTATTTTACTATCAGCCAGGGCTAACCTCTCTACAAATGCAAACTAGTAACTTGTTCACCTAGAATTCTGATCTTTGCAGGCAATTTTAATAAAGATAATTTTGAGCGAGAATATAATTATACTGTTTAGAGAGCAGTAAAACTTTTCTATTTGCAAGTTTCCTACTTAATGAATACCTGAGAAACCTGATGGATAAGGACATGAGAAGCCTACCTCTAGTGCATATCTTTGAAAGATTGACAGATGCAGAGATGCAAGGAATTAAATGTAAGAATGATAAAAACTGCAAAGGATTAAAAAAAAGCTCTGAAGTAATAATAAGGATTTAAGAATAAAAATGGTACAAAATGGCAAGAGAAGAGGATGAAGGTTTTGGGAATAAGACCAATTTAACAATAAAAACAATGGAAGCTGACAGGGAAAGGAGGGGAAGGCTGCAAGGAAAGATAAAAAGTCAAAATAAAGATGTAGTAAACGGAGGAGGAAAAGGAAGTCCAAGATCCATTCACAAATAAAAGCACCAATACTTGAAAGGATGATAGATTGCTGTGGATGTGATGCTGTTTTCACAGGCAGTTTTGTGTCTTGGACAGTATTTAAGCTTTTTCTGTCTATTAAATAAAAGTAGCCTTAAGGAAAGTATCTATACCTCCATTCTTATGGAAATCAAGATGTTGACAGCCTAGTAGGCACCAAAGTGATAATTAAACCTTGCTGTGTCTTCTTCAGTCATACTGCATATGGGATGAATCAAACTTTAACCTCTGTTGAATTTGTCTGTTACTTCTGTATGGCTTCACTGGGCAAAAAAGTTTCAGGAAAAGTGAGATGAGGCAGTCGACTTCAGATGTATCCACTTCTTTCTAGATAAATATTTCTCAGTTGATAAGTGTATTGATAAATATCTGCATGGATGTAAATATTATCTTTGTAGTCTGTCCTTTTCTTCTTCTAGTAGTAGTAGTATGAATATTGTTCTGAACAGGTCAGCCCTGAAGTGGTCAGGCGATTGGACTAGATGGTCATTGTGGGTCACTGTTCTGTTCTATTGAACGTGTGTGCCCAGAGTAGGTGAGTCGCTGTCAGCACCTCTAAAGTCTCCTCCTGTTTTTGCGCTGTCAGCACCTCTAAAGTCTCCTCCTGCTTTTGTTTGTTTGCTTCTGAACCTTTCCTGTATTTTGTCACCTTTTCATTCTGGCTTAAATCTGATTTGTGAATCTTTCTGTACCTGTTTAAATCGAGCTGATTATTTTTATAATGGCAGAACATTAATTATTCTCTTCTTGGTTTACCTGGAAAAAAGTTATATAGGGGATCTTATACTCCTTTAATTCATGTTGGAAGGTTTCACGAGGATTACTGTTACCTGTGTCTACATGCCTCATAGTTTTTAATTAAAACTGTGTTGCATTGCCATTTTGGTAATTTACGGTGTAGTAATCAAATACCAACAGGTAGCAAGGTGGATAACATGTTTCTGCATTTTACCAATACAGAATAAAGCCGTTGTTCTTTTGAGCTCCTCTGTAAGTAACTGTGAATGTCGGGTTTCAGCCATTCAGTAGGCAGTGGCATTGCTTTTATTTTTTATGTAAGGCGTGTATCTGCCAAATGGAAGAACGCCCGCCATGCACAGTAGGTGGGTTTTGACTGAACAAATTGATGTTCTCTCAGCCATTGGTACTGCAGTTTTTAAAAAGAAAAAAATGAATATAATTGCTAAAGAATAAAAAAGAAAACAAACAAAAAAGGAAATCCAAGTAGCTTAGTGTTCCAGGCAATCAAGTATTTTCTCAGCTGCTTTAGTCATGGCTGTGGCATAAATTTGTTTATAGTTGTTTGGAGCTTTCATCAGAGATGCTTACCAGGCTGATGAGTTTCTTAGCACAGAGTAATGTCACAGCTGTGGCTTACAATGGTAAAACATTTTTAATATGCTATTAAGTTGATAGTTCTTTTAATTTGTGTATCTTTAGAACTAACTGTCCTTTAGATTTGTCTCATTGTCAAAAAACAGTGACTTTGAGTTTATAAAGATGGTGTGAATCTTTTGTACTGGCTGTTGTTAAGCTGCACAGGCACAGAATTCTGGCCTTTAAGTGTTTCTAGAGTATATTTGCATGATACCGGTCATAACTTCAGGAGAGTAAAAGCTATATATAAAGCTATATAAAACTTTGTGTACATAGTTGCTCAGGGAACTCGCATGGGAGGCTGTGGTTTCATTAATGTGGCTTTTTAAAAGAAAACAGCAGCCTTACAGGGGGCACTAGGAATCTAGCGTCACTAAAAAAAGTGCTAATAGCTTGGTATTTTCCACACCCATTCAAAATATTGTCAAAATTAGCATGCACTTTAGAAATAAATATTGAGAGAAGAAACTAGAAAGATCGAGATTTTTTTTATTCAAAGTGTAGCACTGAAATGAGCTATTCCCAAAAGAAGCTGAAAAAAAAGGTATAGGTAACTGCAGTTCAGTTTGCACATGAAAATGGCAACAATCAAAGTAATGAGGGATTTGGCTTGGTGTTCATAAAGACGCTAACTGAAATAAATGGCTCAATTTGTATGCATGAAAAAGCAGTTATTGGATGGAAATGGCTCTTGATGACAATAGACTTGAGTGCATGAACCAAACAATTGGCCTCTTAGAGTAGTGGATAGTACTGGCATGCAATACAGCCATAGCAAACGTGGAGCAAAGTTTCTAGTGACGTGCAAGCTTTTAAGAGACACTTGAACAGTTAAGAAAACTTTCCATTTGAAGTTTCCAGTTCAAATTGCAGTTAATACAAAACTTGTATCAGTTACTTACAGCTCACAACAACAGGTGAAGTATATATTATGCACTGTTATAAATAGGTAGAGTGAGCCCAAAGTCCTAACTTTTAGTGAGTATTTTCTCTAAACAAGCATTTCAGACATTTTAAAATGCTTTTTCATCATGTTCCTGTTGCTGTACCTGTTTGCTGCGTTTTTTTTTTCTATATTGTGTCTGTTAACGTATGCTTTTTTCCCAATTTGCTTTTTATTCTGCTTGTGGTGTTTACCTTTCGCCTTAACTGCCTTTTGCTCCATCTCTCTTTTATTGAAGTCATGATTACAATGGCTCAAATCTTGGGGGGGGGCAACACTTATCAAAAGGCACTCATAATCCCCCCCCCAACTGTATAATTTTTACCTTGTCCTTCCTACTCATTATTTACACTTGCTCTCTTCCCCATGTCTAACTGCAAAAGCTCTCAGTAAGTACCCTAACCTCTGCTGGTGCTCGTCTGTCTGGAAACAGTTGCTTCTCTAGAGAGCGTGCACATAACTTGCATATCCCAAGTCCTCCATCTCTTTCTGGTTCATTATTTGAATCTTCTCTGAAAAGTGTTTTTTGGCCTATACAGACTTTCTCTATGTGGATAATTTTTTTTTTTCATTCTCCCATTTTCCACACACGTGAGTGTGTGCACAAGATGGCTATTTCATTAGGTTGTGTGTCATGGTAGAAATAGTGGGGAACTGAATTGTTGAACATGACTCAGAGAAGCAGACGTGGAAGAATCTTTCTGGCGTGGTGCAGAAAAACTGACTGCAGCAGTTGCTCTGAAAGATTAAAACAACCAGTTACCTACGCATAGGAAGGGGGGGTGCTTACAAGCTGTTAGCTCATTGCATAGGATATGGTCGAAGTGATGTAGCAGATCCAAAGAAATAGAAGCACGTAACTTCAATACCTGGTTTCTGTGACTGAATTGTTAAGAGAAGAAAGCTTAATATCATTATTATTTCATACCTTTTGTGAAAGAAAAAGAACATGAAATCTATTTTCATCAAAGTACCTTGGAGGAAGAAACTAAGAACTTATGAAAGCACGAGAGAAATGGTTAGAATAATGGGAAATCGTTTCTTGAGTGTTCTCCAAGAGCTGTGTCACCGATGTCATGGTGGATTGGCACTGCAATATTCTTCTGCTCTCTCTTCACACAATGACTTGGAAAGGAAGTCAGTTCAGAGAAAATGATTTCTAATTACACAGAGAGATGAAACTTTGGAGTGGGGCACGGGGATTTAGCCATGTGACACCCATTAATGTTAATGGAACTCATGCAGCTAAATCACTCTTCACTTTTATGAAAAAGGTATCCTAGAGAGTTTACATAAAGACATAGTTGTCTGTCACACAGCTGGACTATAAATCATTGCTACTGTGTGTACAAGTAACATAGCAGGAGAGAAGAACAATTTAGTATAGTGGTATTTTTTTCTGAGTTTGGTGGAAAGCCACTTTTTATGTACTTGAAGGATGTAATTTTTCTAATGCTTTTTGGTAATTAGCAATTTGAGCAGATTAATAATTTGGAGTAGTAGTGCTGTTGTTCCTCATGACAGCAAGTGATGTACTCACTCAGCGTCTCTGTAGTGGTTGTGATTCTAAGGTAAGCTGTAAGGTTAAACAGTATTCTGCTTGATACAGAGTCTTTCGGCTCTTTGCCTAACATGATTCCCCTATTCACGTTACCTGCCTCTAACGGCTTTTCTTCCTCTAGTGTTACGGAAAATATGAGAATTTAAAGCCCAGCAGCTGTTACAGGATAGAGTAGGGTAGATCTCAGTCTCAGATACCCTATATCACAGTAGTTAGAAATGTCTTAAATGTGCATAGTGCAAATACTAACTAAAAAACTCCGCAAGTTTCTCAAAATGAGTTGCTGGTTTTTGTCAGCTTGGTGCGTTTCCAGTCAGTTAAATCATTAGGCTTTAGAACGCTTTGCTAAGTAAACTACTGTTACGTTAAGGCACGTCTGGAGAGCGAAGGGCCTAATTCCAAGACAAAATATGATCAGAAGATCAGTCATCTGCCTCTAAGGTACTTCTGTTATGCATAGTTGTGCAATGAAATGTTTGGAATGTGAGTCTGTATTATATGGGTTTAGTCATGTTCTATGTCAAAGTATACATATTGTGTCTCGTGAATGTAATTCTTTGTCCTCCAACCTGCTGGTCAATTTGTTTCAGAAATTCCAAGTCACCCATGTTTTGGATGTCCAAAGCTTCCTTAGAGCTAAGGTACGGTTATGTATGTTGTCTAGGGTGAAGCATAAATCCGTGTAGCTTCAACAGGAATTGGGTCAGGCTTTGTACAACTGTTATTAGGAGACCTTTGATCACCATGTCAACTGCTGCTCTTTCTTGACAGAAAATTTCCAAATCAAACTTTTGTTGAGGAATTTTTTTTTTCCTCCTTTTCCTCTTTTTGGGGAAAAAAAACCCAAAACAACCAAAAAGTAACTAAAAAAAACTAGCAAAACCACAACCAGGTCTGGATGAAGAATTCTGTCATATTAATTCCTGGTTCACAGATAGTCTTTACGTTTTGTTTTTGTAGCGGAATATCTCAGGGAGTGGTATTGCAGATAAAACTCTACTTTCAAAAAAAATCCAACCAGATGTAAAAACCCCAACTGCCCAAAAAAACAAACCACCAGAAGAACCTAATGACAACCCTAACCCAGTTTATCTTTTATGGCTTTTAGGATTCATTTGGTGCCATAAGCTTAAAGCTATTAGCTAAGTAGGAAGACTTCTGGCTGGTTTTCTGGTGTGCTGTTCTGTTACCATGAGTTGGAAAGATAGTCCTGTTAACTACCTCTGGTAGTTAACCATATCCTCTGGTATGTGTAAATACAGTGATTTACATCATATGATTTAACCTCCATGAAAACAAGACTTACAGGGCTGCATAAGAGTTCATTTAACAGTAATAATATTGATAGCACATTAGGTCTGCTGAGCTCAGGAGGTTTAAACTCAGCAAGGATTTGTCATCGGGTGATTCTGTAACCTCTAAGCCTTTTCCAGTTTATATAGCATGCTGCAATCCCTAGTTATTCTCTGGGCCATGGTAAGACACTGAATGGTGGTAGAGCAATGTTTGCATTCAACTTGAAATCTTTGGCTTCCATGCATTTCCTTTATTCAGTGTACTGCAATGTATCTGCTTGGGAATATGTCCCTCTGACATAAAGGATTATTCTGGTCAATGCTTTGTTGAGAAGTGTTTTCCATATCCAAAGTCTAATATTTCTTTATTTTTATTATAAATACAATCTTATAAATTTAAACTTACTTTCAAAACCAGTGTCAAAGTAGATTTTATGTTGAAAGTACTTCTGTTGCCTCTCCTATTTAGCAAGTTAAAAAGAATGAAGAAATCACTGATAAGTGTTTCTTATTACCCCAGTTCCATTCTTTCATTGTGATTTTGTTGTTGTTGTTGCTGTTATTATTTTAATAAATAGTTGGTATCTTGTGTTTGCACTAAAAACATTGTGAAAGTGAATTATGTAGCTTCTGGAAGCAAATGGGGGATGGGCAATTAAATAGGGATGTTGAATTTTTGACTCTGCTCAGCCAGCATCCATCACTAATTCTTAGTGCAGGTCAAAAAACCATTAAGAAAGTTCATTTCATGTATGACATCCAGCAAACTTAAACTATTGAGTACTTTAGTATAAAAAATAGAGATATTAAAAATACACATTTCAGTGTAATAAAACCTCTTTTCTTGGGAGATAACTCATTGCAAAAAGCAGATGAAAGTCATTCCTTAACACCTCATTAGAATTCTCCCTATTCATGTTAAGTCTGAATATCTAAAATAATTACTTTAAATGCCTTTTTGCTTTTTATTTCTTTTTATTTTATTGTTACTTTATTACTGTCACTTTATTACTGTTATTCATTTTTACTATTTTTTATTATTTAAAATTGCATTTACAAAAGAGAAGTTTTCTGATTTTAAAGAACTAAGATTTTCTTTTGCTCTCTGAATATAGGAAGATGGAGATAAAAAATTAGAGAGGATGAATAAATAGATAATTAAAACAATAAATAAATTCTGCAGGTTTTGTAACTTGGATCGAAGCCGCCAAGATTCCAGTGGTTGTTCTCATCCTTGGCTGAGCAAGCTGCAAGAGGAGGGCACATGCCGAGAACAGTGGAACATACAGCAGAAGCAGTGATGCAGAAGCACAGCTAATTAGAATTCCTGTAGGCTTTATCAACAGGTTTGCAAAATACAATAATTAAGATTTGACTGTGAAAACATGTCACTTTGATGTTTTTGAGATGAGACAAACTAGCTTAAAATTACCCAGTTGAAAATTATCACTTAAAATCTTTTTTTATAGTCGTATATATAATGCGTCTGCTACTACAGTGATTTTTGCAATTACTGCAATCAAAGCTAGCACTAATTTCTCAATGAACTGTACAATACATGCATTTCTGCAGGCTGATACTAAAATGAAGCTAGGTTGGTAGAAAAATACTTTACCTTGGTACAGCAAAAATGTGTGTATTTACCTGAGAGGTATGTTTTGAGGTAGGAAAAGGGCTGTACGCAGTAGATTTGCGTGAAGACTGCTTGATATTTATGTCTGGTAAACGTTCTGGGAAGATGTAGTTAATTGAGTCAGGTATTTTAAAATGAAGTTGGTAGTTTTGGGCAAAGTCTAATAACAGCTGAAGATTTCATTTGGAAGGAGGAAATTGATGGTTAATCTTGACATTCCACCTGTAAAATATCCTGTTGAAAAGAAAGATGGAAAAAACCACACTAGTTGACAGGTTGATGTGTCAGTGCCTTTAAAATCTTCCTTATAGGTAAGGATGGGGGTCTGTTTTAAACCTGCAGAGCATTTTTAAAAAGTTCTGCCATGCTATCCTTTTCAATGTTTACAGCAGAATAATGTAGACTAGACTCTTGTTTGATGGTTATCTGGCTGGCTAAACTAAGCTGATAGAACGTGCAGGTGTTTGTTACAGTAATGT
>NW_008795322.1:2122309-2122755 GCF_000699145.1 Aptenodytes forsteri | reverse complement strand
GGGGGGGGGGGGGGGGGGGGGGGGTGAGGAAACTGTATTGTTTTGCTGGTTTTGTTTTTCCTGAGCGCTCTCCTGCTTTCCCGTCTTTATCAGCAGCTTTGGTGAGAATGCGGCTTCTGTAGGCTCCCTGTCTGTTACCAGCCGTCTTTAAAGCATTGCATTTCACTGCAGCAGTAACTGATTAGGCTGCTGCTGTTGCCGAGTTTCCTGTATGTGGACTACCAGACAACACTGGCATCAAACAGTGTATTACTGTTTTGGGTTTTAACAGAATTAATATATGACAGTGCTTGGAACTCTGTAAGAAACTGTTTCCTTGTCGTCACATTTTTTAGTAGCTGAGGATAAAAGGGAAGGGCAAGTGTCACTTCTCGGGGCTTTCCAAAATAGTGACAGAGTGGTGGTAATACTTAGAAATATTATTTATTTTTTGAGTGTTCATAGTT
>NW_008795322.1:2111817-2122044 GCF_000699145.1 Aptenodytes forsteri | reverse complement strand
GGGTTCGGTTCCTTTCTTAAGATAACGTTATCAAAATTGTAAATGGTTTTTACAGGGGGGGTGTTTTGCATATGTGATGTGGCCTGTCTCTCCAATACAGCTGAACTACAGGAAGAAGAGAAGTGCTGCCATCAGGAGATAAGTTAATGAACACGTGATCTCTAGACTGTTTTAATTACTTGAGTTTTTCTCCCTAGGGTAAAATTTAACTGTACCTGAGAGTGGTTTTATATTTAGTCATAAACCACAGCAGAATTAATTTTATGTTGCACTTCTCCCTGTTGTTATTTTCCCTATCAAATATAGGGAATAGGAATAGGAATCCCTCGGGCATCCCGCGGCGGGTTCCTTTCTTTAGATAACCTTTTCAAAATTGTAAATGGTTTTTACAGGGGGGGTGTTTCGCAGTGCATATGTGGCCTGTCTCTCCAATACAGCTGAACTACAGGAAGAAGAGAAGTGCTGCCATCAGGAGATAAGTTAATGAACACGTGATCTCTAGACTGTTTTAATTACTTGAGTTTTTCTCCCTAGGGTAAAATTTAACTGTACCTGAGAGTGGTTTTATATTTAGTCATAAACCACAGCAGAATTAATTTTATGTTGCACTTCTCCCTGTTGTTATTTTCCCTATCAAATATAGGGAATAGGAATAGGAATCCCTTCAAATATAAAATTCAGCCAAAATATTAGGAAAACTGTATCTTGAAATAGAGGTAATTAAATCCCAACATGACTTTCCATTAAGTTGAGTTTGAGGCATATCTGGCAGCCTATCTTTAAAGGACTCCTCTTCTTCCACGTGCACTGTAAGCAGCAGGTGTTCAGAACAGCTTCTGTACAGACTTCTGTGAAAGCTAAGCCTAAAAATATTAAGGAAAATTATCTCCAGTGTTGTGGTCTTATCACTGAAGAAAAAAGAATCACAGAAATAAATGACCCTTTTTGTGTCAGTGCATCTCTTTTCTGTTACTCCACTGATAAACTAGTGCATGGGGGTGGGGAGCTTCTACCTCATAATCCTCCTAATCCTGATACTTTTTTTTTAAATCATTCAACTTTGATCTCCTAGTTTTATAAAGGTGTAGTTTACAAAGAAAGTTTAATTTAACAGCTGCATGTCATGTTCCAGGAAAATATGACTTGTTTTTTTTGAATGGAGACATAATATGCATGTGGACATCTTTAATACTTTTTTTATTATACATTTAATGAGGATTTTGTATACTGTGATGTCAGTGGTAATTTATTTCAGTTATTTAGGGGTATAGTTAACTTTAATTTTACCTCTGAGCTAGTAGAAGATGAGACAGTTCATCTGGTAATTAATGAATACCTAATATTGTTTCAAAAATCGCTACCCTTTATCCTTCATTTGTGCATGTGTGTATACATCCTGTGAGATGATGCAGTGGTCTAGTTGAACTGACTGCTATTTGTTAGTAGGAATGACTATACTTGCACTCAAATCCATTAGTTATCATTGCTTCAAATTTATGAACTTCTGAAATTGTTGAAAATGCTGATGTTACAAATGAATGTCAAACATTTACTATTGCTGAGAAACAGTTGTGTCCATTTGAGTTTCTGATTCATGAGAGAGAGAAAAAGAAGGTAGCTTTTTCTCAAAAGAAAAGATAGTCTCATTTTATTGAGTTCTTGAAATACCATAAAGTTGCTTTTAGAGAAAAGAAATTATAGCTTTTGGACTGTCAGTAAAATTTAAAAATTTATTCCTCTGCTCACTTCTTACTAGCTTCTCTAAACCAGAAGTATTTTATCCTTCCAGGCTTTGATCTTAAGTTTCTGTTTTTGCTGTGCTCAAACCTAATTTGCATTAATTGTGACACTTGGAAAGAAAACTAGATTTTAAGGAACTCATGGCAGGATTATCTATGTTCAAATACGAGAAGGAGACATAAACTCAAAACGACTCCCTCAAGCTGTGGTGCAGCTATACACGGAGCTATCTTTATTGGACAGTTGTGGAGGATATGGAAAAATACACTACGATTAACTGTTTCTGAAACTTGCTGGCTACATCATCATGGTTGTTAAAGCTTTGGAGCAACGGAAGTTTCTAAATACATGCTTTTCTAGAAGTCTGGATGTTATCAGAAAGATGTCCATGATTTGGTAATGAAAGGCAGTAATGCTGCAAGATTTTGTCTGTCCTGTTGGAAAAGTCTGTTGCATTGAAATGCTAGAAACATTAATGTAAGTAACCTCTAACCCCAAAACTGTTTAAGGCAGCTCTAATCAGACTCCTGCCCTTTTTTTCCCCAAAGTGTGTATTTGTGGCTGGTGGTCGTGTGGGGTTTTGGGGGTTTTTTTGTTGTTTGTTTTGTACTAAATTTCTGGTGGGATGCAAAGTTCAGGCAAGAGCAACGTATTGGTACTGTTCTTTATTGTAGGGATGCTGTGGCCTCTGTAGGGGAAACAAAAGGAACAGGTTTAGAATGTGGAGGTAAGAGCTATGATGTGCCCATGCTCTTCAAATATATACCTAGTCCTCTCTGCTTCAATAATAATGAAAGATATAATGTGTTTTTTTTGGGGGGAAGCTGAAGCTAGACAGATTGTGAGATACGGAGGAACATGCTTTCAACAGTAAGGGTCACTTAGCTGCTGGATCAGCTTATTCAAGGTTGTGATGAATTCCTCATTAACAACAATCTGAAAGTCAAGAATGGGTGCGTGTCGAAGAGGTGTAATTTTACTCAGATTAATTGAGAGGTTGATTTTTAGCCTGACTTTTAAATAAATTCCTATTGCGTGATCGTATTTCCAGGTTTTGTTACTTAACAGACCTAAAATGTTAATTAACGCCAAATTTCACTTGGATGAATGAGAGTTTTAGTACTATCAGAATAGTCATATTCTATGGATGTATACATACCTAGCATGACATAGAAAACCAGGATTTTTCTCTTGAACAAGTGTCTCTATTTCACGGACTTTTCTTACCTTATGTACCTTTTGAAGAAAGGCTTTTCTGGAGGTACTCTCCCTGGATGAAACTGTTGTGGATTCTGTTTGACTGACAATCAGGAGTGACTCTAGTTATTAGCTCACTTTTCTAATAAAAATGGTTACTTTGGTTTTAATGAGAAAAGGAGGTTTATTGCATCTCTTATTACAATGTTAGAGCTTCAAGTGCAGGGTGTGTTATAAGTAGAGCTTAGAAGTAAGCCTGATAGTACGGCATGTGCAAATAGAATATATTTTCCTCTGAGGTCTAAGAAGTCATTTATCGTAATTATTTTTGATGTATTTTGTGTTCCAGAGAAGTTTTATTTTTTCAGACAATAGTTTCTTCTCAATATGGATAGAAATTTTAAAGGAAGACTACCCTGTCATTGTCACTTTCATAAGGAAAAGTTTCTTATGGAATGTCAGCAATCACTGGAAGGAATGGTTTATGTATAGACTAAAACCCTGAAAGAAATACATTTTCTATACCTAACTTGTATCAGAAATGGAGTAAATTTTGCTGCTAGCTTTCCAAGTCAAAACTGGCGGTAACGCTCAGTTTCATCGTGCTGTGAGCAAGTACAGTATAGTTTCTGTCTGGATGCCGTAGGAAAGCAAAATTTTTGAAACAATGTATTTGTAAAATATTAAACCTACTGTCATGTGAAAGCACCAGCTGGGAAACTGTCTATAGTTATACATGCACAATGAAATCAGGCCTGCGTGACTTTTTGTGTATGATGTGGACTTAGGTCTGAGAAGTTAATTTTGAGGCATTATGTTCTTGTGACACTTCACTGAGATTAATTGAATTTGGGCCAGTTTTGTCCCGCTTGGTTAAGATAACTAGTATTTTGTATATTCAGAGAACTATGGCAGAATTAACTCCTGTATCCTCAAGTCCCAGGTGGCAAAACACAAGGGAGTTGCACTAAACATGTTTAACAAATGTGGCTTGGCAAAAGACTTACTCCTCTTGGTAGGCTTCCTCTGCGGCACAAGTAATATTCTACTGAATTATTTTTGTGTATAATTCCCTCTACAAAAGTGTGTCTGTCATCAGTGCTATTGGAAATAAAATACCTATGTTCTTGAATTTTTATGTTATCCTAGTACTTTTCTTGTCTTTCCAGTTGTGTTAAGTTCTGAGGTAATATTTTTTTTAATAACTTCATAGCATTCCCTTCCATGATTCCGATTCTGGCTTACAACACAAACTTAAACTTGTGTGTAATAAATTATGCAAGCAAGGGAAAAAAAAAAAAGAAAAGAAAAAAGTGGACCAATGCATCTATAGAAAGAGATCTATATCTGTTACAGCTTTTATATATGTAACTGGGCTTTTTTGATCCTGTAGTTCTTTGAACTGTATCTTTTTGACGACCGTAAGTAAAAAATGTATGAAAGCAGATACTTGAGGTATATTTGGCATATAAAAATAGTATTTAGAAAAGGTGCATTTTACTTGAGGTTGTCAGAAATCCTATTTTACAATGAGGAAAGAGAATCAACTGTTACAAGGTATTGCACAACTTTGATGTCAGTCTTCCATTCTCAGTACCCCACTACTTCTCAGTGCTTTCTCTTCCCTCTAACAAGCTTCAGCCTTTACTGGAAAAGAAAGAAGTTCTGACAATGTTTATTTAGCTTTGAAATCCTTTCTGTTTGCTTAACATAGCAAACATCAGACCCTGCATGTGTTCTTAAGTATTAATAGATGAGTGAGTTGTTTTTTAAAGTAAGTTTACAATAAAATTTCAAGCACAAAAAGCTCTATAAATCACTTCAGAGTTCTCACTGCCAGATATGCAGACTCGTTGGCTCATTCTGCTCCTATACTAGAATAAGAATAATTTAAGGAATGTTTGCTTAACATAGCAAACATCAGACCCTGCATGTGTTCTTAAGTATTAATAGATGAGTGAGTTGTTTTTTAAAGTAAGTTTACAATAAAATTTCAAGCACAAAAAGCTCTATAAATCACTTCAGAGTTCTCACTGCCAGATATGCAGACTCGTTGGCTCATTCTGCTCCTATACTAGAATAAGAATAATTTAAGGAATTTCTAATAGAAAATGCTCTTTCCTTAAGGCATCATTCTCATCCGTTCCAAAATTCAAAGAATGCAGCACTGTTTTATGTTTGTTACAAGAACGACATTAATCAAGCTGCTGAGGTTTTTCTATTCCTTATGCTGCTGGTAAAGTCGGGTTTCACTGATATCTTCTTTAAGTATAACAGCTTTCTGTCAATGTTTTTCCATAACTCTGCAGTGGATCCTCAATATATTGTGTTTTGATCTAGACGGGATGTTACCAATCTTGCAATACTGTGATGTAAAAGATAAAGCTACTATATCAATTATATATCTAGAGAATTCCCTTGATAGCTGAGTAGTATAAAAAAATTCTGAAAACTCTCCCAAACTGAAAACTTGTTATATTTTAGAGAAATACAGATGAAGTCCTGTCATTATTGGCTCCATTTGACAATCAGATTGTGCAAAGGAAGTATCAAGAGCTGTCAGCTGGCATTGTAAGCACCACAGTGTTCCCAACCTTAGTTATTTAGAGCAATAAGTAATTAATAATGTCTGGCTAATGTAGTAAACTTACACCAGTAACTTTTGGACAGTATGCCGGGCTTAAGAGTGAAATATGCTAGCACAGTGCTCAGTGAGAAATAATTCCCACAAATTAATGTTTCCTTAAAAAAAAACAAAAAAGAATTTGCAAAAATCAGGGATTATTTTTTAAGGCTCTAAATTCACATAGTATGATGCGTACTGGATGCCTAGATGATATTGTTGGGGAAGACTAACAAAAAGCAAAATAACTTCTTTAAATAGTCTACTTCATGATTTGTGCTTGACATTCAGTGTAAGAAAAGTCAAGTTCTTATTAAATATTTTGATTTATTGGTAAGTAAATAGCATATTTCTAACTAATGTGTGGCATGAAGAAATATCAGAGGCAAAAAATATTCTGTATAATGACAGTTCTTACACAGAATATATTATACATATGTCCCACAAAGACAGTTTTTCAGTTGCAGTCAAAACAGTTCTACAACAGAAAAAAACGAACAAAAAACCCCTCCACAAATTTATCTCATTCGTCATCTGGTGGTTTCATGGATAGAGGTTATCAGGGGCTACTTAAAATGCAGTAATCTCTTTGGTAAGATTTTTTTTCCTTCAGAACTTTCAAAGAGACTAGGAAATGTTGGCTACCCTGCGGTTTCAGAGTGAAGTAGTGATTTCAAATACTTACAGCCTTGAATACTTAAAGACATACTGGTTTTATCAGATTTTTTTATGAACTCGGATCTACTCCAGTGGTTGTTCAGAAGGTAAGTCCAACCTCTCTGAAGTACTTGTGAAAATTTTCCCAGAGGTTCCTGTTACAATGTTAATACAGACTGTTGTTATAGTAAAGATACCAAACATCCAGAAGTTTCCAAAAAACAACCCAAAATATTTATATCCCTTGTTTGTAGGTAAAGGTGATATCCCTGTTTTCTTACAATAGTATTTCTAACCCAGAAAGTGTTAATCCATTTGTAGGATTAAATCCCCTCCCGATGTGTTATATTGCTACTATGTCAGTTATCAAAGTCCTGGACAGGTTTGACAATATCCGTTTTTCATGTTTCGTTTTTGTTTTCAGTCTTATTCATAGGCTTTAATAGGCATTTAAAGAAATACTGTAGATGATACACTTGTATATAATCTGTACCTAAATGAAGCTGTAGCTACTGCAAACTTAATTTCTTGCCCCACTGATAACATAAAAATGGTATAAAACTCAGTTCGTGTTTTGAATTCAGTTCTAGAAGGCTCATTTTTTCCTACCCTGGCCCCAAGTTTAAATTTTAATTAGTATACAGGTATTTTCCTGACTGAAAATATGGAGCTAATGCTGTGTGCCTAAAAAGCCAAGGATGCTATGAATTGCACTTCTGAGTCCTTTTTTTTTCCCAAGTTAAGTATCACTTTGCAAGGAAATTTACACATATCTCGGTTGTAATACTGCTTAATTTGATCATGTGTTTAAAAATTTTTTCCAATGAATTCTTCAGAGACTGATTTGCTTCAGTGCCAAAAACCTGTTCATCTCCTGCTTCCCACTACGAATTAAAATAAAGCTGTCCAGTAACGTGAAGTTATGATGTTGGTTATTAGTCTCCTTCCTTGGCTTGAGAAGATCTTGAATTGTCAATAATTTGTATCTGATTCTATGGTAAAAGTTAAAAATACTCTGCACGGGTTTTGGGGGAAATAATGTTAACTTTCATGTTGGAAGCACGTTCTTTCTGTTGGCATTACAAAAACATGTATAAAATCAGTGATCAGAATTGATGTACAGAGTTACTGTAGGTGTTTTTGTCCATGACTAAAGTTATGTCTGATTCCCTGGTGAGGACTGGGTATATCAAAATACGGTTTTTCCTTAGACAGTTTTCTTGAGATAGAGTATATGACAGTGGATGACATACTGTGAAAATATAGATCTTTGTTGTTCTTTGTCTTTTTGAAACTTAGCTGCTGTGTGATCCTGAGGTATCATTATAAGAGTTAAGAACAGAGTCCTGAAAGCATGTTGTCTCCACATCTGCAACCTAATGAAATAGGTTTTTGTTTTGCTGTGGGACATAATGGCAATCAGAGACAGAAAAATGAGACTTTCAAACATTCCTGAAACAATGCAGCCTGTCATAAAATAAAAGTCAATATCGAATACTTCAAAATGAAAATATTGAGCACAGCAATGCCAAATGAAATATTCCAATTTGAGAGTATCAGAACATTGTTACTATGAAACACTTTCCTGTTGTCAAATTGAGTTTTCTTCTGTTTTTACCTTCTGTTCCATTAAGTATGTTAGTGTTTCAGTAGGAGGAAAATAAAACTTGGATATGAAATTTATGACAGCATAGAAATGCTGTTTTTTATTCTTCCTTAACTTTATCATGGATGCTCTTTACAAATGTCACCAGTTGAGGTTTTTAGGACTGCTAGAGTCCCTTCTGCAACCTTAGTGTCAAACCTGACTTACTTGCAGTGTCCTGTGATCCACTGTTCTTCCTGTACGTATATGTGGCTCTTGTCAGGGCAGTGACTTGTGTTTAATAAACATTATTTAGAATTCAAAAAGATGTGAAATTACTAGTATAGGGGAAAAAGGAGTCACCAGCTTGCTTGTGAAAGAAATAAAACATGGACAAAAATTGTGCTAGTTTGATCTTTAATGGTGAGCTGAAGTGCTTTAGACCTTTTATTTAATAGGAAATTTGATGGCCTTTGCTATACGAGGTACTGAAAGCTGTATCAAGAATAATGAACGAAATGTGCAGATTTTCAGATGTGGATTCTTTGTCTGTGGACATTTGACTATCAAACTGGGGGTTTTGATGAATTTTTTTCATGAACTATTCAAAAACTGCAGCTTTATAATTAATCTTAAGATGACAGAAACTGTCTGACAGCTTGTTTAGCTGACAAATGATTCTCTGCAACGTACAGCCATTGTTTATGGAGACTTGGTGTTAGCAGTGTGTGAGACTGATCTATCAGGCAGAACCCTCTCGTGAGATGAAATACCACAGATGTCCAAAGCTGTCAGTAACTGTCATGGTTTAACCCCATAAGGCAGCTAAGCCCTACACAGCCACTTGCTCACTCCACCTCAGCGGGATGGGGAAGAGAATCAGAAGAGTAAAAGTGAGAAAACTCATGGGCTGAGATGAAGACAGTGTAATAGGTAAAGCAAAAGCCGCACACGCAAGCAAAGCAAAACAAGGAATTCATTCACCACTTCCCATCGGCAGGCAGGTGTTCAGTCATTTCCAGGAAAGCAGGGCTCCATCACACGTAACGGTGACTTGGGAAGACAAACGCCATCGCTCCAAATGTCCCCCCCCTTCCTTCTTCCTCCCCCAGCTTTATATGCTCAGCATGATGTCATATGGTGTGGAATATTCCTTTGGTCAGTTGGGGTCAGCCGTCACAGCTGTGTCCCCTCCCAGCTTCTTGTGCCCCCCCAGCCTGCTCGCTGGTGGGGTGGGGTGAGAAGCAGAAAAGGCCTTGACTCTGTGTCAGCACTGCTCAGCAATAACAAAACCATCCCTGTGTTATCAACACTGTTTTCAGCACAAATCCAAAACACAGCCCCATGCTAGCTACTGTGAAGAAAATTAACTCTATCCCAGCCAAAACCAGCACAGTGATACTTAAAGACTTGAGGTGGTTAATTTTTGTTTGGTGGAGAATAGGAGAGGAGGAGGGACAGAGAAAGGGACATAAGGTCAAAAGGACCTTATGTTATGTGTCAGAAGGACCAACAGTTGCTACATCTCTTCACTGTTCTTGTGGCAGCTAAACTTTTGTAAGGCACCTCATCAGCAAATCTCGATGAATCTTATGGAAGCCAGGTCATAGTTAGTGAAAGTTTACTGTGACATAAGATACCAGGTAGTCTGTTTGTAAGACAATTAAATGTGCCAGCCGAGGACAAAGATGGTAAAGGCAAGATGAATTGCCATGTAATTTGTGTCTTGCAGCAGGCTATTAAAAAATGCATTTGGTAGCGAAACAAAGCTTGGGTAAGGTTTCTTTGCTTCAGAGTTACAAAGATTCCTGAAAGACTGACTTAATATACATAAAGACAGTTTCTGCAGATGTGTGCAATCATGACACTTGTGAGGAGGGAAGAAAAAATTGCGGAAAAACTTTTCGGCTGTTTAATTTTCCTTGAAATAATTCTCATGTAAAACATGAAGAAAGACCAAAAATGACCAATTTTTTAATTTTCCTTAGTTAGTTGCTGTTTCATAAGTGGAAAAGCCATCTTTGTAGAATTTCATAGTCTTAGGACAAGTGGAGAAGAATGTGTGACTCTTCAGCAGTGATAGGCAACCACTAATCCTCTGATAGATGATATGACAGCTGGTAGTAGCTACTGACTTGACAATGATTTTAAATTAATGACATTTGTGAAAAGCATTCATGTTACCAATTTCCAGCCCCTCGTGTTCTGACTTTTGGGTCCCTTAGAACTGATTAAATGGAAATAAGATTCATATTTTACAGTCTGTCAGTAAGTCCATCATATTTTTTAGAAGAGGATATAGTTTCTAAGAGGTATTCACTGACTCAGGATTATACTGATTTTCTTAGCTGGCAATTACAGATACTGTATAACGGAGAGGGGAGCAAGACTCCATCCTTCCCAAGCCATAACATTGGAGAGGAGC
>NW_008795322.1:2079651-2111228 GCF_000699145.1 Aptenodytes forsteri | reverse complement strand
AGAAAGACCAAAAATGACCAGTATTTTACTTTTCCTTAGTTATTTGCTGTTTCATAAGTGGAAAAGCCATCTTTGTAGAATTTCATAGTCTTAGGACAAGTGGAGAAGAATGTGTGACTCTTCAGCAGTGATAGGCAACCACTAATCCTCTGATAGATGATATGACAGCTGGTAGTAGCTACTGACTTGACAATGATTTTAAATTAATGACATTTGTGAAAAGCATTCATGTTACCAATTTCCAGCCCCTCGTGTTCTGACTTTTGGGTCCCTTAGAACTGATTAAATGGAAATAAGATTCATATTTTACAGTCTGTCAGTAAGTCCATCATATTTTTTAGAAGAGGATATAGTTTCTAAGAGGTATTCACTGACTCAGGATTATACTGATTTTCTTAGCTGGCAATTACAGATACTGTATAACGGAGAGGGGAGCAAGACTCCATCCTTCCCAAGCCATAACATTGGAGAGGAGATTAAAAGGAATTATACTGGCTTTAAATAGATCGAATTTTTGTGTGAAGTAAGTTGACACTTTCCTCATTGAATGATTTCTCTGCAGTAACTCATCCAGTTGCTCCTATTCTGTTCTGGAGCCAGAGCATTAGTGTAAGTGACTGGACACAGTACTGGGAAAATGGGTTGTCTTGGGTCTTTTACGAGATAGGTCTGTAAAAGTGGTACCTATCTCACTGGATAATTTGTTTCCAAACCACAGTGTCTAGAAATAATAGTTATGTTGCTGTATTGAAAGATGGAAGGCCTTGATTTTAGGCTCATTGGCAATGAGTAAAGGAAATAGTAGTGACAAAATGGTTAATGTACTTATATTCATACTCAGAACAAAGCGTATTTAGAAAAAGAGAAAGCCTGTCAGAATTCAAAAACTGAAAACACAGTAGTTGATTGTAGCCCTATAGTTACAATAATAGCAGACGCACTTTATTTTGGCATTTATAAACACCATTAGGTTAAGTATCTCAAGTAGATTGTCATCTCAGCTATGAAGGAGAAATTAAATTAGGTTGATCAAATAGCTGACCTTGTGGCTCAGCAACCAAACTTGAATATGTGGGGAGGCATTTTCATTTCACTTTAGAAGTAAGCTGTGGGGTTTCTTCTACGTTGTTCTGAATGATGACGTTCAATAAATACAAGCTTAGATTTGGTGTATCTCGCCCAAAATCTCCACAACGAGTTGAAGTAAAATTGGTAACCAATTAGAAGTGAAATGACAGTTTGCTGCATAGAGCAGAATGGTTGCTGTATTATAAAATAAGAATCAAGCTTGAATGAACAACATTTAGTATCATTAGAAATGTTGGGCTTTTGATTCTGTATGTCTGAAGAGTTCTCTCTGGTATTTAATTAAACCTTTTAGTGTGTTTTATTATATGATTAATGCTGATGTCATTGATGAATATGAAGATTATTATATTCCTTTTATCACTTAGCAATTGAGTTTTTTGTGTAATTTACTGCTCCACCTTTTATTGTAATATAGATCAAGGGAAGTTTCCATTAATCTCATTCTTTTGGCTGTAGTCGACTTTTTACAGAGTGAATAGCCATCAGTGGAGACAGTGCATTAAAAAGAACGATGACAAAGGAAATTTAATTTGCTCAATAGCTTGGTTGCAAAATGCGTTTGGAATGGTGAAGAGATCAGTTCTGTATTACAAGTTTAACATTGAAAAATTTGTCAGGTATGTAATTACAGCGTAACTGGTAATATATATTATTTTGATTCTGCTACTGTATTTGCTATTTCCCGTCTCTTCACAGTTACTGTTTAATAAACAGGAGAGGCTTGGTCTTGTTTATCAAGCAAATGCTGTCCTGTTTGGATTCCCTCATAACTGAAGAGTAACTTTACCCATTCTTTGCATAAACAGAGGTCTTTTAATGACTTAGAGCTAAATAACAAAACCAGATGTGACTGCCCAGTGCAGTAATGATTTTTAAAGCCTTCTTCACGTGCTATCTAGTGCAGAGGAATCTTAAGTCTATAGGCTTAATTTTAGTTACCAACTTTGAAGATTTCTACAGTCGTAAATGTATGCTTTCCCATTTCCCAACATATTTAATGAATTAAACTATTTAAACAGTGTTTCTAGGTTGATTTATTTGCTTGCTTTGTTTAAAGAGTTTTTGCTGTACATTTGAAACCCAAAATACAATTTCATGGTTTCGTGGCAAGCAGTGTCTAGTTATAATAAGTTTGAACATAACGTATGTTTATGTTTTCAATTAAGAAAATGTATATTTAGCTCATATTAATGCTAAATCTCCAGCTTCTGGTACTTGAAGTAGCCTCAGCCACAGCTGGGCCTCCCCCCACCCCCCAGGCATAAGTAAGATTTGGGCAGAAATAAAGTTTTATTGGTATGCTATTATTGCCAAAACTCAGAAAATGAAGGTTAATGGATTGAAAGCAAGTTTCATTCAAAGACAGAAATTTTAAGCTCGAGGCATTAACTTACTGGAGTAATCATCAGGTTCCTTTGAGCCCCTTAAGCCAGCTTGCTTTCCTTTGTCCATAAAATGAAAACTGATTGCATATATTTCTATGAAATTTCAGTGGAGGATTGAGCCTGGCATAGGCAGTCTGGCAGGTGCACCCAGACTTAAAGTTGAATTGGTTAGTTTATACTTTACAAAGTTGATGTTCTTAGTGTTGCGCCATTGGAAGTTGGTGCTGTGAGAAAAGAAAAGGCAGCAATCTCCACTATTTCTTTTTGCAATGCAGCCACAGTGTTTTTCTCTTTTGTTTATCCCAGAAGGTAGATTAAGCAGTAGTGTGTTGTATTATATATTCATATTTTTTTCCCCTTGACTGATTCCTAAGCAAAAACTAGGAAAACAGGAAATAATTCAAGCCAGCTTCTCCCTGTTGCTCTCTCAGGTTTTGTGATTAAACCCATAACTTTAGGTGAATGAAGCACGTTGGTTTCAACATGACTTTGTAGGGAGCTAACGCCTTTTGAATTTGGCTTTCCTTTATCAAGTGAACTGTATTGGATCAGCTAAAATTTCATATGAAGTAATCCTCAGTAACAATTTTTTTTTACCCAAGTAATACATTGGAAATCTTCATGGGTTTTTCTAGTGGTTGGAGTAGTATTTTTTTGCTGTTGTAGAAAAATGTATGTAAATAATGTCAAGGTGCAATGTGGGAATAATTTTGCACAGGAATTAGTGCAGATGGAAAAGGCTTATTTAAGCAATATTTAAAGTCATCTCCAAAGTACTGTTTGAGGTGTGATCAGGGCTAACTTGGCATAGTTGGGTATACTTTGAAAATAACATTTGAGTAGGTTCCAGAGAGCTGGAAGTACTGTAGTGGCACATAATAAGACACAGTCTGTAAGAGATGTTTTTCTTCTTGATAGGGGGGAAGGAAATTATATCTGATGATTACACCCTAGCTAACTTTTCAAGTATTTTGATACTGTAATGATGATTGGCTCTTCACTTGTGATAGATAGAGGGAACAGTAATGATTAACACATCTCTTTAAGGATTCAGTTTGAAGTGGAGGCGGTACTTACATTTGACATGTAGCCAGGGATTAATCAAGTGCATAGACAGCTACATCTAGGAGGTATTTAATTCCTCTGTCTTGATGCATTGTTTCTCAAGGGATGACACCTTTTGTTAAGATTCCACTTTCCTAAAGTACCACTTCTGTTCTGCTGCTCTAATGTAAATATGCAAGGTAATGAAGAGTTATTCTGTAATTTTTTGTGAATGCAGAAACTACTGACTTTTACTTGAAGCTCTGAAGAGGGCGGGGGGGGAGGAAGCTACAGACTTACAATGCACAGTATAATTCTAATGATTTCCTATTGCCCTACAAGTAAGAGGACAAGGGAATCTGAGTCCATATATTATCTTGGTTATGAATAAGTGTGCAGATTGAACCAATTGCATGTAGAATTTTTTGGGGTACTCCAAAGAAAATATTTAATGTCTGTGAAATCTCTGAGAAGAGACATCCTGAACTCAAATAAAGGATTTAGCTGAAGACTTTAATTCTGATGTATGAATGTTTTATGCAGACTGTGTGCACAGTATGCTGGCTGTTCACTGGAGTTGAATAGTCTATAAAAATCAAGGTTCCTTAACTCAGTGTGGGACCAGGAGGAGACCTAAAGAAGGAATAAGAAAGTGAAGTATGAATCAACTGGCAAAGTCCGAATTAATCAGTTTTTCTGTAGAAGCAAATCTGTTCCTGTTTCTGAAAGAGAAGAAAGCTGTTTAAAGATCTTAAAATAATGTGATCTCTGGAATGGATAGTTAATTCACAGGAGAATAATCTATTAAATAAAAATCTGATACAAATCTAACATCAGGTGAAAATTACTCATCTTAGTTGACTGTCTACCTTTGAACTAAAAAAGACTAAACCAGTATTTATACACTTCTCTGACAGTTCTTACTGATTACAATTATGTTGACCAATTGTAGCGCTCACTATGTGCAGAGTATAAATCTTTCCTGGCTGATGCTCAGCACCTTAATTTACTAATTTATTATTTTTCTAGCTGATGTACATTATCCTAATCGCATATTGCAAATCTCCAATTTCAGCCTGATTTGCAGGAGGGAAGGAACTCCAAACGATCTTTCTTTCTTTGGCAACTAACTTTTAACATTTAACTCTCCATCAACCTGATGCTTACACAAGTGGCAAATTACTTCCTCAAAGCAGTTGAATTGCATTTTTTGTTAGAATATTAGGATCTTGCAATTTGTTACTGATCTAACTCACAGATTATTTTAATAGTTTTGTGGGTTTTTTTAAGAATAGACAGTGTAGTCACAAGTGTTGTGCAAACAATTTTTAGGTGGCTGTTTGAAGAGAAATAATTTTCTTACAAATTGAGTTTAAAAACCAACACACAATATTTTTATTCAAAGCAAGGCACAAACCCTTCAGACAGACATGTTTAGGTTTAACATGAAAAGCCCTAATAAAATATTTTATGAGATATTGTAAAGTCTTTTTATATTGTCTAGGCATTAGTAATAGGATATATTATAATACCGTAGGAGTTGATGTGATTTAAGCATGTGGCTAAACAGGGAAGAGATGCATGCAGTCAATACATAGCTGTATGTGGGATCAGACTGTGAACTTGTATTAAACAAATGAGAGTTGTTTAATCTTCCTGTTTATTAATCAGCTATGCAGTTCTCATTTCTGTAATTTTATAGTGCTTCGCTTTGTAATTGTATGCATTGTGTCATACCTGATATAAATCTTTGTCATTCACAATCTTTTCCTTCTAAAATGAAAAAATACATATTTTGAAAAAGTTTTTTTATTTTCTTCCACAAAACATTTTAAGAGCATTAGAACACATTACTAGCTTTTGATTTACAAAAGCTCTAAAATACTTACGGCCTTTTATTCATAAAGCTTTAAATGGCTTAGGACTTACTTTTAAGACTACTGGATTACATGGCACCCTATTGAGATAGCTGGGAAATTAAACTGTAGACTTGTAGGAGTCGGGGAAAAAAAAATCTGGAAAGAAGTTATTTATAATGTTATGGTTTGGCTTGGCCCAGATGAGGGATGACGAAGGAGGTAGGAAAGTAGTGCTCCCTCCTGGAGGACTGATTTTGGGTTAGCAGGCATCAGCTGTTGCACCCTTTGACACATCTCGGTAGTCATAGCAAAAAGGCCTTTGCCAACCTAAAATATATTCCTGTAAAATGTAAACTACGTTGTGCTGGGAAAGGGATGTGATAGAGGAACCTTTTCTGCATGGGCCAGTCTTGAAGTTTCTTGCTCCTGGTTGGCCTACAAGGCTGGAATGGACTCCAGCTGTGGTCTGTGGGGAGTGCTGTCCTCTGGGGAGGCTGTCCGAGGCTGCCAGGAGAAGTAGAGGCATTAAGTGAGGATTCACACTCCTGTGCACTTGCTGGGGGGCCTGGCTAGGGCTTAATCTAATTAAGTTCGGGCAGAACCAAGTGGGACGTGGAGCCACAACTCCCAGTTCAGTGATGGGTCATACAAATTGTGACCTCTAAAGAAAATTGAAGGTGTGGAGGGAGAGTGGAAACTTTATTTAAGCTACCAGGATTCCTGTTATTGCTAGTGTGGCACTGAGATTATTTCCCATCCCTGACAGAAGAAAAACGGCAGGTCACGCTTTGAACTGTGAGTGTAGCCACTAATATTTTTACAGAATTGATGAACAGTAACAGAAGGAAGCACAGCCGCCTCTGGAAAAACTCTCTAGGGTACGTTGTCTCAGAAAGACTTGTTTTCTTAAGGATTGTTTTGAACACAGAAATCTGATAGACACAGAAGAATGCTTTTAAGTGTTTTATTTTAAGTTAGAATTGTATTTATTTGAAAATCTTCATGAAACATCTTGATCAATTCTGACCCTCCTCCCCATGCCAATTCTTGGTATTCAGGCTGGACTTTCTGCCAATGTGATAAATTTAGAGATAAAGTACTTTTTAATGTTTAACAGCTAACACAAAAGCGAATTAGCATTTATTGGTCACCTATACTGATTGCTGGAGAACAGCCATTGGTGGAGTGGGGGTACAGAGAGGGGCACAAAGCATACATACTTTACTGATGTGGTAGGGTTACAATTTGGCTTTGTCATGTATTTGGAAAATAAGTAAGTGAAAGCAAAGCAAAACTCCAATCTTTATGGTACTTGCTTTTGCCGTATTCATACTCCCACCAACCAGCAGCAAGGTTGCAGTGAAAAGCATAGACTGATAGCGCTATCGTAGATAAAAACAGACATTTCCAGAACTGGTCTTGGACATTGTGTGGTAGATATATAAAAGAGATTAAATCAGATGAACAAACTGTTCTACTTCCATTGTCCGTGTCTCTCTTGTACACCATTACGCTGGGTTACAGATTCTGTATAATGCAAATGTTAGGCTGGCCATGTTTGTTCCTTGCAGAGGATTATTCTATCACAAGCATTGTATAGACCTGCTGCTGAAGGTATTGAGTCCTGTGCGAAAAAAGATGTGAACCAAGTATTATTTTTTTTTAAGGGACAAAACAAGAGCCAGTGATAGGGGGTGTAAAAGTCCATTGGATTTATTTGGATGAATTCTGAAATCTGAAAGGGAAGTTGCTGATATTGTTCAGTCAAGAAATCAGAGCTCTGTTATGTTTTGTTTGTTGATATTTTTGAAGAGGGTATTTTGGTAATGTGTAAAAGCTTTTGATGAGAATTTAGGTGCCAGGTGTCCTATTCCCCACCCTTATTTCTCTGCTGTGCCGCTGTTAGTCGGAGACAGAGTACTGGATTACGTGGGTGGTTAGTCTGACCCAGCAGGGCAGTTCTGTTCCTAGATAACGTGAAAAGGATGAAGTCTAGTCCATGTGGGGAGCCCTGTGAAGACAGTCCATGTGCTGCTTGCCTTCAGTCATAGTGCAGAAACTGAGGAAAAATCTGAAAAAAACCCTAAACTCCTAGATTTTATGTGTTTACTAGAAAAAAACAATAATTCTGTGGCTTGTTATTTTGGTTGACTACTTTTTTTGCTGTATAAATTTTTACAGTTACACATTTTGAAATGCTGTCACCTAAAGACGACTACTACTACTAATAGCAATGAATTTACATCTTTTGGTCAGAAGAGAGACCAACTTCCCTTAGGATGATACGGTGTCACTCCTGGTTCTCTTCCTGGAAATATGATGCACATCGGTAAGTCTGAAGCTAAAATTTTGTTTAAAACCATCACAGTGCTGCAGGTGGATGTGGTAAAAAACAGGGAGTGGCTGTACTAAATTATGTACCTCTTTACCTCTGCGAAATAGTCCAAAATGATGTACAGGAAGAGCCTTCTGAATGCTACGTGAATAAACTTGCAAAAGGGATAAGTAGGCCAGTTACAAGAAACATAAGATGATCTTACAAGGATTACTGTCTTGTTTACTGCGTCTGGTTTGGTATTAGTCCCGCTGGACTCTTCTAGATGCCCCTGGGTGCTGCTATTATCCTTCTTATGGCTAATCAATATGAAATTTATACTGTAAGTAGACTTCATTAGATTTAAAATTTCAGTCTCTATGTTATAAAGAAAACCAGCTGTCTCCCCAAGGAGAAGAGATGAAGAGGAATTACTGTGAAGTTTGGTGCATAGGATCAGATTGTAAGAATCTGATGCTGTGATACAAGATAAATAGCAGGAATGCTACAGATTTGGGACTAGGGAAGGTGGCACTACGGGGACCAGGGACACTGACAAAAAAAAAAAACCCAAACCAAAAACCGAAAAAACTCCCAGCAAACCAGAATGCGAACTTGATAGCTTAGGTACTCCCTAAATGCCATGCAGTCAAGGAAATGTCCAGTAGAACTTTCGGTATTGGCTGTGTTATTTCTCAATTTACTGTTTTCTAAATTATGTTGAATAAATTATAGAAAGTAAACGTATTTTATCAACATTATTACAGAAATCATGGAATAAAATGGTACTGGAGTAAGGCAGTAGAATCATAGAATCATTGAGGTTGGAAAGGACCTCTAAGATCATCGAGTCCAACCGTCAACCCAACACCACCATGCCCACTAAACCATGTCCCTAAGCACCTCATCTACACGTCTTTTAAATACCTCCAGGGATGGGGACTCCACCCCTTCCCTGGGCAGCCTGTTCCAATGTTTCACCACTCTTTCAGTAAAGACATTTTTCCTTACATCCAATCTAAACCTCCCCTGCCGCAACTTGAGGCCATTTCCTCTCGTCCTATCACTTGTTACTTCGGAGAAAAAACCAACACCCACCTCGCTACAACCTCCTTTCAGGTAGTTGTAGAGAGCGATGAGGTCTCCCCTCAGCCTCCTTTTCTCCAGGCTAAACAGTCCCAGTTCCCTCAGCCGCTCCTCATAAGACTTGTTCTCCAGACCCCTCACCAGCCTCGTTGCCCTTCTCTGGACATGCTCCAGCACCTCAACATCCTTCTTGTAGTGAGGGGCCCAAAACTGAACACAGTATTCGAGGTGCGGCCTCACCAGTGCTGAGTACAGGGGCACGATCACTTCCCTACTCCTGCTGGCCACGCTATTTCTGATACAGGCCAGGATGCCATTGGCCTTCTTGGCCGCCTGGGCACACTGCCGGCTCATGTTCAGCCGGCTGTCGACCAACACCCCCAGGTCCTTCTCTGCTGGGCAGCTTTCCAGCCAGTCTTCCCAAAGCCTGTAGCGCTGCATGGGGCTGTTGTGGCCAAAGTGCAGGACCCGGCACTTGTCCTTGTTGAACCTCATACAGTTGGCCTGGGCCCATCGATCCAGCCTGTCCAGGTCCCTCTGCAGAGCCTTCCTACCCTCGATCAGATCAACACTCCCGCCCAACTTGGTGTCATCTGCAAACTTACTGAGGGTGCACTCAATCCCCTCATCCAGATCATCAATAAAGATATTAAACAAGACCGGCCCTAGTACTGAGCCCTGGGGAACACCGCTCGTGACCGGCCGCCAACTGGATTGAACTCCATTCACCACAACTCTCTGGGCCCGGCCGTCCAGCCAGTTTTTGACCCAGCGCAGAGTACACCTGTCTAAGCCGTGAGCCGCCAGCTTCTCGAGGAGAATGCTGTGGGAGACAGTGTCAAAGGCCTTGCTGAAGTCCAGGTAGACAACATCCACAGCCTTTCCCTCATCCACTAGGCGGGTCACCTGGTCATAGAAGGAGATCAGGTTGGTCAAGCAGGACCTGCCTCTCATGAACCCGTGCTGGCTAGGCCGGATCCCCTGGTTGTCCCGCTCATGCCTTGTGAGCGCCCTCAAGATGACCCGCTCCATAATCTTCCCCGGCACCGAGGTCAGACTGACAGGCCTGTAGTTCCCCGGATCCTCCTTCCGGCCCTTCTTGTAGATGGGCGTCACATTGGCAAGCCTCCAGTCGTCCGGGACCTCCCCCGTTAACCAGGACTGCTGATAAATGATGGAGAGCGGCTTGGGGAGCACCTCCGCCAGCTCCCTCAGCACTCTCGGGTGGATCCCATCCGGCCCCATAGACTTGTGAGTGTCCAGGTGGCATAGCAGGTCATTGACTGCTTCCTCTTGGATTACGGGGGGTTCATCCTGCTCGCCGTCCCCGTCTTCCAGCTCGGGGGGCCGAGTACCCTGAGGATAACTGCTCTGCCTGTTAAAGACTGAGGCAAAGAAGGCATTGAGTACCTCAGCCTTTTCCTCATCCTCAGTGACAATGTTCCCCCCTGCATCCAATAAGGGATGGAGATTCTCCTTGGCTCTCTTCTTGTCATTAATATATTTGTAAAAACTTTTTTTGTTGTCTTTAACGACAGAGGCCAGATTCCGTTCTAGCTGGGCTTTTGCCTTTCTCATTTCTTCTCTGCACGACCTAACGAGATCCCTGTACTCTTCTTGAGTCGCCTGCCCCTTCTTCCACAAGCGGTAAACTCTCCTTCTTTTCCTGAGTCCCAGCAAGAGCTCCCCGTTCAGCCAGGCCGGTTGTCTTCCCCGCCCGTTCTTCTAAAGGCGAACAGGGCCAGCCTGCTCCTGCGCCTTTAAGACTTCCTTCTTGAAGATCGTCCAGCCTTCCTGGACCCCTTTGCCCTTCAGGACCGTCTCCCACGGGACTCTCTCAACCAACGTCCTGAACAGGCCAAAGTCCGCCCTCCGGAAGTCCATGGTTGTGGTTTTGCTGCCCCCCCTCCTTACTTCACCAAGAAGCGAGAATTCTATCATTTCATGGTCGCTAAGCCCAAGATGGCCTCCGACCACCACATCTCCCACCAGTCCTTCTCTGTTTGTAAGCAGCAGGTCGAGCGAGGCACTTCCCCTGGTAGGCTCCCTTACCAGCTGTGTCAGGAAGTTGTCTTCCACACACTCCAGGAACCTCCTAGACTGCTTCCTCTCTGCCGTGTTGTATTTCCAGCAGATGTCCGGGAAGTTGAAGTCCCCCACGAGAACAAGGGCTAGCGATTGAGAGACTTCTGCCAGCCGCTTGTAGAACGCTTCATCCGCCCCTTCATCCTGGTTGGGTGGTCTATAACAGACAATTAGATCCGAAGCAGTCCTTATCTTGACTATAGCTGAAGTATGGCTAAATCCCAGGTAGGAATCAGAACAGACAGTAGATCCGAAGCAGTCCTTATCTTGACTATAGCTGAAGTATGGCTAAATCCCAGGTAGGAATCAGAACTTGTACTGCTGAATTTGCTTTGAGCACAACTTTATCCACTGAGAATATTTTGCTACCTGGAATATAATCCTGTTTTTTGTTTCTGGTTCCTAATGCTCTAGCTGGATTAAGAATAGCACTTCAATATACACTGCATAGTTATAATGAACACTTCTTGATTTCTGCTCTGAAAAGCTTGGGTTCTGTCATCATTATTAACAATGCCAATTATGATTGTAATTATGGCTGCGGTCCCAAAGTACTTCCTCCTCACTGAACACCTTTATTAAAACATTGCTATTGCTTTGACAGTGTGCACAAATTGTGCTCAGGATGACATAGACATGAAAGCGTAAAAAGAATTTAGAAACCTTTAATCAGAATATTCTTGAAGTTATATAAAATAACCTCCTATTTTGTTCTAAGCTGTGGCTAACTCACTGTGCTGTGAAATGAGGAGTAAAAAGTAACTTTCCAGGTTTAATGTTGGGAAATACAGTTAAACTATCCTGAGAATGAGCTTCATGGTACCATTATAAGGATGAGTAAAAAGCTGTTGGTTGATGAAGGTAACATACTCTTAAACTACAATTTTTCAAAGATGAGCATCACTACAGCTAGGAATGTGTTTCTGAAAGCTGTTTGTTCAGATTTTTTTTGCAATGTTTTCCAATACCAATTATCAGATATTTGCAAGTAAAAGGTCTCTTTCTGAGATGTACTTCCCTTCAAGTCAATAAAATTTAAGAGGGATAAGAGGCTTCTGGGTGGCTTTAAAAGACAGGGCACTTAAAAGTGATTTGGGGTTCTTGTTTGCATGATAAAATCAATTAAAAATTTAAGATTGTTGTTTGTATGTGATACTGGATTGTAAGCTGCAAACCAAAAGTCACTTAATACAGCAGGGACCATGAAAACATAAGTAAACTGAGAAGGTGAACATGTGTGAGGTTATTCAAAGGAAGAACAAAATGTTATTGGGTCTTCTGGTGTCAAGTTTCTGTTCAGGTAGGGAAATCAGCTTCCCCCTATCTTTAGGACATGGCCTTCCTCCAATCTATGTCCTGCACTGTCTAACTTTTATAAACGTACTGCTGCTACTGATATTTATTATGCTTGTGACACAGCTAATGTGAGAAAGGAAAACACAAGGCAGGAGAATATGCAGCCAATTAACCTTTAGATGGAGCTGTTTCTCCTTGGACGAGTGAAGGTTGCAAATACTTAGTGTACCTAATAAGTAAAGGAAGGATGGACTGATTTGTGCTCTAGTTCAGTAATGGATTTTTTTTTTTAAAATGCGTGTTTATCACTGCCGAAGAAAGGAAAGTGTACCCTGTTCTTACCTGTTCAAATATCTCTTAAAAGAACTAAATACTGATAAGGAAAAGAAGATGTATAATAATATTTTGGAAAATATGAAGTATGTTCTGTATAACTCAAGTTGGGGATAGTTTTGTGGTATGAAAAACATGTAAACACTGCATTTTAAATATTACCCTTGGAGATGAGAAAAAGTTGATTTTTCTCTGGGAGCAGCAGTGTATTTGTGGGAGTGTTCCTCAAAAGGATAAGAGCTGTTTGTTTGTTTCCTATCATGATTAACACAGAACTCTCTCATTAACAAGGCTTTCACGGTTTACCAGCATTAACTCCAGCATACCCAAGGCAATTCTGTTAGCTGGTGCTTGGGAAGTTGTCTAATCAACCTTTGAATTAAGTGCCCCTTCAGAATGATGTGTTCTCCAATATGCGTAGTTCCAGGTCTCTGCCCTTACGCAGGATAAACCTGTTCAAGTGGTCTACAGATTCAGTGGTGCCCACCAACAGCTCATCAGCTTCTCCAGAGCATGTAGTTAATCTAGCCTGCAGTTTTTTTGCTGTCAAGAAATTTGGGGTTGGCTATGGGCTATATTAATCATTCTGGCAGCGGTAGCAGCCTGCTTCTGCCTTTCCTGTACCACTCTGTTATGAGACAGGGGCGAATCCATGATTTGATGAGATTCTTCCCCACAGGGAAGAAGTGTCTGGAGTTGACCTGGTGGCAAATGAACAGTATATTTAGCCCAAGGACATCTCCCTTTCTTCTCATACAGCTTAAATTGTTAAGAACAGAACTGACCTGCTGGGTACATTGGTCCATGTAGGCCAATATTTGATCTCCAACAGTGGCATTTCAGACTAGTGTTGTTTAGGGCGATTGTGTGAGCCTAGTCACTTTTGGTTATCCATTCTCTTCATAGTCCTCCTGCATCCACACTTGATATATTAGGGATGTTAGATAGATCTCTACTTATTCCCTTTGTTGTGTGTTTTGGTAGTGCAGGATTATACAAATAACAGTTCTGTATTCAGACGGATATGTCGCCTTCGTGATTTTGAAAAAGCTCGTTGTATGTCCCCTTCAGCCTTTTCCTTTCCCGATGGAAGGGATCTTGCCTTTCAACCCTCCCTTGTAAAAGCAACTGTGCTCCATCCCCTTGGATCAGTTCAGTTGCCCATGTCTCCAACCACAGTATCCTCTTGAGATAGAGGCCAAAACTGTACCCAGTACTCACGCTATGGTGTAGCCTGGTAAATATGATTTGCCAGTACTAATAGGTAGCAATATGCCTTGCAGTCACCTGCCAGTTCAGGTTCTTCGGACTTTTCTGGGCTTGGTCTGGGCCTGAGCCACTTTTGGCTTGTTCTCACCAGTTGTCTAGTGAGCAAGTGGCTATCACTTCACCTAGTGTAGCTTGGAGATGAGCATTTCTGGTAAAGGCTTGAGATTGGATACTCACTGCCTAGCAACCAGTAGTCCTCTACGGCAGATGGGGCTGCAGGGAAGCTATTGTGCCACTGCAAAAAAAACTCCCCAAAAACCCAACCCAACCCCAAAAAACAACCAACCAAACAAAAAACCCAAAACAAAGAAAAAAACGAACCCCAACCATCTATGGGAAATGCACTAATGTGTGGTCCAGTTGTTTTCATTTTTCATCTTCTTTGAGATAGCATTATTCTTAAATGAAGGTAGGATAACCTCAAAGCAGTAATAAACTAGCAGTCTTTGGGCTAGGGACAGACACTGTGGAATGCAGTACATGCATTTTTTAATGATTTTTTTAAATTATTTGCTTAATAAGTATTTAATCATTAAACAATTTTAAATATAAATTATATTACTTAAACTTTAAAGGTGTCTTTAAATTATTTGTTTGCTGGTCGCTTTGATGTTTTTTCAGCCTTGCTAAAGACTGTTTCTGGGAACAGCACACAATGCATTAATAAATGAGTGTGACACATTCTTACAGAGAACTTTCCTGCTTACTACTGGTTGCTGCACCAACTCTCTGGCCATTGTAGGTGAAATAGGACCCATTCTGTTGCCCTTAGGATACAGCAGAAAATAGGCTACACAAGTGAAATATTTATCAAGGTATCCAATGCTCTGACTTCACAAGATTGTTGATTAGGCTCAAAGTTAACATTTATTTAAGCTATTCTGAAATAAAATGCAAAACCCCTTGCTCAACCAACCAAACCACAAAACCCAATAACCCAATAACAAAACCCCCCAGACTTGCAGTTAAAAAGGTTTATGAAAGATACAGGTGATGAAATGAAGGGAACCGTGCTTGGGCTACTTACACTGAGGTTACATCAGAAGTGGACTTACTGACAAAGCGCCAGCTAGGCCTTCAGTCTTTGCACACCTCAGTTGCATGTGTTGGACGTTACTGGGTCTTCGCTGAGACAAGTCACAAGGGATGGTTAACAAATTTAAGATGATTGATTCCCAGCTGCTTTCTACTAAGCATGTCGTAATTCCTGTATCTTTAAACAGCATGATTCAGCAGTATGCAGAAGGAAGAAATATGACTATTATTATTAAAAACTTTTTGTTTATAGCTTTGTAGAGTGACTCTTTTGGATAGCTTTCACATGGTTCTTCAGTGCAACAGGCACTAAGTGTGTTTATTAGCCATTGTAAGCTTATTTGGGAACTTCAGTTGTGGGCAAACAGCCTGGTTGGGTATGTTGTCTTTCTCTACTGGTGATGCCAACTGGAATTTGAAGTGGGAAGTGTTTGTAATTAGATCAGAACCAAAAATGAGTAAGCGGGTGCTGTAGCAGCCTGAAGAGTAGAAGGTGCATTGTAACGACTGTGTTCTAGGGAAGCAACCAGCTTGTTGAATTAGTACTGCAACTCCCCTGGCCCTGCAAGGGCGGGAGCAGAATGGATGAAGGCAGTACCACGTTGCAGAGCTTGAAGTGAGCTAGAGGATCATCAGCTGGTTTTCCAGGCTTTCAAGAGTGGCTTGATGGGCTTCCTTAGAAACCAGTGTGAATATTATAAGGGAGGAATCCAGGAATTGTATTTGCATTAATTTTGTATGGGTTCATAAACACCAATCTTCCCTTTGTGAAGTAAGTTTTTAACAGTAGTGGACATTCACAGTTGTTTCAGGAGTTACAAGTAAGCTGTTGACTGACTGGAGACAAGAAAACAGGAAGCGTTCTTCTGTTTCACAGTAAGAAATTCGAAGTGTAAGAGAGCAAAAGAAATGTAGTGTTGTTAAGGAATTGGTTTCAATTTCTCAGAAAACACTCTGTGGTATCATCTTAAGAATGTTTGAATGCTAAATAATAGCTTTTTAATGATTGGACAATGAAAAACATATTTGTAGTACTGTTCTTTAGATATTACTGGCTTTGCAGTAGTTGAAAAGGATGGTTGTGGTGCTCACAGAGGTAGACAGAATCCAGATTAATAGAAAATATGTGGTGAAGAACAGAAATGATGAGCAAATTAAGACATCAGATTCATTCATTCATTAATACCAATGTAATAAATGTGATTCTTTAGTAGGAATTAAAACTCTTACACTGTCTTCCCTGTTAATACCAAACTCTTGAGAAGAAAGAATATTGTCCAAAGCCAAGAATACAGAGGAGTTGCGTCAAATTAATCTAAAACGTCTCAATGCCCTTTGGAAACTTAGGCATGGGAGATATTTCTAGCAACTCAAGATAACCTGAATCAAAAGACACTGACATAAACACTGTTTTCTGCTTAACCGCCAGTGCGGCCTATCATTACATATCCTTGCCTGTATGTTACCAAGTCTTTCTTTGTTTAGCACCTGCTCCTCTCTTGACTTTCTGAAGACCTCCCACAACCTAATTCAAATATTCTGTTTGGCTTCTGGTAAGATCCCTGCAGGTTGTGATAAAGCTTTATTAGTTTCATTAGACTTTCATTACAGAATAATCAGAATCACGCTAACAAATCCTCTCGTTATTGCTGTATAAATCTTGCATCATAGCTCTTGTTTCTTCGTAGCGAGTAGCTGAATGTTCTGCAAGTGCAAGAGGTAAATAAATCTTTCTGGGCAAAGGCCTATCAGGCTTCTATTTATTTCCAGACAATTCGGAAACTCCTCCTCAAGCTTTTACTCATACTTATCTTCCATGAATGAAGCAATTGAGTAGCTGTTTCACCTGTTGTCTAGCAGCATCCTAGAAGGTACCCAGTAACTGTTGAGAACAGGATGGTAATGGGAAGCGGTGCTGCCCTATAAAGCCCAACCTGTGAGTAATAGGCAGAATGTTACTTCTCTTTTAAATTCGTCTTTGTATGTACTATGAAGAGAATATCAAAGAACTTCTCTAACAGAGGTATCTTACATAGATATTTCAGATTCTATTCTCCTACACAGTGTTGTAATTAAAGAAATTACAGGGTGACAGGATGAATGCTAACCTTCTGAAATAATTTGTCTTTTGATATGATAGCAATTTAAAACCACTTTAGAGGTGTGATCATTTGGTGAAAAAGCAGAGAATCAGGTTCAGTCTTGTGATACAAAGGCAATCTAAGTTTCAGTTAGAAGTACTTAATACTTTTGTGATTTTTCTTTTTTTAAATACATACGTGATTTCAGCAACAACATTTTTTTTACACTGGTGATCTCTGTGTGATGCATAAACTTGCATATCGTGTTAACTACTGTGAAATTAATCACGTTGTACTGTGCTTACACATCCTTGTCCTCTAATCAGCATCCCTGCAGATTTCTTCTAATGCTGGATCATTTTTAGCAGGGTGTTTTTTATAATTATAATTCTAAAGATGCTTCCCTGCTAATTTGTTACTTTGGATTGATTGTCAAATGTGAATATGGATTTAACTCTATGCTTGTGCTCATATTCTGATTGTTTAGTGCTGAAACATTGACCTGGACAACAAGAAGTTATATTTTCCTTACTGTGGTGCATTACTACATCTCTACGTTAATAAAACACAAAGGCTCTCCAGATTAAAGATTATATGTCAGTAGTATTTTTTACCTATTCTGAGAAAGAACTGAGCTGCTCAGGAATGCTGGAATACAGACTCCTGTTCTCCTGCTCAGTGGTGCTGCCAGGTCATGCTGCTTTTATCTAATCCTACAAGCAGTAGTGCTGTTTTTTTTAATAAAACAAAAAACATATATTTGAGAGTATGTCCGTATTTCTAATTAGTTAATACAGATTTGCTTATGGTACTTAAGGAGCTGTGAGTGGAGTCCTGCTCTTCATGCTTAAGGTCATATTTTGGAAAGAAATTCCTGTCTTGGGGGGTGGCGGGGAGGTAGGGGTTGTTTTTTTAATTTAAATTTATGGACTGTCACCACAGTTGTTCCTAGCTGTCTTCTGTATTCCATCTTACTGATTGCGTTACAGAAATAATTTAATGTGCATATGTTGCTCTGTGTGCCTGACATTGCTTTCCTGGTATTCTATTATGAAGCAGCTCATACTTTACTCCCTGCCACTTCAATTTGCCTTTTTGCTTTTTGCAATCAAGGAACACTATTTACTGTATTTTAATACTTCTGTAGTTGAACTTATTTCAAAAAGGGTGTGCGTTTCTGTTAAAAGAGTTGATTGGCTGGTGCCTTAAGAGATTTCATCATTAAGATTTCTGGAATGTTTTTCATTAGCAAATCATTTTAGTCGAATGTCATTCAAACCTGCTGCATATACAGTCCAGGGATCAACCGGCTTTATTTTGGAAGACATCCTGATGCACTCAAACATATGTCCTGTCACTTGTTCTGCATCTTCTGCGCAGGGATAGAATGGTTGGGGTCTTTTCATTAGTACTAAGTACGACACTGCTCAATTTCTGGTCCTCCTGTTCAGATGATACAGTTGAAAGAAGTTTTGCTATAGCAATCTTTCAGGAATTGTACTTCTTTTCTCTTTCCTAGAGTGGTGTACTTGCATGTTTATAAATCCTCCTTTTATGTACACATTCATAGTTTAATACTCCTGTGATTCAGACACTGACCTACTCAAATATTTCTTCTATGGGAAATAAAAGCTTTAACTGGCTGACTGTAGTCTGTTCAGGTTTTGATAAAGTTTTGAAGTTTCGGATTGCTTTGAAAGGCACATACTCTATTTCACGATGACATCTATATCTTAAAACTGGGGAGTAGGGTGGGGATGCAGAGTAATTTCATATTTTAAACAAACTTTTGCTCAGAATCTTCAGAAGGAAACTAATTTACATCAAAAATTAAATAAAAAGGAAGAAAACCAAATTTATAGAACAGCGTAAGGTGATTACTTTATTTAACGATGTGAATGGCTAGATACTTGTCTTCATTTCTAGTTTTAATGTTTGGTTTTATTTATATTTATGTATCTTCTATCCACATTACTTTTCCAGTCTAATTAAAATTTTTAGTAGCATAAATATTTAGGAAGTTTGAAAGCTAGGCAAATAAATCCACTGTGCTATATCACTTTGGAATTTGATTATATTGTTTTCTGCTTTCTTGAGGAAAAGAGATGAAGTAAGCGTGGGAGGGGAGACTCCTTAGTTTGCACAGAGGCCTCTGAAGGGCTCACGGGAGTACTTCTGAAATACCCCTCCGTGTTTGCGTGGTTTGGTCACGTAAAACTGACTGCTAAAGTATGAGTAAGAAATAGCTCCCAGAACTGAGATACTAGGTGTTTGGTAGTAAATAGATTAATTCTACTGACTTTTCTAACACGAGAATGTTACAGAACCGTGTCTCTCCCGGCACAGAAGAGAGCCTGCTACTCTTGCCATTTTGCTGTGACGGCTTCAGCCTAAAATCTGTGTTGCTCTTAGAAACACATTTGCAATTCCACATACCCTTCTACTTATATCCAATAAATTCAGGATTTATGGCTTAATTTTCTGCAGGGTGCAGCAAGAGAAGGTAAAATACTTTTGAGAAAAGGAATGAAGATAAAATAGGGAGGTTTCAGCCTGAAGAGAATCCTCTCTTCCTTTCAGGCCTGCAGTTTGGTTTCTTAGAAAGTAAAAACACATCCTAAAATGTGTCATTTGTCATTGATTCCATCATTCGATTCCATCATTCCTTATTGCTCAATACTTCTGAAAACCTGGATAAAAAGAATCTAAAAAAGAAATTAAATGCCTGAGTGTTAAAACTGGTATCTCATTGACCAGTCAGTTATATTAACTAGCCATTTAATGAATATATGCAGTGGCTGGGAAATAGAAATTATATTAATTGCTGCGAAGTAAAGAAATTGGTCTATGTACCGAAAACACCTTGTTGATGGGCACTGATCATCAGCAAAAATAAGCATTTTTGTCAACTCATTTTGAGAAGAAAAACTGTGGTAAGTGCTCTTAAAGCCTGAGCTAATCTTGAGGTCAATTACTAACTTCTTGTCCTGGTTTCGGCAGGGATAGAGTTAATTTCCTTCCTAGCAGCTGGTACAGTGCTGTGTTTTGGATTTAGGATGAGAACAATGTTGGTAACACACGGATGTTTTAGTTGTTGCTAAGCAGTGCTTACACTAGTCAAGGACTTTTCAGCTTCCCGTGCTCTACTGACTGAGCAGGCTGGAGGTGCACAAGAAGCTGGGAGGGGGCACAGCCAGGACAGCTGCCCCAGACTGGCCACAGGGACATTCCACACCATTTGCCGACATGCTCAGTATAGAAACTGGGGGAAAGCTGGCCGGGGGGGCCGCTGCTCAGGGACTGGCTGGGCATCGGTCAGTGGGTGGTGAGCAATTGCATTGTGCATCACTTGCTTTGTATATTCTTCTTTTTCTTCTTCTTCTTCTTCCTATTTGTATTATTAGTATTTTATTTTACTTCAATTATTAAACTGTTCTTATGTCAACACACAAGTTTTCTCACTTTTACTCTTCCGATTCTCTCCCCCATCCCATTGGGGCGGGGGGAGTGCGAGCGGCTGTTGCCAGCTGAGGTTAAACCATGACACTTCTCTACTATTGTAGTAAAAGAAACAGTTGTTTGGTTTGGTTTTGGTTTTTGTGCTCTATGTGTGGTTGGGGTTTTTTATTTTTGTTGGTTTTTTTTTTAAAAGCTTCAGAACTTCTAGATGGCTTTCAGCATCTCATGAAATCCAGTTTTAAAATCTGCAATATTTATAATGCCTTCCTTTACACTTTTCTTTTTTCTACCATTATATAAGAAAGTTTTGGTTTTCTGAGCTTTTGAAAGGTTATCTATTTTCTTATTTTATGTAGAAACAACTGTTGTGTAACAGCTTAAAATAATATTGGTAAGAAAATAATCAATTTAAAATGTGGAAAAGGAGCGTGTTATTTTAGCAGATGGACAAAACGTAAATGTTGTAAATAGTCTTACTAAATTTTCCTAGGATTTATGTATGTAGATGATGAGTGCTTGTCCTTTTTGAGTCACGCTGTTGAAGGACTTAGAATTTTCTTAGTAATCCCTTCTAGATAAGTGGCTTGTTTTTCTATTACAGACTTTGTGCTCTCCGTAAATGTTAAAACTTTTAAACTATTAGGGATCCAATATTCCATATTTGGTATATTGAAATATCTTGAAATTATCATTATCTAATTCTAAAAGACTGAGATATCTAAATATAAATAGACATCCATAAGTCCAAAAGACTTAGTCTGAAATATCTTGAAATATCATTATATAAGGGACTTCTTCATATTCTCACTATTATCCTGTACATTCTAAGGCTCTTTCACAGCACCTGGTTTTGTTTGTGTTTGTAAATCTCGTTGTTCACTTTACCTTTCCCTGTGCTTCTGGATATTCCTCGTTTTAATTTTTTTTTCCCCCCACGACTGTGTATTAAAGCTGTCTCCCTGCTGCTTTGGAAGACCAGAATGTCTTAAAATGTTAGCATCGCCTTTTCTGACAGAAAAGGAACATTCATACAGAAAGAAGGGATCACAATAACTCAGCAATTGGCGCATTTCTCTTTAACATTACGAAGTGTTTTGAGAACGTTTTTTGACACTGGCTAACATCATGTAGTGACGATTTCACGGGTTCGGAGGCTCTGTGTGAGAATTGGAATTGCCCTGCGCTCGCTTCCCGAAACAGCAGTTGAACGCCTTCCCACTGTGCTCACTGCAGCCTCTGCATCGCCGCGCCTGAAGCTGCCAGGCTCCCTTGTCATACATGACAGCCCCCCATCTGCTTGCCAGCCCTTTGCCCGAATGCTCCCAGGTGGCTGGGGTACCGCTAGGTTGCCAGTGTGCGAAACTCTGTCAGCCGCTGCGAATGGATAGGCCTAAAACTACAAATGTTTTCATTTACATTAGTAATTAATTTACAATAGTAAAAGTGACCAGAACTTGTCAGTGGAGGCTTCAACATTATATAATATGCCAGAACTTCGTTGTTCTCTGATTTACAGCAGATATCTCAGCTTCCATTTACATGCATATATATATATATTTACACACACATATTTATATATAATCTATATAATCCCCCCCCATATATATTCTCTCAGCTTGAAGTTTATTCTTGGCTATATACCCCTTACCTGAAAGTAGCACAGACCAATCATACTGCTGTCTCTTTTCAGTATGTAAACTACCTTTTCCACAACTATAAAGTGAAAAAATGTGCTTTGAGCCTACACCTAGAGCCTTGATAAAATTGAAAACTAATGTAAAAGGATTTTTCTATGGACAGTACAAGACGCACAGTATTGCTGACTACTAGAAATTGTGTAAAAGTGCTGTCTGTACGTGTTAATTTCCAAGGATGTTTTGATGGCCTGTGGCAGCAGGGAAAAGGAAACTGAAGTGCAATGGCAGAAAATGCTGTTTTCAAACAGATGTCGAGAAACTTTCTTAGTAATTTTTTCCCTGCCTTTCTCATGGAAGAAGCAGAACTACGGTAAATAGATCATAAGTGTCTTCGTAAGTGTCTGTGCAGAATGAACCATTGTACAGAAACACTCGCTGTGGTGAAGGTAAGTAGCTGAGGGACCTGGATCTGCTAATGCAATTCTGTGGCAGCATGAGCTGGATGGAAAAATGCTGCTAAGCCGGTTGCAAGGAGGATCTTTTGTCAGGCCTTTTAACTTCTCTCCAGGAAAAAAGTCAGCTTCGTTCCTGGTTAGGGGTCTATACCCCTGTCCTTCTGACGCATCTTTGGTATGATACTTAGTAGATTCTGATTTCTAGGCATGGGCTGTTGAATGTATAGTTAAAAATAACATCCCGCTGAGGAGTATTGGTCACAAACGTCTTGCAGTGCCCTGGTACTGCAGTTCATCTGCAGAGAGCCCAGACGAGCTACCTGCCTGTGCGACAGCGTTCATGTCCTTTAGTAGTTAGTAAGAACAGAAAAGAAAGCTCTATAACCCCAAAAACTTACAGTTTCAATGTAGCTATTACATTTGTTACGGTTTGAGTACCTTGCTGAAGATCACGTAAGGGAGGCTACTGCATCAGCTGGGGCAGGCTTTTAGATGATGACACTAGTATACCTTTTATATTAGGTGCTAACATCAGTTAATCTGTCTTGATAGTTTATTGTTTCCTGGAAAAATTATTTTTTAGTGTGTCACTTTGCTTCACACAGAATAGCTATTCTTTCACGTTTCACCATTTGTAGCTGCAGTGATCCATCTTACTGTAAAAGTATACACTCATAGAAAGCGAAACAATTTTTGCAGGCTGTCAGTGTTAATAATTTGTTCCATTTTGTCATAAGAATAAATCTTATTTCAACGAGTTTCGTAAAAAGCTAAGTATAGCACAGGAGATAGAGAATTTGGGGCAGGTAATGATACAGTGCTTTTCTCGGAAAAAGATTATTTCTGTGGAAGGTGATGTACCTATTTTTGTGAATTTGTGTAATTTTTTTTTTAACTATTTGACGTTCTTGAAGTTTCTGAATTTTTCTTGCTTTTATGAAGGGATACATGCGTAGTGTAAGAAATCTAATTTTCCAGAGAAAACAAGATCATAATGGAAGTGTAGAGTGTTCCTTCTTGTAAACAGATAGTTTTGCTTATTTTGGGATGTGTGTCTCTTTGACCAGCACTATTTATTTTAAACTCCGTTGAAAAGTTTTGAGGAAAAAATGGTTAATTGTCCTTCATGTCTCATCAGTCTTTACGAAAATTCAGAATTGAACAGTGGCTCAGTCCTTTAGAAACTAATGCTTTAATAAAGTTTTATTGTTTTGAAATTCTTGTTTAAATCAAGATTCAGGTAGGGAAAACCTTTTTCTAACAATAGACAGAAATATTTATAATCTTTGAATATGTTGCCTCACAATTCTTGCTGCATTTCCTGCGTAATCTTTCATGCCTCCCTTCTCATAGGAGACCCATGCGTAAGGCATAAGGTGGTTTGCCAAGTGCTTGAAAAGTTTGCTCATTATGTTTTATTAATGATTTTCTTTTTAATGCAATGAAACAATCAGTGATGCTGTTAGGAGAAGAAAATCTGGCTTTAGAAGAGGAGAAGGATTTCTGTCTTCCCATCCTCTTTATTTGTTATTTGCCTTGTCTCTAGGGAGATTCTGTCTTTTTTTCCCCCTATTTTCTTTCTTTTTTCTTTCCTTCTGGGGCTCAACATCAGACGCGTTAAGAACCCAGGCACTTCTCTGAACCTCTGCCAAATCTACTAAATTACTGTGGTGCTCACAACAGAAGATATTATGGCAGCTTTTGGAGAATCAGCTGGAGAAGAGTCTGTTGCTGCAATTTTTTCCTGTGGGATGCCAGGATGATGGAGTGTTCCATGCTACCACATAGAGCTATAAGCAGTTTGTAGTCTAATAATTACAGTGCAGAATAATGAATGCACAAAGACATGTCGTTTTACAAAGTCGAATTAAAGCATGTACAACTGGGAAGATTTCCTTGCATCCTCTATAGTTTGAACTTACATTAAAAAAGATTCATAGAATGGTGTACTTGTCTATATATACTGCTAAAGCCATATGAAAAACAGTGATGTTTTGGGGTTGTTTTTCTTTGGTTGTGGGTTTGTTATTTTTTTTTTAACTGGCAGAGTAGACTAAAAGTGTTTGAAGAAATAAATGGTCCTGGGTTTGAGCAAACCTTTCCACATAATGCATCAGAAATTGCTTACTTTATTGTTTCTGTCTGAACCTTTTCTAGTCCCATCTTTGTTTAGTCCCGATTCCTGTGACAGACCGTTAGTAGCATCTTCTCAAAGTAGAGAATCACTTGTCTGATTACATTTAAGGCTTGCCTATGCTTACAGATATCAGCAAGTTGTGTGGCTTGGTCTATGAGACAAGCCTTTTTTTCTTCTGGTATCACAAGACTTCATGTGTGTTACTGTACCATGCAGAAAAGAACCTTCCGGAAATGAGTATTTCTGGTGATTTATTGGACTGCTTATGTTTCATTAGTGGTGGGAACAATTCATGTGGCTTTGTTGTTCCAGCATGCTGCTCAGCTTCTGCAATTGGCCATTTTGGGTGGAGGCTCTGGCAACATGTTGCTTTCCATTGTTTCATATATTCTTATCACCCTCACGAATGCCAGCTGATTTCATGGTTGCTGTTAAACGTGTTAGTGGTGGGCTTTACTGTAACTTAAATGGGTTTGGGCTTACTGATGTGGTAAAATTCTTTTCCTATTTTAAGTTGACGGCCACAGTTTCTCTGTTTGGTGTCCATACACGTCCACCGCTCTGCTGATCGGATGTCAGAGCCGCACTAGTTGACGATCATGATCTGTTTTGAACCACAGAATCACTTGCTTTGGGTAATAATCTCTTCTGTGTAGAGGACACGTAGAAAACCTATGTAGCTTTGGATTCTAGGTGCTGGTTGGCACAATGGCCAACAGTACTCCAGTCTTGTGTACTTTTGCCATTTATTGTGCTGCCTGAATAAGGGAAGCTTATTGGGATGGTTTTGAGATAGGGTTTTGGCTAGAGAGTTGAGTAGCTTCTTAGTGATAGGAGCGAAAGAGATACTGCAGAGGAAAAACAAAACCAGGAATGGCTTTTTAATATAGATGGCCAAATGGCATTTGTTTGAACTACGTTTTATGACTTTTGTTGAGGTGGGTGCATCTTTAGATTTTCTGTGTGTATAAATGACTCACGTGTATGTTAGCCTATGTTTACTTAATCTGCAGGCATGTAACTGGAATAGAATAAGGAAAAAGGTAAGGAAAAAGATCAGAAATATGTAAAAGCTATATTCACCCTAGAATGGGACAACAGTATAAAATAAAAATATGTTCTTATTTACCTCCAGTAAATAGTTGTGCTAACAACTGTACTGTGCTAGTGCAGGTTAAAAGCAGTGATACGTGAATCTTGCAAAGTGTTTTCACTTTTTACCTTGCTAAACTGTTCACGTGGGATTTTTTTGTTGTTTTGCTTAGTAGTATACCAATACTGAGAGTGCAACAGGAATCTGCATCGGTGTGATTTACACTGCTGTTTAACCCTAGCAATTGCGTTTCCATTGAAGAGATTGATACAGCCTTCTACCTGTCTTCCCATGTGCCAGCACAAATACATATGGCCTCACAGTGATTTTGATCAAATTAACTTGTCGTTACTGTTCTTAAACTCAGATCACTTGCTGATTCAATTCACCACATGTGCATGCTTGTGCTGACACAAGAAAGGAGGTGGCTCTGGGTTACGAGTGAGCAACTGAGTGATGGAATTGCTTCTTTTAGCAGCAGATTGATTAAAATGGTTGTTGATATTCCACTGTTCTTAAACTGTCTCAAAGATCAAGAGCTTTTTCTGCAGCTGAAAATGGTATTTTGGAAGCAACATACAAGAACTAATGATGCTGCCTCCAAGCACAGTTAACTCCAGTTGCATGTCTTTCACACTTTGATATTTCTGTGCATGGGAACTGTTAGTAGGTCTGCAAACTTAAATCCCTATTTCTGCTTTGAATTTTGGCTTGGAATCTTACTTGAAGAATGGCATCTTAGTATTGAAAAGTCAAAATGGGTCTTTGCTTGTCATAGCTCATGCCTCTTTCCAACTCCAATAATTAGAGGTGTTGGTATATTTTGTATCTAGTCAGACAGTTATGTGTAAAGGATATCCATTTTCCAAATTTCTTTACTTTTTTAAAGATGATAAATCTCATGAGAGTTTCCTGCCTCTTATTGTAGTTCAAATTTTGAAAGATTTTTTTGGCAGGGGAGGAGAGAGGATGGTTTGTAGAGCCATGTTTTGCTTGAATACAGGTATATCCACATTAAAAAATTAAAAAAAAAAAAAAAAAAGCTGACCAGAGGAACAGGAAACAGTTAAAAGGTCAAACTTAAAATGAAATATATCCTTGGGTTCACTTGGAGAGAGATATTTTTCTCAACCACGTGGTAGGATTTATATTTTGGAATAACCTTTAGTTGCTATTACTTACTTCAATTATACAGGATAAAGTGTTCTTAAAGGCTTCAGGATAGCTTAGTTGCTTAGCTTAAGACTTCTTTCACATCCTTATATATCCTTCCCTTCATGCTAAAATATATAGTACAGACTCTTGGGTGCAATATTTCCTTTAGCAAAAGTACTTTGCGTGCAATGAAAAAAATGAATGACTGAAACATTTTTCCAGTTTTTCCTTACATCATAGCTCAAATTCTGCATTGCTTTCTGTTTTGCCTTCTTGATCAAAACTAGAGTGTCCTGTATTTGTCTGTTTTAGGACAGAACATACATGCTTTCTTTTTTGGAGTGTCTGTTGCTAGTTCTGCTGTCTGTTTTTCCCTAAAAATGAAGGTTGTTCCCTAGAGTATATTCCATGTACTGTAGTCTAATTTGTCACTAAAGCTTTTCCTTTCCTAAATAAAGTAATATTTGCAAAATACAGACAATATGAACATTAGTTTGTCATAAAATTGCAGGGGTTTTGTGTATTTTCTCAGGATTATTATTTTTGTTGTTTTAGCCATCCGTATTTACTCAATATTTCTTGTACAGATTTTCTTCTGTGTGCATACATATATACACACACATATGCACAGGCTTTCTCTCCGACTTTCTTGTAACTGCTTTACTGCTCCAGTGTTGGGGATCAATCAATCTTGAATACAGAGCAGTCTACAAACATTTCTCTAACAGATCACCTCACAATGCTTTTACTGAGTGATAGTTCCACTTTTTAGTTGCTTTATAGACATCTATGTTAAAGTATTTTGACAAATCATGATGTGATTTTAATACTTTGTATCAAAATAATCTCCAAATAATTAGACCATACGTGTGAGATGTATTTGATTCAGATTTTATAAGTCTGTGACTCACAAGGTTATAGCTTCTGAACAACAAGACAGTTTCTCAAAGAGAAGAAAAAAAACAAGTTCTTTGAAAATCAATGTTTTGAGTTCTCTTGAGGCTTATGCTTTGAAGCCTGCGTTTAATTTACTACTTGTCTAGTGGTTAAGTTCCAGTCTGGCTCTTCTGAGTTAAGTGAGCTCAGTCTTCTGACTCAGCAAGCACCTGCTCACATGGAGGCAGAGGCTATTGGTAGTTTAATGAGATTTCGTTTTTGTTTTTTCCTACGTTTGTTCCTTTTTCCACATTTCTTTCATTTCAGGCTAAGAAAAATGCATTTTCTGTTAAAGCCTTCACTATCTTTAGAAATGTATCATTATGACCTTTTCATACATCTTTGAGAGTAGACACTGAACATACAATATGCAGTATGAAGTCTGGGACACTGTACTACATCTCAGGATGAATATGCATATTCTGTTGCAAAGATAATGGGGAGGAGTTTTAAGCCGTCTTAAAAAATAGCTGTAGTTTGGGTCAACTGCAAACAGATGAGGTCCTCTAAGATGAGCTAAGATCTGGGAGGTCAAGGAGGGTTGCACTCTTCTGCCTCTCTTAAAAATTGAATTTCATGACTTGAAGCTGTTCCCAGGCTGGTAACCCTCTGTTAATAGGTACTGAACTTGCTTCTCTGAATTATTCCAGAAGTACATTGCAAAAATATCCAAAACAAAACAGTTTCTCTGTTCACCTCCTTCTGCCTTAACTTTATTTCCCTTGAACACTTATTCCATTTTGGTGGGATTGTAAAAAAGTCATGGTATGATTTTGTTGTAAATCTTTGTAGAACTCCAAAGTTAGTGACATCAAAGATGCACAGTCAAAAAAACCCCTTCCGGAAGTAAATAATAGTTCTGACAGTCAATTTTTGTGACAATACCTCCACTTATCTAGCAAAAAAAATTGGGTCTGTCATCTCTGTGAAGATCAAGAGGGTTGTTAGATCACAGGTGTGTAAGAGTCTTTTGTCCACTGCGTACTTACTACAAAACAGAATTCATTCTAGTTTGAAACAGTTCTTACTGTTCAGCTGCCCCACATTGTATTCACTTCTTGGGTTAGAAAGCCCCCTATCTTATAAGAAAGACCAAGATAAAGTTAACATGTAAAAGGAGGTAGCTGAGAGGGGATTTTTCTACTCACTTAAGAAAACCAAAGCATTTTGCAAGGCAATATTCCAAAATTTTGTGACTCAAGAAAATGCTGAGAAGCATCAATTAAAAAGTTGGCATTATCAGATGCTTAATTTCTAATAAGCTTCATTTTCTATTTTGGATTACTTGGAGGATGTTGCTCTGTGCATGTGAAGATTGGAGGGGGGGGGATGTTTCTAAATTTTGCCCATAACAAGCTTTTAAAATACGGAAATATTTGTAACAACTTCTACACAGGTATTATGCATGCAGATGTGAAGATGTAAGGTTGCTTAAGACTTTAGATAATCCCCATTCAGAAAAGATGAGATGTCAGATTGGTGGAGTTCATCCTGGGTTTATGACATAGAAAAGGGTGAACCACATTCCCGTTTAATCTAACAATTCAGAACAAAGTATTTGTACTATATTCAATTCTTGGAAATCCATTTCTTTTTTCTTTGAGAAGGTAGATGCCATTACATTTTTTAATTGTTTTAACTTCCACATACTTCGTCTTCTGCTTAATACCAATTGAGTCTTAAGTCTGTTTTACCATGCTTTTGTCATCTGTGTTTTATGACAGAAACTGAATGTAGCTCTTCTAATCAAACTGGACCAGGTTATTGTGATGGGGACCTCTTAACAAAGTTGAAATTTTAGGGATGATCAAGCAGCATAATAGAAATATTCATGTATCCATGAAGCCTTGAGTAATTATTTCAACCTTTAATGTAAAGTAACTAAATCTCCGTGAATAGTCAGGTAGTGCATATATCCAATATTTATGGATTTTTTTTGCTTGCTTGCTTTATGACACTGGGCATTACTAAACTCATGTTTTCTAGGAAGATGTTTCGAATGTTTCCAAAAGACAGAGTCAGAAAGCTTAATCAGATATTAAGAGTGAAGGTGAAACAAGTCAACTCCATTAGAAACAATGTCAATTCAATTTGTTTTCATTAGAAAACACTACAGAGATTTACAATCCCAAAGTATCAGTAACTTATAATGCTTGCATTTGAAATTTTAATTATATCCTTATTGAACCAAACACTGTGTTATTAATTATCAGACAGCAAAGACTAGCATTTCATTACTAGAATTAGCTTTAAGTTTGCACTGTGTCTTTCTATCTCAATTCTGTGGTGGAGACATAAGGGAGTAGGTGCACCTGATACGCAAATGTATGTTTAACTCAATTTTTTTCAACCTTTTAATTAATATGCCTTAGTATATACATGCATAATGGGTAGCAACTGAAGTCATCTTGTTTTCTTGCCTATATAAGTCTTAACAATGGAGATGAGCCATGCTTTACTTCAGCGTGGGCTATTTTGGGAACTTGAAAGGTTCCACACAAATTTTCATGCTGGCATAGGCAAGTGTAACCCACTGGATTTACTCCCAATTTTTCGTGAAGGTTAACAGTTACAGTCTTCAAAGTGTCTTAGTTTGCACCATTAATCGTTAATTTCTTCTCTTACCAAATAGTTTGATGAATAATTTGTAGATAGATTTGAGACTTTAATTTTTGTATAATAACCATTCCTGGCTCTGTTTCTCCATGGTCCTGTATGCTGTGTGAATTCTGAATGGCAAAAAAATTCACCAGCCTCTTATCTTTGTTTTGAAAACTTTAAGAAAAATGTCTGTCTCTGACAGGAGTTTTATTTACTAATTACACTGTGAGAATTGTCACTCAAACCAAATATTGCTGCATGGTTATATATAATTTTATACATAAATAATACAGAATGCCGTAAGAAAGACTTTTTGCTCTTGACAGTAATAAAAAAATTGAAAAAATGCTGCAGTTCTAAACCATCTTGTTAATAATCAAGTTTGGTTCTTTATTAGTTTAGATGTGCATAATTTTTATATAATCCCATAGACTTGATTTGTGTCCCTCTCTCCCTTAAATTTGAATGTTAAGTACTGCAGACAGACCATGTGTTCCAGTTTGAAAATTACATCTTTATTAAACTTATAAATGAAATATCAGTAGATTTTTTTTAAATTTTATTTTATTTTTTTAACTCTTCTGGCACAATTGATGGTCTAGGTTCTCACAAGAAGGAAACCTCTGGCTTCTGAAGCATTTCTGAAAGGTAGAACTGTGTCTGCCTAAATTTCAAGTTCCTCTTAAGAGGTTTACCAAGACTGGTAACCAAGTTTTTATATACTTACATACACACACACCCCCCTTGTTTATATAACCTCACTACACATTCATGTACATCTGGCCTATAGGAAAACAATTCAATGCATGCCTTTTGGATAGTGTCATACTAGTTTCTTTGTTTTTTTCTAACAAAAGCTGAAAAAGCCAGCACTGTTAATAGAACTGTCATTCTGTAGCACTGAATTTGGGCCAAAACTCCTTAATGTTTAGACTGTGCACTCTTGGATCCCCAGGCAGTATAGATTTTTTTTTTTGTAAATGTTTTTACAAATAGATTAATGACAAAAAGAGAGCCAAGGAAAATCTCCATCCTTTATTAGATGCGGGGGGGAACATTGTCACCGAGGATGAGGAAAAGGCTGAGGTACTCAATGCCGCCTTTGCCTCAGTCTTTAACAGGCAGACCAGTTATCCTCAGGGTACTCGGCCCCCCGAGCTGGAAGACAGGGATGGTGAGCAGGACGAACCCCCCATAATCCAAGAGGAAGCAGTCAATGACCTGCTAC
>NW_008795322.1:2054357-2078378 GCF_000699145.1 Aptenodytes forsteri | reverse complement strand
GCTGCCCCGGGAAGTGGTTGAGTCCCCATCCCCGGAAGTATTTAAAAGATGTGTAGATGTGGTGCTTAGGGACATGGTTTAGTGGGCATGGTGGTGTTGGGTTGACGGTTGTACTCAATGATCTTAGAGGTCTTTTCCAACCTTAATGATTCTATGATTTGATCCAGACTATGTATGAACACACGGTATGATTTCTGTTCAGTTAGCTGGAACATATGATTAGGATTCATGGTGGCTTATCGCTTCTATGTTGGATGTAGAAGGATAGATAAATGGAGAGAATTTAGAGAGAATTCTCTAAATTCTCACAGAATTAGAGCAGACAGACTGTGATATAAAAGCTGTTGTAACAAAGCTAGTCTTCACAATTTTTGAACAAATTTGAAATGCTCTTAGGCTAGTGCTTGCAGTCATTTAGTTGGCATAATCTTAATCTGTCCCTAAATCTTGATTTACTATGTCATTATACTATGGCATGGATTGTTTTCAGGCATATGTAGTTAGTGTGGCCTTTACAGTACCCGAGATGGATAGTCTATAGAAACAGAAGCATGTTCTCATGAGTTTAAGTCACATCTTTGCTGGAAAGGCAGATGTATTATAAAATGTGTGTCTCTTTCCAACTCCCTTGATTCTTTACCTCTGTGATATCCATCTCTGTTCCACTTCCTCTGAGTTTCACCTCATTGCCCTTGAGCTTCTCCCCTCCTTCATTGCAATTTTTTCCTCCTAGAGTTCTAAGGGATTGTCTTGCTGTTGTGCCTGTGTTTTGCTCTTCTTTCGTGACCTCTATTTCTTCTGCTGCTGAAGCTAATGTTTCCCTTTGCTACTCACCGATGGGGTTGGTGCCCCTGTCTCCCTGTATCTCCTCTGACTCCATTCTTTCCCTGCTGCTGAGCACAAAAAAATTTGGAGTGGAAAGGTACATTAGCAAGTAAACTGATCAATGACAACTTGATAACCTTCCTCCCAACCTGGAACTCCCAAACTATGAATTTTGCTCCAGTGTGTCAGCCAAAAATGAGTTCTATAGGAAGATTTTTAAAAGAATGTAATAAAAAGAGCAAAGAAAGTAACCGCCACAGGGAGCTTCTACCATTGTATCTATTTCAACAGAACATTAGGTCTTGGAAGCTGTACTTCTAAAGCTTTCCTTGGAAAATAACTTTCTTTTATTCTCTCAAGAACTTTATGCCCTCAGGATAGATACCAACGCTGCATAACACTCCATGCAACAATCCCATCCCAGGCAGAGGTGTTATACTTCGCTGAATTCTTCGCATACGTGTAGCAATACCTATTTGCTGGACCGATCTTACTGATTGGTTAGTAAATGAAATAGAAATTTATGCAGCTGCTGTAAGAACTTGCATTTACTAAACCAGAACTTTATTGTGTTCAAGAAGTGGGCAGTGAAGTGGCTTTTCTAGACATTAAAAATAATGTACAGAGCAAGCACAGTGATTAAATAAAATGCTTTGTTAGGGAACAGTATGATATCTTGGGAGCAGCATGACATCTTTTGTGTGGGGTGGTGTGTTTCAGAACGACGTTTATATAAACTCTCCTCTCCTGTCATTTCCAAGTGGATCAGTGGTGCTGCTGTATAAAATGGTGTATTCATGTGCTGGGAAGCTGGCTTGTCTCTAGCTCTTTTTTTTCAGGGAGTTTCTGGGTATGGTCGGAAGTGCTCCAGAGCAGACAGACAATCAAACAATTTTGTTGATTGGTAAGATATGACTAGAGCCAGTTTAACAGTGAGACTATAAACCAGGGTTTTAAGGAGCAATGCTGAAGAGCACTGAGTTCTTCAGAAAGGTCTGTCATTTCTCAAGAGAAACAGAGTAATAAGGTCTCACAGTGAAAAGCTTTGTGATTACAGTAGTACCACTGTTCTCTCTTAGCCCCTCCTGTTGGAGGGAGTCCAAAATTGTGTAGATGTCTAGTAAACACATGGTAGAATCAGTCTGGCTTTCCTTTACGTTTTAGCAGAGAGACACAGAATTTGACCTTAACGTTTCTAGTTAGTAAGGGCATGGAAATGGATTTGGGATAACCTTTGTGAAAAGAACATTCCAAACACTGGTTGAATCGAGGGCTAGAAAACTTAAATACAGCAAGCTTAACAAAAGGCTCAAAACTCAGCCAGGGGTATTAGCCCATAAGATTTAAAGATCAAACTTTTTTAGACTGAGCTACTTGATTCCTCAGTGTAAGTTTTCGGAAGGATTTCTTATAATGTTAAGGAAGCAGTGTTCTCTCACCAGCTAATTGTCACATACTGAAGTAGTAATTAGAATCTATTTTCCGTGTTGCACTGCTGGCCATTGAAAGGCGTGGAAGATGCACTTTTTGGGGTATCTGGGACCTTAAGAGTGCAATTGTTAGAGGTAGCAAAGGATTGAAAGGACGTTCATCTTTAGAACTTGAGGGCTCAATACCTTACACTGTGTCCAGCTGAAGGATGTATATCTTGCTCAGGAGTTGCCTCAGGAACTGAGCAGGTTGTATTAGACATGTGGCTTCACTGTTTTTTGTTGGTTTTTTTTTTTAAATTGGATTAATGAGAAGCAAAGGATGGACTTTGTTATCAGTCCCAGGAAGACCATCTAGTTCATTAGCATCTCCCACATCTCTTTATAATGTGGATAAAGGCAACCATTGGATAGAAGACTATTGGAAGACTATAATTGTCATCTATCCTTGGCTCTCTTAAAAGAAATGTAAGAAGGGAAAAAGATTTATGCACATTCCCAATGTGAATTTGTATTTTTGCTGTCTCCTGCCATGCATATAGGTTGCTAATATTTCTGAGATTTCCCTATCTTCTAGATACATAAAAGATAACTAATACCTATTTGAGAAATTTGTAAATGAGTTTGTGTTCATAGATTATTTTTGAATACAAGAAGAAGAGTAGTTTAGACCAGTACCTATGATATTTTAACTTTTAACAACTTTTAGTTAAGCAGTGTTGCACGGGGAAGTCCTTTCATACCTAGATGCCCCAATGTTTATTACATGGGAGAAAATGCTTGCTTATTGGGATAGAGGACATATGTTAGCTATCACATCTTTGCTACCATATAAATATCAATTAGGGTTTTTTTGTGGTGGGTTTTTTGTTTTTTTAAACAGCTTCTCTGAGGACACTTAAACCTAGGTATTTTACTTGAGCTCACCGAAATTCTAATCACATGAACATAGGTTCTTCACAAGCTTATTAATTCCTGTGTCAAAATTGGCAGGGAAACGTCTCAAGACTACTTCTGCTGTTTTGCTTTGCACAAAACAACACTTCTTGATCCCAACAGCCTTTGCTAATACTTTTTTATTTTATTTTGACTGGAAGTATTCCTTAATGGAAGATTCAATTCCAGAGCCCACAAGCTTTGAAAGAGAGTGTTGAATCCAAAATAAAGATGCTTTTATAAAATCCTTATATAGAAGTCACACATGGCTTTATTGAAAACATTTCACTTTTTACATAGTAAAAGAATTGCAGATGAACTGGGTTCTAGCAAAAGAACAATTAATGAGGATGGTTATAGAGAATTAAAAATCAAGGCGAAAGATAAGAAGCTCCTTTGTTTCAAAACCACGGAGACTTTTTTGCTGATGGACAAGTGTGTGTGTTTCGGACTGGAATGCATTTGAGACGAAACTAATCAACAAAAACCTTTTTTCCTAAATATGCAGTATCTGACATTTCAGATAAAGATGTTCTAAAAACATCTTGCAGTAATAAGCATAAATGATATTTTTCCAGTAGATATTAATTATAATATAAATATTGAATCTCATTAATATGGAAGTGGTCTTTTTCAAAGGTTTCAGTACTGTTTTTTTTTTTACAGAGCATAAATGTGAAATTGTGTTGCTCTTCCCTTGCATTTTTAAATGATTGTAGTGGATGACACAAACATACATACCAACAGTTTGATTTAAGAGCAAAAAGGAATATTAAGCAACCAGAACATTAAGAATCTTTGTGTCCTAGTTCTTTATATGGACCATATTAAATTGTAAGAATGACAGGGTTATGAAGATAACTTGGTGTTACTCCAGCCTCCACAGTATTCTATCCCACAGTCATACTTGAAGGCACCAGAAAATGGTTTGATTCTCTCATTTCAAGAAACTTGGATTTCTGGTAAGCTGTCCTTCTGGTAAGCTAGTCTTCGACATACGCATTTTTTCATATCCTGGAGCTTTGTCATTCAGCGCATGTGATAAATAACTTTGAGTCTAGAAATTTCTCTGGTCTTTATGATGTGTATGCTTTCAACAGTTTGGTCAGGGATGGACTTCAAAGACTGTGAAGAGTTGGCAACAAGAATAAAGCTTATATTTTTAAATGGAGAAAGGCAGAGCTAATCCTTACTGACATATCTGCTGTTCATTAAGCAGAAGTAGATCATTTGTATCTCCACATTCCTTGACTCTCAGTTAGTTTGGTCGTCTTTTCTTTCATTGTTAAATCATCCCTTTAAGAGATATTATATGCATCTGGTCATTTCCAGTGCTGTGTTCTACTTTACGTCTTGCTTCACGATCTGCATGGTAGTAATCACTTTTTAATCACTGATGCATTAAATTTGATAGATTTTGTTGTTGTTGTTCAAAAATGGCAGAGGACATAGTGTTTATATCTGTAATTTGTTCTTTGGAAAATGATGGTGGTGTATTTCTTATAGTAGGAGAGTTATTGTGAGCTAGGTTTAGACAGCTGGTTAGTAACATTCATATCATGTTGTAAAACAATCCCAGTGATATTTGGTTTAGTTTTTATATTCCTTATTTGGAAATTCCAAGCAGAGTGATGAGAGAGGTAGGGTTACAGGAGGTAAGAAAGAAGGACTTGCATAGAAAAATAAAAATAATGGGGAAATCCCCCCCAATAATAGTGAAGTTATTATATAAACAGTATTTAATCAATTGTAACTATTAAAATAGTATAGTACATCAGTACTTAATCAATATTGACTGCTAAAAATTCCTTAAAAATGAACATTTTAATCAACAAGTCTTCTGCATGCTATAGACATACAGTCTTTCCTAGCAATTTTTTCTTTTTATGGGATGAAAGAGAAACTGCTTATTTCGGGAATTTCTTTCTCCTCATGTGGTGGGCAGTTGCCATGGTATGTAGATGCTTGAGAAGAAAACAAAAAAAAAATTGCAAATTTATTTCTATAATCAGGCCAGAATACCCCTTGGCTTTTTTCAGATGTTCTAGGCTAACTCCTTTGCTAATTTTTTTTCCTGATACTGTTTTTTCTATATGACGTATGCATAGTGTTTAGGAATAGCAATAGAAAAGAAAAAGTAGGAGGAGATGAACTGGAGAAGGAGACATTTTTACATGTTTTTGCGTGACTGCTTCTTTGTTCAAGTATTAAAGCCTAGGGCCATGCTTTTGAAGTGCCTAGTACTTTTGAATGTCCATTTAAATATTAAAGTAGCACCTAATTCTTAAGACATATTCTGCACATAGTAAAATGTGACTCTCAAAATGTGTTTCAAATTGGATATCTGCAATATCATAATTTCTGAAAATTGATTAATCTTTCCGTGATGAAGAAATACATGCTGTCCTTGTTTAGCATAAGTCTGTTCCTGCTAATACTTGAGAACATACATTGTAAAGAAACAAATCCAAATGTTGAAAATGAAAGTATTTTTCTTGTTCTTTGTTCCACTTTCTTATTCATTCTTTTCCTTGCTTTATCTTGGTAAAAAATGGAGGATGACTGGAACACCCAAAGGGATGAAATAATGATCTCGATAGGAAGTTTGTGAGCTTGGAGACACTGCTGTTATATAAATGCGTATCGTGGGCCTGTATAAATCTCTATGCCAGTGAAAACTAAAGTGCTGCAGTAGGTTTTGCTTGGTACTAGTTCAATTTACAGATGTGGAGTAACCACAGTAGAAAGAAAAAATGATGAAATAATGTGATTTTTAAGCAAATGTTTATTCATGAAGTTCCCATTTTTCTGCCGGTCCTATCTGGCTGACTGGTCTCAGCAGGTTGTGTAACGAACCCCACATAGTGGCGTAGAAGACACAAAACAGCAGTGGTGAGGCATCTGTTACACAGTCGCAAAAAAAATTTAAAACACAACTCAGCTGCAAAAAAAATACATTTTGTAAAGACTTAATTATTCTTTTACCAGTTTTAATATAACAGGGGATAAACTTGCTTACTGACGGCAATAAATTATTTCTGATTGATGCTAGAGGAGTTTTTTTTGCTTATGAAAGGATTTAAGAAAAGTGTTGTCCATAAAAGAAGTGAACCTTATTTAGTATTCTGTCCTAGAGGAATAATTTGGGACGTAAGATATATGCAGTACAATGACAACTGAATAGCTTCTGTCGTGGTTTAACCCCAGCCGGCAACTAAACCCCACACAACTGCTCGCTCACTCCCCCCCAGTGGGATGGGGGAGAGAATCGGAAGAGTAAAAGTGAGAAAACTTGTGGGTTGAGATAAAGACAGTTTAGTAGGTAAAGCAAAAGCCGCGCACACAAGCAAAGCAAAACAAGGAATTCATTCACCACTTCCCATGGGCAGGCAGGTGTTCAGCCATCTCAGGAAAGCAGGGCTCCATCACGCGTAATGGTTACTTGGGAAGACAAACGCCATCACTCCAAACATCCCCCCCTTCCTTCTTCTTCCCCCAGCTTTACATGCTGAGCATGATGTCATATGGTGTGGAATATCCCTTTGGTCAGGTGGGGTCAGCTGTCCCGGCTGTGTCCCCTCCCAGCTTCTTGTGCCCCCCCAGCCTGCTCGCTGGTGGGGTGGGGTGAGAGGCAGAAAAGGCTTTGACCCTGTGTCAGCACTGCTCAGCAATAACAAAAACATCCCTGTGTTATCAACACTGTTTCCAGCACAAATCCAAAACACAGCACTATACCAGCTACTAGAAAGAAAATTAACTCTATCCCAGCCGAAACCAGAACACTTTCCATGCTAGTGCTCTTTGAAAACATGCTGTTTTCATATCTCTTTCACTACTGACATGTTGCCTGCATAACTATTTTTAAGATTAATTTGAGCATTCTGAAGTATTAATTTTTGTGACTTGGTGTGACTCAGGAAAACTATTCTTAGGTTTGGGTAAAATTAGAAGGTGATTAAGGGCATTATAGAAAGTGAAAGATATCTAATGGTTTGTCAGCTTTGATGGTGAGTGTTTTGTTGTTTCATTTATTAATCTCCTACCTAATCTTGAGGTGTTTATATTTGTTTGAACTGGACTATGGTATTTATCAGTAGAAAGAAAGATAGATCATTTGTGATACCTTAATGCGATAATTCTTGGCATAACTCTTTTAGAATTCTAGAGATGTGAGATAGATATCTATGTGCTGGGGTATGTAAAGATAACGTTACAATGCTACTGTTAAAGTAATGTAAATGCACTTGAAATTACATAAATTTCATAAAGCATGGTACCATGAATTTATTTGGAGTCACAAATATCAGACAGTAAATTTGTAAGTAAACTTGGTAAAAGAGAAAAAGAACTTTAAGAATAATTTTTGGTGCTGTTCCTCAAGAAAAAGTGTTTTACATCTCTTGTACAGTCTATCATATAACTGTAGTAACCATATTTATTTCATTTAGAAACACATTCTTTCACATATTATTTACATTGGACACCTTTCCTGATGGACGAACGTTTTAGGGCAGTGAAAATGGATTTACAGGTGAGCACTTTGGGATGTAGCAGTGCTGTACGGGCAGAGTTTATCCTTTGCAGTGTAGCCAGCATTCCCTTTCACATTCTTCATGGAGAGATGAAGTCTTTGATATTTTGGTCTACATTATTGTATCTTCTGAATAAGATGATCATCATCTTCTTTTCTGTAAGAAATTACAGATAAACCACCCTGCACAGTAGCAACACAATAATTTGGTTGGATCCTGCAGAAAATGTGTGTATTCAGATAGCTGAAATCAACTCGCTACACCAGCCAGAGTGAAGCGAGTGCCAGCCTCTGCGAAGGGTTTGGTTGCAGGGGGTGACTGTACCGGGCTAACGTGTGTCACCAGCATCCTGGTTTTCCCCTTACTGTGTCTAACTATTGAAAATAGCCGAACATGTTGCAAACAGCCCTGTGCATCTTGTTCTACACTTGGACAGGGGTTCTGTTTAAATGTTACCTTGTCGGGTTCTTCCATGCAAAGCAATTGCCCACCCATGTTAATACACATACTTAATTCTTTCTCTCTTGCTCTTTAGTGAAATCTGTTTAGTCTTACCTAGTGCTTGCGTGTACTTTGGTGTGTTCTCAAGCCTATGACAACTATGAACGACTAGATGGCATTGCACACATTTTTAGCTTGAATGAAAAACACTTAAAAAGCCATTGTAGCATGGCTAGCCAGGGAGCATAGCCACCTCCTCAGCAGGAAAGACAATAATTTTGACTTGTAACGAAGCTGAAGTCAAACTTTAACCATAAAGCATATTAGTATTTGAAGGAACTCCGAAGCCCTTGTGTGATGTTTAGCTACTTAAAACTTTTGGTAGTTTTCCTACAGTTTTGCCCATTAAAAGCAGTTAATTGGCTTTTCTATGCTGTTTACTCATTCTGAAAGACTTAAAATATTCTAATGATGTCCCTTTTAAAAAAACAAACAAACAACAACAGCAACAAAAAACCCCATCCCACCTTTTATCTCTACTCCAGGCTACACAAGCTGTAAAAAACAACAACAAAATTGTCTTCTGTAATTTTGGATTTAAACACAGATATGCAGAATGGCACTATGAACAAGTTCATTTTGTGAATATTCAGTCTTTCACAATATAAATTTAGGAGATAATGTCAGTGGAACAGAAAATTATATCAGGTTAATAAGTGCCTCCTGCTACTTAAATGTCAGGGCAAAGATGACGATTTTATGCATAATAAAAGTTGAGGATATTTCAAATCCATTGAGTAGTGAGAAGCAGTGGTCATTTCTGACAATTACTTTTACCATTCATCTAACCACTTTGCAACAAACTGATACCTGAACTCATTTAAATCCTTATCATAATATAATAAGGGACTAAAACACTTTGTCCTTATCATTTTCTAATTAAAGGTTAAATGTGAAATAGAATATCGGAGACTTATTTCAAAAAGACGTAAGTACTCTTGGGGTCTTTGCTTAAATAGTAACCGCTTATTGGGATGAGCCTGCAATAAAGCAGTTTATGTACTCTGAAGAAAAAAAAAAAAAAAAAAAAAAAAGGGGGTGGGGAGGACAACAATGACAGAAAAGGCCCCTGCCTGAAATCAGTGGTTTTACACTGTCAAACAGAGCTCTTAATCAGCACCTAAGTGTCCAAAAAGATTATAAAGACAGTGAGGAGAAGGAGGAATGATCACATCAAGACAGTCTATATCTAAAAATGAATGCTTTCTCATCCTTTTGCTAGCAAAGAAACACAGAAACAAACTAAAATCCAATGTGACTATCCTACTGAATGATAGGTTTTGTATTTTGACCTAAAGTCCTGAAAGAAAAAGATAACCAGATCTTAACTTCGAGTAATTACATCAGGTCACCTAGTGGGTACCTGGCTTGTCTGTTCTTCACTCTTCCACCAAAAGAGAACACGGAATAATAAAAAGAAATAGGTGAAATACCATTTCCAGGAGAAAAGTTTGGTAAAAATAGCTTCATAAACATTTTGTCTTTAGGGCATCTCAGTTTTCCTAACTGAACTGGGACATCTCTTCACACAGCCTGAAAGACACATATAGGATGTGGTTAGTTCATTAAGTGGAACATTATTCAAAAACTACAGACACTCGGGTTGTTTCCAAGGGTCCAACACGAGCACAATACATTGGTACTTCTTCATGTGTTTGGCCATGCGGTTTCATTAGAAGCACAAATACAATAAATTCTCAAAGTTTCAGAAATTTGCCTGGACTCCTGTTTTATTTGGAAGAAAACTCTTACTACTACTTTGCCACCTTGATTTATTTTCTGCATTTTGTTAATTAGCACTTTATTCATCTCCAACAGTAATGTGACCTTCCCTGACCACTAAGGCTACAACATGTGACTGTGAGAGGTACCCAGATGCTCCTGTATTACAGAGCCAAGATGACTGGGGTCCTAGAAGAATAATGAACAGGACACTAGCTGAGATACTTGACTCATTCCATAAGTCAAGTTATTTTCATTACTTTCAAGACAAACACATCTGTGAAACCACTGGGTGATTTGCAAATAACTTACAATAGGTGCAGAGAAGAATTTACTAGACTTTTGTCTCCACTTAGTTTCAGGGGTTTTTAAAAGAACTAATTATTTGTCTTGCAATATAGCTCTCTTTTGTCCTCTGAGTTTTGGATATATGTTAGTACATTCACCATACTATTAGGACTGTAAAAAAATACAGTGGTACACCTTTTGTTTCCACAAATATGTATTAGATGAGGAAAAATTTGAGGGGAAAAATCTAGTTTGTGTACTGAGCAGTTACCTGGTTTCCGTACTCTGTTCTTCCATTTCCCAGACAAGGAAATAGTATTTTTGTCTCTGGACTTTTCTTCTGGGAACTTATTTGCTTTTTGAACCTTTGCGGGCTTAAAATATCCACAGCATGCTGACAGCAGATGGGTGGGAAAATGGTCATGTGAAGGAAAAAAGTGGTCTTTTTTTATCTCCGTTTCCCTTCTGCACACTGTGTTACGCCCTGTGACAAGAAGATTTTATGTTCGTACTTCCTAATTCTTTGTATTTGTCTTCCTGTTCAGAAGAGCTAATGTGAATGTTTCGCATACCTAGCTCATAGTGGATTACCAGTATGCTATGTTAGTTGTATACTGTTAGACTTCTCACTGTGACAGTGATGCATGTTTTAAGCTGATCAGTGATGCTTACCATGTTAAACAGGCGTATCTTGGAGAAGTTATACAGTCACACCAAATTCTAACATAATTAAGCAGATCATATATCATATTTTGAAATGACTTTAAAGGGCAAACTGAATGACAATGTTTTGTTTATGACCTCTTAATCTTGTCTACAACAAATTAAATTTTGTCTACCGAAAATAAATTTATAAAGATGATGAAGTGTCTTATGGCAAGAAAATCCATTAGGAAGTCTTGAGTGTGTCTTGATAAACAGCTTTGTAAGCTTCACAGCCATTTGGCATTATAGCTAGTGACTTCATTTGTGTTTGTATGTGTTGAGAGGTGGAGGATGAACAAGAGGCACTTCATTTGATCTCATTGTGAAAAAATATTGGATTCTGTGATTTCAGCCACCTCAGAGGATAAAACTTACGTATGCAAACTTTAATTGAAAAACAATAAGCCATCTTCAATTCATGTCACAATCTCCATTTAGAAGTAGGTGGAAAACACTGTTTTGCGAAGCAAGTTATAAAGTCATAGGTATTTGATTTTATTAAAAATAAGGCACTTATTTTCTAGGATTGTGTAGGAATATTGGTGCTAATGGAAATCCCTCCCATTTCATTGCTATTATCATAGGCAATTCTGTCATCTAGTGCTTTCAGTAAATCTTCCAATTCCATCACAAAGTCATCATCGTCACAAAGAAATTCTTCTAAAACTTCATTACTAGGTTGAAAATGGCTTTTAATTTTCCAGCTTAGACTAGTTCAAGGCCCATCAAAACCCACTGAATCTTATTGCAAACATTGCTCTAACACTTTGTTCAAAAGTACAGAGCAAACAATAAGTAAGAAACAGCAGAAAGTGTCTTGGCAGGGGCAGAAGCATCAGTTTACCCACAGGAAAAAAGAGAGTATATAATAGGGCTTAGTAGGATTAAAAGATTAAAGTAAAAAAGAAACAGGCAATGTTCCTTAGAAAGCTAACCACCTTGAGATAGCCTCTGTTTCATTTCTAGTCCCAACCGCTCTGTGAAGGGTTCAGAAAAAGATGAGATGGATATTCTCTGTTGCCTTAAAGCTTTAGGCAACCTGCACAGCTTAGTGCTCTATACTAGAATATAGTTTTCATTTATCGAATGACAACGCTGAAAACTGAGGCAGTTTGAAGGGCTCCCTGGAGAAGCCAGCGTGTCACACAAACAAACAGGAAATAGTTGTGGGACAAATTCTAACGTGAAGTACCAATGGGGTACTTGCAGCCTTACGTTTCCTAGGGAGTAAACGCTGCAGACATATTTAACTACAAGTTCATTTGAAGTGAAAGATGGCTTTCAAAAGGAGGGGATAGGGGAACTCATTTCACTACAAAATTACAGGCTGAATAGTAAACATATCTTTCAAAATTACAAATTTAAGTGAGACAGTATCCTTAAAAGTATAAATATTAGGACTAGTACTGTTCTTATGTGATGTTACTGTGTGAAAATTAACTTCTTGGATAAAGAAGAGACTAAAGAAGTAGAACCTTAAGAAATAAAAGAAGATTTAGTGCTAAGATATTTTGAGCAAGTACTTAGAATCTTAGAGTCATTCAGAACCTCGTTTAGCTAAAGAGAAATTGAGCATTTCATTGGCCTCACTGCATCTGAGTCTTCCAGCATTCGTATAACTAAAGATAAAAATTACTAAGTGACCTGACATATCAGCAGAAATTTCATGAGTATTCTTTCTTTCTTTAGTCTCTTCTTTAATAACCCTAGAAGTGAAGTAAAAAATGGCAACAACTATGTTAATCTGTTTTCTTATTTGATCACAATTTATGCCTTTTTGTAAGAACTATATTTCCCGTGACTTGTGAAATACAGCATTCAGTATGAATCAGATGAAAATTATAAATGAGCCTCCTTTATGTAAATGTAAAGTTAAAAACTATTTGCTGCGTAATCCCAGTGGGCTTTGACTTAAAGGATACAGAAGTTAAGTTTTCAAAAAGGACACAAGACCTATAACTACCTTAGTCCTTTGGTATCATCTTTTCTAAGTCATTAGTAGATAAATGGCTTGTTACACCTGGGAGTGATCGGTATTAGCACAGACCGTCATGCAGGTTGAGCAGCTACCCTAGCAAGGCACAGCACTGTAATAGCTACACTAGAAACGCCATTTCAAACAGGTATTTCAGAGCAAAGTGTTTCAGTTTGAGTGGAGAGGGGACCTGTTTTGACAGTAATAACATTTCTGCTCACTGATTATATCCTTTCCTGCATTTTGCAAAGTATTAGCATGAGTAAATTTTACTGTACTGGCTATGAATGTGTGTTAGAGCTGAATACATGTGTTCTTGCCTCGGCAACGTTAGTATTCTATGTATGCATTTGATCTTTAAAGTGCTCTGTCAGCTTTGAAATACACGGCTCAATACAGTGTTCAAAGAAAAAAAAGCCCACAACCTTATTGAACAGGCTTGTTAATGATTGTGAATTAAGATAATATCAATAATTAGCCTTTTACTATTGAGTGTGTTACGTGCTGTACCAGTGTAAGAAATCATTGTGAAATACCCCTAAGAATATTCTGAACTGAGTATTAACTTTGGCGTTTCTCAGCGGGTGGTGGCTCAAGACTTAGTTTTCTTAGCAAAGCCTGGCTTCACCCCATAACTTGAACCCTCTTAGAAGGGGACACCTGTTACTAAGGACCTAAGAGAACCGTTGACAGAAGAACAGGAAGAAATACTGAACTAACCATGCAACTGATAAAAACTTTTTTGACTAGTAACACTTTGGGTCACAAAAATAGGTGCATAGCAAAAGCCTCATCTGGCCTTATGACAAGAACTGGTTTTTTTTTTTCACTATAACAGAACTATCCCAATATTGCATTTGTGGTATTGGATTTTTGCTACCCAATATTGGCTCTATGTTGCTCATTTTTATTTCTTGAGAGAGAAGTGGAAGGTAATAGTCTGCTGCTCTGTGTTCTTCTGTATAAAACCGCACGCTAGGAATTGTGCAAAGTGAACTTAAGCTCTCACAGGGGTGATGCATGCAAAGAGCGGCAGAACCTCTGCTTGCTCATTACTTTGAAAATCAGTAGAATTGATTGTTCTGTGAAGGTGGCCTCTTAAAGCAGCAGAGAATCACTGCACAGAATATGTTTAAGCATTTCTTGTACTGGTCTTTAATGCCAAAGGCAACTGTACAATTGGTTATTTAGGCACGTTTCACTGCTGTGAAATTTGTAATTTTTCCTTTTTCATGGTATTGTGTTCATATTTTCATGAATTGCATCATTTTAATGCATGCAGGAGTTTGCACCGTGCAAAGTGGGCTTCTCTGATTCAAGTAGTTGTAACAATATTTAAATTACGTGTAAGGTACCATATTTCAGCTGCTGATATGATCATTTATGACTAACCTATTACAATTTGTTAGCACAGAACTGACCTTTTTCTTGTAGGCAAAGGGCACATTTTACAGCTTCCTGAACATGTCTTATCTACTTAGAAGGTTTTACAGAAAAGTAAGATGTAGTGACATTTAGTTTTATTCTAGTTCACTGCCATTAACCTCCTCCTACTGACTTTTACATAGTTGTGTACAGTGCTTTATCAAGAGAGCGCAAATTAAGCTTCTCTGTGTTTCAGTCTGAAGCCTGTTACCCTGCTGCATCTTACAGAACTGCAGCATTTGAATACTTAATGATACACTTTATGTGTTCCTGCCTACGACACACGTTTACACAACCACTTACAAAACACAGCTTCATCAAGTAAATGATCGCATTTCTTCACTGCTCTGAAACATCATTCTTTTAAATATCTGCTGACTTCCCATGAGGAGTCTTTGCTGATTGGCCTTCATCCATGTGCTGCTTTGTACACCGAGAGCTGGATAGGAAACCAGTTTACGTGGTTAGGTTTTTTTGAATATTCATATTTCACTTGATTTGCTTTTCCATTTATGCCATGCCGTGCTATTTAGTATGCTCGGTGCTTTGCTTTGCACCCCATGGATCAATTCAGCTATGAAGTTAACAAAGTATGGAAGGTTTCTGTGAGCACATAGTCAACCATGAATTTTCTATACTTTTCTTTCCAGCGTGTTTAATGGATTTGGACATAAAATCTAAGACATTTCACAGGCTGTTTGATATGTATGGGAAAGCACAGTTCAAAATGAGGTTTTCCTTTCAGTTAATTTAATGTTTGGAGTCTGTCAGATTTACTGAAAGATGGGTAGTTATACTGTGTGAGTAACAAAGGAATCATATCATCCCTCCTCCACCCCTATGGTTAGCCTTCCTTGAATGTGTTCATTAAACTGATAAATGATTTCCAGCAGGGAACATTAGAAATGCTCCAGACTAAGAGAAAATAAAGTCAGAACCACATAAGAAGCTGTCTAAAGCAGATTGGGAGTCACCTCAAGTTTTAGTTATTGCTTTGGACTGGTATGCTTTTCTGGTGTTACTACAATTTCCAGTATTCAACAATGTTGATGGATTTTGAAATAATAGCAGCAGCGGATACAAATTCAATCCAAATATGAGTTATTCACTGCTAAATATGTATTAGTCCTTACTTACTAGCACTCAGTAATGTATTGCTGGATAAGAATGTTTCCGATTTCAGGCTTATTCAGACAAAGAGCTTTTTGCTAAACAATTAATATGCAGTGTGCAATGCCATTCCCTGTGATGGGTGAGACCTTGCAGAGGACTGTCATTTCTTTTGAATATTTTTTGTCCTTTCAAGACATCTGTCTTGAAGTATTTTGAACTTGTCTTTGCACTACAAAGCTAAAATATCATGAATTTATATTTGAGTTCAGGCAATTAATTAAGCCTGTTTCTTTTGCCATGTGGTGTGGCACTAATCCTTGGGCCAAACTGCGTATGTTTGATATATTCACAAAGAGGTTTATTCTTGTACTGGTTTGTTTTTTTTTTTTTTTCAGCTGGGTTATGCTGTGTGGGTAACTATCAATGCCCATAGCATGTTTCTTTTTACCTATATGAGACTTTTTTAAATGAACACGCTTAGTGGCCGGTTTAGAGCATAAATTCATACTACTGTTTCAAAAGACCAGCCCAGCAAGTAAGGGAATAAAACTAAGAACACTAAAGATATAAAAGCTGAGAACCTGTATGGCAACAGCTCTATTTTTTGTCTCCAAAGAAACAGAATTTAGTAGTGTGTAAGTGGTGCGAATGCAACATTAAGTAAAGAGGGTAGGCAAAGGCTTATTTATGTATATTTGTCATTTACGTATTTTGTGTCAGTAAAAGAATGATGAGCTTGATTTCTGAAGATTTGTCTTGAAGCAGAAGTTCCTTATTCAAGTACATACGAAGAAAGGGGTGGATTTCTATGGAAGCATTTATTTGCTCCCTTTTGATTAGGGGCAATGACAAGGTCCTTCCATGAATTTTGCATGAGAAATTTTGCTTTCTAGAGTGCTTTGGTAAAAATGAGGTTGCAGCAGATATCACCTTGATAAGTAGATAAAATAATTTTGTACAACATAGTGAGATCTGGCAGCTAATGTGTAGTTTAATATCTAATACATTAGACAAATTATCTGTTAAAATTTTCTGTGGCTAAATTTGAAAGGGAGTAGACAATTTTATGGTCACATATTAATAACAACTATATATAAAACAATAAAGACGAATCAGGAAAGATGTTTTCCTACCATGTGCAGAATTGTATAGCTTGCTCGGTATTGCTTGCTCTTTTCATGTCAAAAGGAGAGGTAAATGGTATTTCTGTCCAACCTTATGTATGGTCTGCAATGTTAGTTTCTCCTGAAACAACTTTGTGTGTCTGAATTAGATTTTCCTCGGGTGACTTATTTTTATTATATGGGAGATATAGGTCAAGAAAGATTAAGAAACTGAACACCTATTTGGAACATGGGAGTAGAGTTTCCTGGCTTGCCAGGCCAAAAGCAAAGGTATGAAAGTGTCTCAGATGAATGAAGGGGTAGACGGATGGTTTTTCTTTTTCGTTTGACCAGAACTTCTGTAGTAGAATAGAGAAGTCTTTTACACTGGGAAGCACATTTTGCTAAGATTAGGCCATTTTTAGAGTTGTCATTTTCAGGCTTGTTACTAGAATAAGGCACTCTTGAGCATATTGCTTTTGCAGGTGAATAAATTGGAGCTTTATTATACTGCAGAGCTGTTAGCCTTATCGCATCAGTGCAGATATCCTTCAGATAGGGAGGCATTTAGACCCCACTTAAATGGTTACAATTATATCAAGAATGAAAGGGGGAAGATTGGTTTTAGTATTTGGAAATTCTGATGTTGAATTGGGAAGACATAAAAAGACTCCAGAGCTTAGAATGTAAACTTATGGATTATATATGAATGTATATCGCTTCTTCTGCTTAAAGTTCTGCCTGTATCTTACTGTGTACTTATCCTTAGCCAAAGATAAAAGATAAGATCATTTCTCTCTTCTCTCTCTTTAAAAATATTTACATTAACATGTCTGAGATAGGGTTTGCACTGTATTTACATTTCTGGAAAACTAGAAAGTATGATGTTCCTACTAGACAGTTGGTTTTTTATACTTTTTATGGCCCAATTTCAAATAAATAGCATTTTTTTATTCAGTACTCAGATGTCACTGAAATAATCAAAGGATTAGTTTACATGAAAGATTAACACCAAGAACTGCAGTAGACTGCACGTGTGCCAGTTGTAAAATTGAAAAATTGTTGAAAAGTGTAGCAGAGAGCACAACGGCATGTAGTTTATGCAAAAAAACAAAGGACATAGTTGAGAAAGAAAAATACACATGGGCTGGTGATTTTGGCTGTTGGAAGTAGTAAAGAGTTGGTAAACAGCATTCCAAAAGAAATAGCAGAGGTGCATCTTCTTTTAGTCATTTTACCTTTAGATTTTTAATTACTTTTTTGTGTGTTTTGTTTAAAATAAGTGTGTTTAGTTTTCATTCTAGTGCCCTCACCCCTGGTTCAGGCATAAGCACTTTAGTTACCATCATGCATTCACCATGTTAATCTCTCGACTGTAAGCTAACTTTGACTGTTCTGTACTTGAGTCATTGTACTTCTGAATGTTGCTTTAGATACTTTTATTTGAGAACACGTAGCACTGAAATGCTGTTTTTTCTTTTCTGGTGTATTAAGACAGCGGTCAGCGAGCTATGTAGATCTTTTTCATAATTGAATCACAGGTTGCCATCTCTTTAAGGTAAAAGTAAATTTATTTTCAGAAGATACATCTCTGTTATCTGAATGAGTATTTTATAGAGTACTTTGAATATTCTGAACTATCACCCACTGACACACGGCTGTGTAAATTAAGTACTTGTCTAGCTGACTCCTGATGCTAAGAAAAGGTTTTGTATCTGTGATGGAAGCACGCATCCTTTCAGATAGGAGACGTGCTGGAATGCGATGTGTAGGGGTTATGCATATGAAGATAGAAATTTTCTCAGTGCAGAATTCTGAAGGCTGTTCTCATCATAGTAGACATTATTACAGAGTTCAGCTTTTGGACTCTTCCAGCTGACTCCAGAGGAGTTGTAATTGTTTTCTGTTACAGCTGGTTCACACATTTAGCATTTGAAGGTAGGACTTAGAATATCCTGATACAGAGAACAACAACAGCAGGCATCATACTTGACCAACCTAGCAGCCTTCTACAATAAAATGAGTAGCTCAGAGGATGAGGAGAGAGCAGTGGATGTTTTTGATCTTGGCTTTAGCAATACTTTCAGCACTGCCTCCCATAACTTCCTTATGGACAGACTGATGAAGTATATACTAGATAAGTGAACAGTGGGTTAGACTGAAAGTAGGCTGAACTGTCAGGCACAAAGAGTTGTCATCGGCAGGATGAAGTCCATCTGGAGGCCAATCACTAGTGACATATCCCAGAATTAATAAGGGGGCCAAAACTGTTAAAGACTTTCACTAGTCACCTGGGTGGAGGGTACAGTGTGCACCCTCTGCAGATTCACAGGTGATAGAAAGCTGGGAGGAGTGGTTGACAGATCAGATGGTTGCCTGGGCAGACTAGATGTGGGCTGACAGGAACCTCATGAAGTCTAACAGAGAAGTGTGAAGTTTTGCACCTGGGGAGGAATAATCCCATGCACGAGTACAGATTCAGGCTGACCAGCTTGAAAGCAACTTTGCAGAAAAGGACCCAGGGTTCTTGGTGGATGCGAAGTTCAACATGACCCACCAATACACCCTCATGGCAAAGGAGGTCAGCAGCATCCTGTGCATTAGGAAAAGCATAGCCAGCAGGTTGAGGGAGGTGTTCTTTCCCCTCTGTGCATCCCTATTGAGACAGATATGGAGTGCTTTGTCCACTCCTTTGCTCCTCAGTACAAAACAGACACTGGGATGAGTCCAACAAAGGGCCACAAAGTTGATCAAGGGCTTGGAGAGTCTGACATAAGAAGAGAGATGGAGGGAGAGAGCTTGCATTGCTTGGCCTGGAGAAGAGGAGCCTCGGCGGGGGTGGGGGGAGGGGACTCTTAGATTTTATATATGTGTATAAAATACACGCTTTGATAAATACCTGATGGAAGGGAGTAAAGACGACGGAACCACACTCCTCTTCCCATGGTGCCTAGTGAATAGACAAGATGCAAAGGACACAAATTGAAACACAAGAAATTCCATTTAAACATAAGCTTTTTCACAGTGAGAGTGGTCAAACACCGGAAGAGGTTGCCCAGAGAGGTTGTGGAGTCTCTGTCTTCACAGATATTCAAAACCGAAGTGGATGATATCCTTAGCAAGCTGCTCTAGTTGACCCTGCTTTGAGCGGGGGGGCTTGGACTCAATGGTCTCCAGAACCTCTATGGTTCTGTAATCCTGCTATGGAGTCTGGGTAGACTCTTTGGTGCCAGCATGTTAGTTAACTGAGTTGCTATTCCTTTTCAGTTTCTGTCTATCCTTAGTGATGGTACTGCTGACCCCAGTCAGAACTAACAATTTGTCAAGATGATTACTTGATCTTCCACACTTTGAATTTAATTGTTTTTGTGATAGTATCTATACAAGGGAAATTTCCCTTCTGTCTTACGGAAAGGGAAACCAAGATGAGTTTTTATCAAGGCTCACATATTTACTCTAAAAGCTGCTGATAGAGTAGCTTGTAGCTATATTAAGTTGTTTAGTTGGAGGCACCGAAAGAATATAGTGAATCATTTTATAGTCTGTAGTTTCAATGACCATGTAATAAGAAGAATCCCTTGCATGGGTGTGGTTAACAAGTTGTCTAAAATAAGTTGAAGTACAGCAAAAATTCTGCCCCCACGTCCTACTAACCGAAGATTACCCTCTGAAAAGTCACTTATGATAAGAGTATGCGAGACTGTAAGAACTAGATTTGAAGGAGAGGTGGGGACGTCTTTCCTTTGTGTTTCTACCCCCCGAGACAGATTTAACTGGCTAAAAATCTCTAAGAGTCTGCTTGGTATTACAGTTAAAAGTATCTGCTTTTTCTGACCAATATTAAAGTGTAGCAGACTTCAGATTCCGTCAGTTAGCCAACCTTGATTTTACATGTCCAGTGTAATTAAAATAAGATTTTAAAAACAGCCAGGGAAGCTTAAGAGTTAATACTATAGATATAAAATTCCCGATTTTTTTTTTCTTGAATGCTGTTATTGCAGAAAGCTTTAGGAGTTTTCTGAACTGATGTTGTTTTCAAAAGCAGAGTGTGCCCTTTAAAGCAAAACAAGGGCATGTCTGAACTCTTAAATTTTTTTGAGTTATTACTGTTGGGAAAGAGGTCAGATTAACTGGAAGATGTCTCCACTGGAGTTCTGAAACCTTGGCTAGTTTCTCACTTCAGACCTGCTTTAGAATAGTGATATACAAAGAAATAAAAGGAATCTCAGGGTTTTTGTTCTTTTTTTCTGAAGAATGATATGACCTTTTCGGGGAAAGAAGTCTACAATGCCTGAAGTCACAATATATCCACAAACAACTCTAAAAATAATGGCTTATCATGTTTTCTTTAATTTCCAGTCTGAATAGGTTGAAGATTGCATTTAATGTGAGTGTTATACTTGAATATTTAAATAAAAATACATAGTGTAATTAAACAATCATCCCTTTCTCTTGTGCTATGAGGTATGGGTTACGATAAAATATTCATTAAGTTACAGAGCCAAAGAAAGAATGATTCTGGGCAAACTAAGCAGTTAATCTCATTGCAGTAATAGATCATAATTGTGATTTTAAATATGGTCTCTGAAGGCTGTGTGTCCTTAGCAAAAGCCCAGTAGAGACAAAGGCATAAGTTTGGAAGATGCCAAAGACCTTCCTTTTTCTGAAGGGCTGTCAGGTCCCAGGAAGGCACAGTCTGGCTGTGGCATAGAACTAGAACTGGTAGTCTGTATCTGAGGAGCAAACTTGTCCAGAGCTTCACTTCTCCCGTCTCTCACAGTAAATGGTGTTTTGGCATTAAAGGGTGAGTCCGTGGTAAGCAAATCTTTACAGATAACACAAGATACAGGCAAGTATCTCTACTCTCTGCAGAAAAATTGGTGGTTTTCTAGAAATGGTCACAGGAAGAAAAGAATTCCTGAGAGTTCAGGAATTGCAGTGGATTTTCTGACTGTTATTTGAGCGAAGATGAAACTTAAGGGGAAGAAAACCCGGAAGTTTGGCTGTAGTTTTGAGTCTTCAGGCCAAGAGTCATTCAAGTCTGAATTAAAACCTATGCTGAAGAAGGGCAATTTGAACTAAACCAGATGATTAGCTCTTTCTATTTAATTGGCAATTTCAGAGGAGGGAGTATCACCTCGTGGCAGTGTGATGTAATAGTCTCTCTAAAAATAGGTAAGATTACAAAAAAAGGGGGGTTACTGAATGTAAATGCCTGACTCCCTGATACCTGCGAATTAGCTTGAAAACAAGCAGAATAGGATGAATAATTTATTGGTAACGCAATAGATCTATTGTGTATGACCCATATTCTTAGTCAAGATGTCAGCAACTGTTTTATTATATACAAATATGAAATTATATTTAGAAATTAGTGTTGAAAAGGCATGTACACTGTCGGGTGGTTTGTCTGCCACTGTGCCTTGAAGTTGTCTCTTTGTTCACTAGCACTGGCTATTTTCTTTATGTCAAATTTTTTAAGGTAGGGTATGTGTTCAGCAACAAAAAGGATAGTAAAGGTGAAAAGCAACAAAGATTGTCAGACTAGGTAGCATTACTTTACATCAGAAAAATAGATTATTGTATCTAGGGCCAGTCAGTTATTTTTCAGCAAAACAGTATTTTCTTTTGGGAAAGTGTGGATTTTGTTGAGGTTGAAGTGTTTTCTTTGAAACATGTTGGCTTAAAGAATTTTTCATGTACAAGGCCCTGGGAATTCTGGTTCATACCAAGTTTTTGAGGCAAACCTATTCAAGAGAGGCAATTGTGAAAAATAAGGAGTCTAAAGGGTAGCACAAATCATCCTGAGAAACAGAGCTAAAGAAGTAGCAAAAATTTTCTGTGAATAGGGTCTGAATCTTTTCTACCACATCCATTTCTAGACTTTTAAAGATTATTTTAATTATTATTAACTACCTAGCTGTGTATGGAGGAGAGTGGTACACAAATTTTCATGTTTGGATATTACCCCATGTTTCTCTAGAACGGTACAATTGAATCTTGGGTTTTCTAACAGGTTTTGTGTTTGTTGTTACTATGTACTGGGCAGAAAATGGGAATTGGAAACCTGTTGCTAAATATACCTCTGAAATCGATGTAGATATTTTACAAGTTCCAGTGCTTGCTGGTAAGCTTTCTGTTGTAGGTGGAAATAGTATCTGTAAAGATCTTTATGACAAGAATTATCAGGGCTGTGGAATAGCGTTTGTGCATGGAGAGTGAATTGACAGGCTCTCACAGCCCGATTACAAGGATGACTGAGAGTTTTGAGTGATGTATACAAGATTGAGAATGTCTTGAAAATATGAATAAGGAACTAAAGATGACCATTTTTCAGAATACAAGAATTTAAGAGCACCTATTGGATTTACTAGACATCTAAATAAATTTATCTAAAGCAAAGAAAAGGGAATACATTTTTGTCCACACAGTATTAAATTGTACTACTCAATGTCGTTGTATATTATAAAGTAATCTTAAGTGATAATTAAACAAGGAGCTAAACCCATTTCTGGATATTGAACATAATGCCTAGATGCATTTTATGACTAAATGAAACTTGAAACCATAAATTGTTGAAAACAGAGTGATCATACATACACGCCTGTTTCTAATTCTCCTTTATAGATGTTTTTCAACGTCTGCTACCAAAATACACCTTTCGTCTGCTCTGATATGGCAGCATTTAGGTAGAGGGTGTATATGTTTGTCCATGTATGTGTACACATATGTGTGTGTGTATAAACAGCTGTAGACATAGCTGTTGTGTAATTTCCATTCTAAGTAACACCTTCATATGCGTAGTGGCTCTACATACTTCAGCAGATATATTCTTCTCGCTTACTATCTGTTGTCAAAGATTGAAAAGAGAGGATCTTTTTATGGCTATGGTTGCTGTTGAGAGTAATGTTAATTCTAATACATTGGTCTGTTGGTGGAAGGGCTTGTAATTGAAAGGCTGTTAACTGTGTCTGTTAAGTTTGATGTTTTGCCTGGTAGATCGTCTGCTTTTTAAAATTTTCCTTTCGCTATTCACAAAGAAAATTACTAGTTTTGCTCTGATTTCTATAGAAAATGTTTACTTTGCCCTATTTTAAAATGTTGTTGTTAAAATGTTTTTTACTTAGTACAGGCAAATGCTTGCCATGTTCTGTTCAGATATACGATATAGTGGAATATCAACTAACTTGTCAAGTTTATATATTGTGTCAGAAATATGTACTGAAGAAAGTTGTCTCTTAAAACTACAACATACTCTATGTAATCTTAACAAATTTAGTGATTATAATTGCTAGAAGGTCTACGCAAATGTATGCTTTATATTTATTCCTTTGAACAAAGGCAATGTCATGTTTTGATTGTATCTGAAGAAGTTTCCTTAAGAGAACTGAAAAGGAAGGTAATTTTTCACTGTCTTCCTTTTATTAATATTATTTTTAAAAAACTTATTTATTTAAATAGCCTCT
>NW_008795322.1:2026263-2054245 GCF_000699145.1 Aptenodytes forsteri | reverse complement strand
AAAAGAAAATCAGGAAAAGAAGTTCTAAAAAGCAAACATTTCTTAATGTGCTTTATCAAAACATTAATTCTAAAGTATTTTTGTTTAATATACACAGAAACTAAACATAGATTTTCTTTTTAAGATCCCCAAATAATTCTAATCTCAGCAGTTTTCACACCTTAAGTAATTTGGTGAGCATTGTGATGTTTAACAGGGGTCAGAATATATTACCTGACCAATATACTTGGACAATGTTTACAGAGCCTATATTTTAAGAACCATTTTCACTGAATTGCCTTGTTTTACTTTGATGAATGGAACTGATCCAAATTAATAAATGGCAAGTAATTAAAACCTAATTAAAACCTTTTGGTTTATCGTGCATTTTAAAGAAGGAAATTAAAGAAGAAATAGCAGTGAACAATAACTGACAGCTGATGTTTTCATTTCTATTATGGTGTAGCAGAATAAAGAAATCATGTGAACAAAGAAATGCTTCAAGACTTGAAAAGTAACATAATACAGATGTAGTGTTTTGTATGAACAGGTTATGTTACTGTTTGAAAGCAAATATGTATTATAGGTAGAAGGAAGCTGTCTCATGTGAAGCTTTCTCAGACCAAATTGTGTCCTCCTTGGTCCAAATCAAAGTTACAAATTTGGGACAAGTAGTCGGGACAGAAGATGGTCAGACAATCACGTAGAGAAGCCTTCATGACCTTGCAGGTAGGAGAAATAAAAGGAAATTCAATACTATAACATGTACATAGGTAATTAAGGTCATGTATGTAAGGGATGAAGACTGTCAGTAATAATGGATGAGAAGGCTGCTGACTTGATCTGATCACTGTGGGCTGTCAGTGTAATGCTGATAATAAAAAAAAAAAATATTCTGAGAGGGAAATATTTATACCACCTTATCTGGAATACTCTTTACAATTTGTATCATCTATATGAAAGAAAGGATTACCTTTGGCTGGCATATATTTATGACTAAGTGATCAGAAGGCATATTATATGGAGCAGCAGTTATAAGAGTAGGCTTCCCATCTGTATTTATAACTTGTGACTCTGCTTGCCTTCTACGCAGAAATGATATAAATTCAGAGTCTTCTGGAAGTTAATTGAGATATTAAATAATTACATTTAGATATGTAACAGCCATGTCTTTGCATAAAGTATTATAAACCCTTTACTTTCTTCAGACCCATTAAACTTAGACAGTTACTCAGGGCCTTTAGGTTTTTGTATAGCATCCTGCAGCTGAAACTTTACATCTCCTATAAGGTAAATTCCTCTCTATAAAAGCAACAAAAAAACCCACCAAAAAATACCTACCCTTCGCCTGTGGTTTCTGAGCTCCTGAATTTTGTCCCTTCACAGACTTGTAACATTGTTGCTTGCTACATTACTGTCTTTAAGTGCAAATATTTATAGTGTATTTTCCTCCCTAAAAAATATCCTTATACCTAGATAAAAGGGCTAAAATGGGATTGTACATAATGACCTCAGGTTCACACCTTCAGTTTTTTCTGACAAGCAGCGGGGACATTATCTAAAATGTCTTTTCAAGCTGTAATGAAAATAGGAAATCCTTTTAATTTCTATGTGTTGTCTTTGAATGTACAAGAATGTGTGAGGAAATCTGCATGAGAATTTTTAGAGAACCTGGGTAGCAAACTTTATGAAAGCAGCTGTAAAATTTGCAAGATTAGAAGGATTTGCTCTAAAGGCTAAAAAAGAATAAGACCATGTGTAGGCGAGCTGTCTAGGTTCCTGTTGTAAATAAGTGATGTATAAAATGTATACAATATAAAAGGAAATACTGTAAGCTTTACATTTTTTAATTCCATTTTACTTAAGAGTTAAGTTTTACCTGCTGAAGCTCATTTGTTGAAGAAGTGGATGTATACAACAGGTGACCTGTGAGCTTACAGAAACAATGGCTACAGATTTATCCATTCTCCTAGAGTATAGTAAGGACAGGTATTCTAGGATGAAGAAATCTGTCCAATCTGGTGTTGATTAAACTTCTAGACAACCATAATGTTCTCCACCGTGCAGCTGAAAGGTTTGCAATTTGCGCATCACCATGTGGTTAACACATCAACTCTCTTTTCTAAATAAAGTTGTCATCTGTGTACCAGTTGTACCAGTGAAAGTAAAATCTATGCTCTTCAGAGATGAAGCAGGTTATAGTAGAACACCTACTTGGAAACAGCTGTCTAGATTAAAGATGCTATTACCTTTTCCAAGTTACTGTGGTCCGGCCTGGGGCACATAAAGAGTGACTTTGTATAGTCACTTTATATAATCCATATAGGATTTCTAATCTATATACAGAAGTACACCAGCTGCTCAGAAAGGGTATGGAAAGGCCAGGTCTAGGTGGAAAACTACTTTGTAGTAATGCATAGCTTTGATGTAGGGGATCTTTAACAGCTGAGAGCAGAAATCCTATTCATCTGCTCAAACTATATCCAGAACAACTTGTGTGATAAGGCCCTACTGCAGTGCAGTGTGTCTGTGTGCATGCAGCAGTCAAGAAAGTGGGGGTTTTCATCAGGCAGCACTCACTTCCCTGGCAGAGAAGATGGTTAAATCCTGCATCACAGCAGCCATAAAGTGTAAACAGATTCCAAATTTGCTCATGCCACAATCCTAGCACCATTGTGATTACAAAATTCATATATCTGTTTTCTTTTCTTTCACAGAAGCAAAGGTGGAAGAAGCAGCTCTAGAGCCCAGAGTGATTTCTATTGTAAAGTTTCATAAGATGACAGGCTACTTTGCTGAGGATGTCAGTTTTATGGTGCATCTCCCCATAATGGCAGGGAATCGTATCTATTTTAAGTCTGCCCAACATGCCTTTGTTTTCACTTTTTACCTCCTGTTCAAATTTCCAGACAAGGCACAGAGCTGCTGTTTGAGCTCTAAGTGAAATTCCTTCTCTGCTTGACTGTTCTCTGCCAGACAGTGCTAACAAGAAGCCTTCCCAGGAAACTCTTAGATGGAATAAGCTCTGATAACCTGAAAGAGGACCTTTTGTTGCGACTCCTCTAAACCCCAAAGGTGTGGGTTGTCTTTTCCTCAAAGCACACACTCCTCGAAACCCCAAGACGTTGGATCTTCCTCAAATAACACAGTCACAAAGCTGAGAGGGGGGGCAAAAAAAGACCTTTTAAGAGAGAGATTCCTTTTTTAGTCCTTTGAGTGTCTGGGAAATGGAAGCAATGGAAACTAATGTGCCAATCCTCAAGTGCAGTCTGCAGGTGGATTCTTTCTCAAAAGGAAGGATGGAGTTAATGCATTAGCTTTACTTTTACTGTAACCCAACCTCTGACAGCTCTGATACTGTCAGTTACCTGCAGTTTTGTTCCTACTGTGGTAGCACTGAGAGGTCTCATGCTCTTTTAAACAACCGGGGGGTGAGGGGCAGAGGGGAACCTTACTGTTCTTAGAGCAGGTCTGCGCACTCAACCCGGCACATCCAGATCCTAACTGTACGAAAGAGTTATTTGGTTTCTTTGGTATCGGTGTAGTTTAGAAGCAAGTTAGAAGTAGATGAATGCTGGGCATTTTCCCTTTATGCAGGTTCTTTGTTAATACCTGCTGGGGAGATGTCTGGCGGTATTTGGGATACTAGTATGGCTTAAGGTCCCAATGTTCAGTGTTTTGCCTGTGCTACTTTCTCTGTCTTTTTGTGGCCATCTTCTGTTTGCCTCAAGGAGCTAAGAAACTGAGGATAAAATGGAAAGCAATTCTTTTTTGAAATGCATTCATGGTTAAAGCCAACTTGTGTAGAAATCAGTGAATGAAACCTGTATCTAGAATGAGACTTTAAAAGGCTGTTGTGCAAGTGGTAATTTTGATTTCTTTGTTCAGTATTTATTTTGATAAACTGAAATGAATAGTTCCTCCACAAAGTACATTAAGCAATCAGTCTGTGACTGTGGTGAATAATTTCTGCTTCCTGGAGCTTGCTGGAACTTTAAATGGTTCGATGTATTCAGGCTGTGTCACTTGTCAGTGCTGCGTGGCACCTATCCCAGATCAGGAGCGATGGAGATCAATAACCGAAGGGGGGTTCCATTCAGATGACAACATCTTGGGACAGTAGGGAAACGCAGCAGAATGAGTCCTGCCAAGCTTGTGTGGAGGGGCTGGGAATTTAGAGTGAATCTGTAAGGATGAGGATTAGAGGCAAGCCTTAAAACCAACAGAACCTGATAAACCCAAGGACATTTACTTACGGGTAAGATGAACAAGTAACAGAGAACTGGTTATCTCAGCTTTCTACGTCTACTACATGAGAAATGCCACTGGGCAATGACAGGAGAATGGATCAGCTGTGTTGGATCAAGTAATGAATGTAACTTTCTATGAATCATGTTTGGAGAGGCAGCTCACTTGAAGAGGCAGGACCTGCGTGGCATCACTGGGAGGGCAGTTCCCAGCTTCAGCTTAGCTCTCCGGTTTCTTTGCAGCTCCAAGTAATGCTGCATGTCTGGCACAACCAGTCAGTTCCTGTGTTTGCCCAAGACAGGCTTTGCAGTGGGATAAGAGGTCGGATTGTGTAAACCTTGAACTTACTGTATGGAATTTTCCTGCTTTAGGTAACTGGCAAAGTGCACCTCCAAGGAGCATATTAGAGTGGCTAGAAAAACCTAGGCACACGCAGGCCAGGATATGCAGCCATTTGGTAAATGTCGTTCTCGAGTGTGGAGAGGTAGCTGTGTAACAGTGTGAAAACTGCCTTGAGGTGAAAAATCAGTTGAAAAATCAAACATCTTTCAAATCATGCCAGGAAGCAAGACCTAGTCATTAGCTTGCTGCTGTTGTACTAGCCAGACAATTTATTGTTAAATACTTGTCTGTAAAGAAAAATCTGCTTTTTCTGGGAGCTCTCGATAGCACTGACATTTACTCAGAGTAAATCTAACATGGATTGGCTCAGAACAGTACAGCTTGACAGACATGACATTTACTGCTGCCATACTTTAACCAATATTGTGATGATAAGGTCTTGGATATCCAATGGAATTGGTGAAATACAATTTTAAACCTAATGGATAGTCTATTTACCTTTACACTAAGCTGTAAGAAGAAATAAATTAAGGATCTTTCCATGCTTCTTGGTGTACACTGAAAAAACCTCATGAATTAAAATTTACCCTTATTTCCATTGTCTCCAGACATTAAAAGTACAAGCTAGTTTTTCCTGTCCTTTTTTGGAGTTTGTCAGTCAGTTTCCCACAGCCTTGCTAAACTGTAAATTATACATGATCTTTAAATACTATATGATTATTATGAAAAAGGAGAAGGCATTTGTTCACATTCGGTGCCATCCATAAAAACCAAGAGAGCTCTTTGTAAGTGAGACCTTTGATAGTTTTCCAGACTTCTTGAAAAATTCAGCTTGAGTTATAGTCCTGTCCTGCCCTGAGCAGTTAAGTTCTGTGTTTTATACTAAGTTTAATATAATAAATGAAACAGTACTTAATGCACATCTAATGCTAGACACCTTATAGCTGTGTGCTGGGATTGCAAATAAGACACATTGCATGTGGTTTTTTTTCTGTAGGATACTAGGAAATGAATTACGGAAAGAGGCTAAGGTTGACAAAAGGGTGTAATGCTCATTAAACAGAATTGTTGGAGGTCTGTATGCGCTAAGGATTTATATTTCTTAGAAAATACTATTTCCCCACCTGTTGGTCTCTTAGTGATGGTGCAGTAGAATAGATTGATGCTTTCTAAGTGTAACACCCCACAGTTTCATTTTGTCCCTCTGTGTCCATCTAGCAGCTGCTTTTCATTCTGTTTTCCTTCCAATATGAAATCAGTGACACAAGCTGGAATTTATCCACTGATAGACTGCAGTAGAATGGCACGTGGTATTGGTACACCGTCACTTTAAAGTTTTTAAACCAGCTTCAGTAGTGCATCTCTTCAATTCTTTGAAATCTTCTGACAGCTTGGAAGAAGTTACCTTGTGAAGACCAAAACAAATGATTCCAGGTTTCTTAAGGATTTCTCTCAGGGCATTTATAAGGAATCATGCAGATATTTTAGTTTCTAAGAATGACTGGCCAAGAACTGCAACCTGACTCTCCTCTGGGGGATGAAATGAATGCTTTGAGGGAGTCTTTCCTTTCAGCTTCGGGGCAATTTTGAGGCACCTGTCCTGTGGACAGATAAAAAAAACAAACAACAAATGGATTTGAAATGGAGAAGACATATAGGTTCATACTTATGCACCTAAATCAAGTTTTCAATACTACCTTTTTTCCCTTTACTATTTATTTCTTTGCTGTATTTTTCTTTGCAATATTTGTGCTCCTCTTGAAGGTGTATGCATATAGTAAGTAGTGCCTCACATTGTCTTGTTGATGCTAATTTCTAGCCAGCTTTTGTTTAGTACTTAGTTTTTAGTGTCACTGTTTTGTAGGATAAAGTGTACATATTAAAGCTTTAAGATATCCAATGTAGCACTGAAGATTTGTTTTCATAAAATTAAAAAAAAAAATGTATCTAAGTGAAAGATGTTGTATTTCCTTCATAGTGAACACTTTAAAAAAAAAAGCTATGTCATAATGTGACTAATGAGCACAGACAGCTACAAGATCGCATCTAGTTTCTGAATTTTAGAAATGTTCCAAGTTTTGAATTTTTGTACTTTAAGTGGCTCACAGTGGGTTTGTCATGAGTTGCTAAAAGGGAGTTAGTGAAAGCAGTGCCTTATATAGCTACCCCGCCTTTGGTTTTGCGTTTATTGTTATATTCATGAAAACAGAAATTATCTTGAATCTATTAATCATAGACCCAGTTTTGATGCAATATTTGAGAAACTTCAATGAATTCCATAAATGAATTACCTTATAAGATCAATCTATTTTAGGGGCAACTCTCACTGTAAGCTTGGGACTGTGTTTGTGTTTTTTAAAAGAGTGCATATTGAGATCAAATATTTTGGTGCAGTGGGAGATTGAAACATGAATCAAAGACAGTGTTTAGAGGCTTCACTAGTTAAACCATTTTCCTTACTCCAACCACATGAAGAATTTCTAAATTAGATGAAACGGACAGATCCCTGTGGTTGTAAGGATTAACATGGTACTGCATGCAAAAGAGTTCTTGCCAAGCTAGCAGCAAAGGTTTGATGCGCAAACCCCATCGGTAGTGATCTGTGGCCCCTCACAAGTCTGATCCTGAAGGTAAGCCATGGCAGCTCCCCTGAAAACAGCCTAAAGTCCTTCCCCTCACTTACACCCACCCAAGTCCCTCATCCTGAAGCAAGTCATAGAATTTTCTTAAGGTAATTAATCAATCTGGAATAAAAGGTCTTGGTGAAAGAGAGGAGGAAAATACCAATTTGGAATTACCGCTTTAAAAACAGTGTGCTGGAAAAATATTATAAACTTTACTAGTATTCAGCATCACTTGGGAATATCCTACAGGAAATGAAATGATGTATTACTAAAAATATGGAATAGTTTCATTTCCACCAGGAAAATCTTGGTTTTGATAAATCATTCACATAAATTTTCTTTCTTAGTATTAGTCATAATTTCAGTATCAATAGTGTCGTATCTCAGGAATTATTTATGTCTTGATGAGATCTAATTATTTATCAGTAGTGTAGTGTGTCAGAAATTATTTATGTCTTGATGAGATCTAATTATTTTTGATTTTATTTTGCCAGATTTTTTTAAAGTGTGTTGAAGTAAAGGTTACTGTCCTTCATAGTTTAAGATAATCAAATGACACACGCAGTGTTATGGGGGGGGGGGGGGGGAAGGAAGCAATAACCAGTCATGCACACACAATTAACATAAGTTTTGAAGCCTTCAGAGAGCTTTAATATTTCATTACTGTTCTTAAGTAAGAATATTGTCATAATACTTTATAAAGCTGCTAGAAAATCAGATCCTATTCTTTTTAATGCAGACTGCTTATAAATTTATTTTAGTGGATCTTCCCTTTGAATGAGTATAAAGTCTTTGGTGAACAGCGTAGTAGTTGTGTTGAATGATTCCGAATTATGAAGGTAGACATAGGAAGAATTAAGAAAAAATTTACTTGTACATCACCCCGGAAAAAGTAATCTGAATTATTTTAAAGGCATAACTAATGAGATCCTCTTGCTTTTCTGACTCTGGTAGATAGCTTTTGCTTAGGTAGGGGGGTTGGCCAAGAATATTGAATGAAACATTAACACTTTGGAAGAATTTGAACTCATCAGTGTTCTACATTTAAGTGCCCCTTGAGCATTAAGCCATTTGAGTGTTAATGGTTGCTTAATATTTTTGAAGGGACAGTAGCGTTATTCCAAAAAATATATTGAAACATTGTCATCATATGGCAGAATAGTGATTAGTGGTAGAAATGAAACAAGGTTTAATTAAAGAAATCAAAATGTTACAAGAACGTGTCAGCTAGCAAAGGCAACAGGACTCTTATGAGGCATCTTATGATCAAGTGCTAGTTTGGGGACCAGGGCAAACTCTGCTTGCTTTGTAAGGTGCTTGCTATGTGTAGTTTTATGGAAGAGAAGGCCAGGGAGTGTTATTTACCATAAAATATCAACAGGTTTTCTTTCTTTGAAACGTATGCCAACAAGGGAAATGTAATGCAGTTTATGTCAAGATGGTGGCCATATGTCAGAGTAAGAGAATTTTCCTTAATACACCCTGGAAATAGGAAAGACTAGTACCAGTCAATAAGCTCAAATAGCAGCTGTTTGGGAGTTTTCAGTCTTTCGTAGTTTAGTGCCATCAAGTCTGATTAGTCGGAACATATGCAAGGGGAGCTTGCTCTCCCAGGATTAAGTAGACCAGTGACCCATTTTACAAAAGCAGGACCTTTCTGTTCAGTTTGGATTTTGTCTGAATTCAATGTGCACAAAGAATTTCTCACTACAGTGAACGTGGAGCTTTGAAAAGCTATTTTTACTCACTTTTGTTGTAGTCCTACTGTCAATCTGCAGAACAGGTATTAAAGCTTTTGTGTGCACCGTCTACTAGCTTCAGCAGGTGTTTGCTTCAATTGATGACTTTCCTGTTTAAGTACTTGATCACATGAGTAAAATTAGTGTACCCAGTTTCACTCTAATATTCTACGGTATTGCATACATGAAAAAATAAGTCCTCCAATGCCACAACAAGTGAGAACAGACCCTTGTTTCATGGGTTACTGACAATGGCAGAAGTTACAAACCATTAGTGGAATGGTTGAAAATGCTCGTTTTGTTCCCTCTCACCCCCAAGAGTTGCAAGCTTTTAGGCTAAGGACCTTCTCAGCAAGGTGCTGCTCTTATTAGCAATTAACACGGGCTTTTAATTTAAGCCTATCAGAATAATTGTCATAAATCAATTCAACTCAGAGGTCTTCAAAACCAGTTGAGTTTCTTTAAAGAATAGGGCAAAATTATATGAATTACATGCCTAAATCTGTGCACTGCAATCCAGATTTGAAGTGAAGAGAAGGTGTTATTAATCAGCCTGTGGATAAATTTTAAGCTGTAAGTTTAAAAACTGTAAACTTCTGTGTACTTAGAAAATGATAGTTTATCAAAATAGAAGTGTTCATAAATTTCATAATTGCAGAAATAAAACCCTGAGGCTGGGGTTCGGGGAGGGCTTGGATTTTGTTGTTGAGACTTTCTCAAGTTCGGTTATTTTATTGTAAAAAAATGTTGAGCATTTGATGATTTTTATGACGTTAAGAGGACCTGCAGGTACTTGTTCCTTACAGAAATGGTATCACAAATCCACAGTCAAAAAGCAGTATCTGCGATCTGAATTTGAATGCAAAATGTAATGATCAGTAATTTAGACTGTAATTTGGTCTGTGACTGAATTGCTTTATGGATTTTTATGATGTAGAAAGGAGAATATTCTGTTAAGTGGGGTATGTGTGTATTTGCAAATTAAACAAAATTTTTGAAGCCATATGTTAGAACAAGGTTTGTAATAGAGTTCATCTCTTTTGTTAGACTAATTACCATAATTGTAAAAAACTAGGAAAGCTTTTAATCTCACAGACCCTCTTTCAAGATCTGGAGAGAATTTGAGAGAAGTCGGGCCCCATTTGTGCTCAACTCCTTGTATAAGCAAAGTTAAAAATAAATCATGGAAGATACTGAATTTTGCCACTTGAAATGGGGCTCGCACAACATAGAAAGAAAAAAAGCCAAGCTGAAAAAACTGGGCCTTGCATGCGTACCTGGACCATTATGGCAACAGCAAGACTACCCAAATGAAACTGGCTTTTGGAGGGATGAAGTTCCTTATTTCTTTTACACATATTTTCCTGCTAAGTGGAAAGACAGTATAAACCAGCATGTATGTGCTGTTTTGAAGGTGTGAGCAAGGATTGCCTTCCTCAACAATTCATAATTGATGAGATTCCATTAAGATTTAATGATTCTTTCAAAGTATCTTCAGTTTCTTTTGCCCCTTTTTTTTCTTTGTTGGCCTTTAGCAATTTGGGGGTTCTATTTTTACACTGATCTTTGAAACTCAGAGGATTGATTCCCACTTCCCCTCCCCCTCAAACTGAGCTAATGTCATTAAATTATGTTTTTGACATAATTATGTCAAGTGAGCCTTTCCATATATAAGAAAAAGTGTTATGCACTGGAAAACTAATCTATGATGTTCATTGAATAATGTGCCAACTTTTCTAAAGATCACTGGAAAAGCATGATGATTAGTCTACAGTGTATTCTTCTTTGGGAGCTCTTTTCTGCAAAATGTTATCCTTGAAATATTTGAGATTTGGAAAACAAAGATAACAGGAACTGTGTTCACTTTCCTATGGTTATAAACCTGATTGTACAATTCTTTCTGGGAAAACCTTTGATCAGGAGGTGGAGAGTGTCCTGCTAAATTTTTAGAAGGTTTGAAATAGCTTTTTTTGTATGTAAATATTACAGACCGAAATATCTGAATGTTGAAATCACTGAACTTCTGTGGGTCACTTTTTATCCATTGTTTTTGTGGCTTACGTGTTAAAGCATGCACATTAAAGCATTCTGACTATGTGTGACTGAGAAGTAGAAGTTACTGGTTGAAAGTTAGAAACACAGAAAAGTATAATAGCCAACAGTGGAAAACACGAACTTTCTTAACCTGCATACTGACAGATACTGATGCAACAAAGTTGTAAGTAATGGTGACTGGTGACATCCCAGTGGGAAGGTACTGGCATGTAAAGGTATGTGCCGAATCATTTTAAATCTGCAGCAGATCAAAACAAGGCAGGTATAAAATGTCATTGCGGTATTGCAAAGCTGGAAGAACCTGACATTCTTGACAACAGCTGCCACTGCTGTATTAGTGTTACTGCTGAATGTCAGTCATTCTTCATTTGAAGAGGGAATGACTTACTTGGAAAATCAAAGTAACCTGCTCTTGTCCTTTGGGAAGTAATGCCACTTTTTTTCCAATTGAGTTACCACCGATTAGTAGATGGTATATGAAACTACCACGCACAAACTTTGCCGTAGGCTGCAGAACAGGAGGATAACTCTGTGTTTAATGGTACCTTGGCACATCTGACCATTTCTTTAGGGTTTAGAGCACAGTGTTTCATTTGGATATGATCAGCTTGTGAAGGGTTAACTAAAGAGAGAAACTGTGTATCTTTCAAGAGGAAAAAAATTAGAATTACTTTTTTCAGAATGTAGGATCCAGAATGTTAATGACGAAAAGATAAGGAACAGGGAAGGCTGTAACCGAATGTTCTTACAGTGAGGAATATTCCCCTGGATGACAGTGTCCTCTTTTAAGAGGAGTATTCCAACAAATGTAGCCAAAACTGTCAGGCCTTTCATGAGCCAGGCTTTCAATTGCTGGCAGAGCTCAGTTGGTGTCTAAATGAGAGCACACAGTTGATGGATTGTTTTATTGTATTCCAAAGGGAACGTGATACTGAGCTCTGAGTGCCACAGGGAACGTTAGCAACCTGCTCAAGAGGAGGAAACCTGGAAACAAATGCTCTGATAGAAACCGGAATCAATGCAAAATCCAAAATTACTAATTTCTAGCTTCTGTTTTAAGTCCAAGATCATAAGCCCTTTAAGGAAAGGGCTGGGGTGGGGGGATCCTCTTTACTGTGTGCAAAATAACTTAGTGATGTTGATTCTGCTTTGTTTACTACCCATTACTAATATTAAGAGTGTAACAGAAGGAACAGCTGACCTCATTTTTCAGCAATGATTTTGCAGTTTTTATTGCAAAATTGAAAAAAAGCTGTGTAACTACTTTTAAATATAGGGGAAAAGACATAAAATGGTAAATAGAACTAGAATCTGCGTTTCTTATTCCCACTGTCATGCAGTTTGTCCAGACTAAGGTTTAATTCACCTTTGCTCAAATTGTCAGAAGTTCGTTTACTGCCATTTAAAAATCAGAAGGAAGATGGTAGCGTTCATAGGGTTGGATGGATCCTTTATGGGATTACAATTTTTATTTGTTTTGAGCCTCCACAGACAGTATAAGATCTGTCAGAGTTTCACGGTAGAGGAGCGAGGCCTTAATGTTTACATTTGTGGTCCTTTTCCTGCTGTATCATTGCAGGCTATGACTGTTAGATTTTGGTTATCGCTGTATCATTGCAGGCTATGACTGTTAGACAGATTTTGGTTATTAAAGGAACGGTATGGCAGTTCTCCATAACCTTTTTGTTGTTAACAATCTCATCTCTGATGGGGAACAGAAATGATGCTAGACAATCAAAGCCAGCTTTAATACACAAACAGTGGAACCACAGAAGCAAGTGGTGGTGAAATGGAACGGCTTTGGAATTTTCTGTTTCAGTGTGCAGGAGAAAAACCAGGTTTTGTACTTAACTTTGTTGTCCACCACTGAGGACTGAGTGCCTTCTCATCCCGTAGTGTCCACAGAGAAATTAGTCAGAGAAATCAGTGCAACATAAGAGGAGACAATATCAAATAATAGAAAATAGTTGTTTAATCCAGTGTCAAGCTCTCTAAGACAGGATCAACTCTATCTGACTAGAAACCCCATTTTCCAGAGGTTTATTATCCTCTTCAGGTTACTAACAGTGGCTCTCAGAGGTAATGATGAAGAAGACGAATGCCATCAATCATCCCACATTGTCTGTGTTAAACCCTCTGGTTGCTGTAAGAAGAATATTGAGCTCCTTTCTTTTTTGACTGTGAGATTCAATTCTAGCACACTTGAAATTGTAAGTTGACAATGAGTAGAGAGGAGAGCTGTCCACAAATCAGATTCTTTCTAGTTTAAATGCTATTTATTCCAAACAAAGTATCTGAAAAACAGCTGAAGTTTTGAAAGTGTCTGCAAGAAGGAGGTAACAATGGTATTTTTTCTCCCCAATTATTAAAACATTTCCAGTAGGGGATAAAAGAGAAGAGGCATCTATTACAGTACTTTCCGGAGTTCCTGGCGTTAACATTCCTCAGAAAAGTTGAGGAAGAGTCAGTCCTGTGACAGAACAGATTTTGGAAGTTTACATCTTGACATGAGTCCCTGTTTCCCACTTATGTGAAAATTGCAGACGTTTTTACCATTGCAGTTAACTCATCAGTAGCTAGGCAACCCTGAAACTTGAAGTGGGTTCCCGTGAACCCATGGGAGAAGCTTCTAGGCAAGTCTTTGAAGTCTATGAGAACCAACTTACACAAATGCATGGCTTTCACAGACCCCTTTTTCTCACTAGCTGAAGCGGGGAGACAGAGAAAACCCATGAAAGTATTCTGTACTTAAAGTGAAAATCTGTGTTGAGGGGGAAAGAGGAGGTTCCCCTTTTTAAACCAAGAGCTAAAGCTTAGTGACTTTCCAGTGCTTTTAACAAAAAGTTATATATTGCATTTAATGCCCTTAGTGCGACTTTAAAAGAAATCTTAAGAATTATCAAACTGTGTAACAAAACCCAGAATATATGTAATGTGGACTATGCATTTGTTTTTATTTCTTAGCTAAATATTGTTGTAATAGTTAACCATTAATGTTGTAAATAATAGCTAATGTTGTACTTTGTTAGCTAAATACTGTAGCTAATAGTTGTATATTAAACTCATACCCAGCATCCTAGGTGTTTAATGTTTCCATATTTTTTTAATCGTGGGCTTTTGAACACCAGAGTAGTCAAAAGGTTGAAGAATATTTTCATTAATTCACCACAGACCCTGGCAGTTCTTACATTAATAGGTACATGAAAGCATTAGCTAGAAGTTGCCCTTTTACAATCAAGTGGTAGTCACTAAAGACTTTGTGATCAATGATAATTTCTGCTTTGATAACCAAACTCTGATGAAATTGTGATTTGATCAAACCAGCAAAGCAAAGCTCTGACATCATAATTTATTTCTCTACTCTACGATTATTCTATTGCAAAAAAAAAAGTGCATATTTTCTTTCAAGAAATATATTGCATATAATAAAATTTAAAATATAGATAGAGCACAAGACTTCAATGATGAATATCCTATAAATTTCTTTATCAAGTAGCTTTGCATGTGGCGATGGTGGTTTTTTTGCATTTACCAGAATGATTGCCTTGAAATAATATAGAAAGATTTTCTATTACTTAGACTACAGAGGTTTAGTTTGTATTGCCAAATCAAATTGAGACACAGTTGTTAATTGCTGGCCTTTTGTACCCATGTTTACATTTAATGTTCAGTCTGAATTTTCTGATGCATTATGGTAATAAAAAACGCACTGCATTTCCTCTAATAGCGGTAGCCTTTGACCCTCTTGGCATCAAGAGATAATAACAAGCAAAGTCAGTAAACAACATATGCTTGCTGCATTGTTAAGCTTGAAATTGGCATCTGGTGGTGATGGAAAAAGTATTCCAAAGCAGGATTGCCCCTGCTTTAAGATTTTATGCTATTCAGTGGCTCGCAGGAGCTGAATACCTCAGTTGGTGTTCTGTCTGAAAAAGTTTACTCTTTCCTCATCCTCTTACAGGAGAACAAAAGAAGCCAGGGAATCCTTGTGTTGGAATCCATACCATTAACAAACTGAAATACAAATTGAAAGGTGATGGCCACACAGCATAAAATGATAGGGTGTGGAGATTGCTGAGGCAAGGCTGGAACAGAGCACTCTGGGTCCAGAAGGAGTAACTGTTTTCTGATGCTTTTCAGAGCTAATTAAATGGGATTGAGCGCCTTTTTCCCAAGCTAGTATCACTAGGTGAGTGTTGTGTTACTTAGTAACTATCTCACTCCCTGGTTCAGACCTGTAGTACAGCACTGCATCCCCGAAACCTTGCCTTTCTGTCAGTGTTGGCATCCAGACAAACCCCATAGCTCATTCTAAGAAACTGGCTTTCAGAATAAATCATTTTGATGTTGTATTTTTGTCATAAAATAAGAGTGACTGGTAGTGGAAGAGGCCAGTACTAGGCTCTCTTAATGAGAGTTAAGGAAATGAGTGTGATCTTCATAGGCACTTGTCTCTGGTCGCTTGAAATTCCTATCTTCTCTCTGATATCATTTCATGTTCACATAAAGCAGCGAACCTTCCAGTCTCATGAGCTGTCAGAAAATCCAAATATATGTAGAAACTGTACTGAAGAAAGCATTTGTAGAAAGAGAGGACTGGAGTAGAATTTATATATTGATGATGAGGAAGAGGATTGAAGAGTGAAAGGCTTCTTTCTGAGGACTTGAAGGTGAGTGAGGACTTGAACCTTAAACCGTTAATGCAAGGAAGTGGTCAGTAGTAGTTTATTCGGAGAGGATGACAAATATTTTGAATTTATAGATTTCTTTCCACCAGCTACTTTTTTCCCCTCCTATGCTCTTTAAGTAGATCACTATTTCGCAAAAAGGAGTGTAATTTTTGCCATTTCAAAATGAGTACTGTAGCTGGGACTTGCAGAATAATTATTGTATTTATTATAATACATGATATGAAAACAAGAAATAAGTGAAAATGGCTTTTTTGGGGCTAAAGTATGTTAACATGGGATTGGCAGATTATCTGATTATCCTTATTCTTCAGAAAATGAAGCATGCAAGGCTCTGTGTCTTCCTCCTTGTTTGGAACATGAAGAATGGTGAAAGCAAATTTTTCAACTCAGTCTTGAAAGTCAAACAGCACAATTACAAACACATGAAAACATATTGTCATCAGTGATAAGAACTTGGGGTTCACAAAGAGATTTCAGCGGTCACGTCTTCTTCATGTTAAGCCGTAACATGAATTCCTGGTATGTAAAAGGTCAAAAGCACCTGCTGAGTGCTACTATGTAAGAAATAAGTCAAGGACGTTTCTCAAGCACAGGTATGTGTTAATCTGGGACTAAGCAAATTACATGTAGAAAAAGTTACTGTTGATAGTATGAATCAGTAATTTGAAGGCCAAGCCTCAAACAAGTAAGATATTCTGTGATCATTTATGAAAAAGTTTAAAAACTAAAAAATAGTTTAAAAACTAAAAAAAATTTTAAAAGAAATGAGAACAACTTCACGGTTAAAGCACTGCCATAACAGTGTTCCACATATAAGAATCACCAAATCTCTTTCATAAAACTGTGCAGTTTCAGTTGCTGGATCTGGGGTAGATTTCTTCCAAACTTGAATCAATACAGGAAACTTATTCAGCCACCTTTGTCGCCAGCTCTCAGCTTGGTGGTTCTCTTAATCTCTAAAGCTTTCAAGCTGTTTCTTGTCTGACACCATGTATGCTATGCTGGTAGCATGTCGACATTTTTATTCTCTCAACTGTAAAGGAACGTAAAAATTATATGAGAGAAAGAAAGAAGCTGTTATGAGCACCTGACCTAGATTTGAATCCTTTTTACAGCAAAATGGTTCATGGTAAGTTTGAATATATCCTGCATTTTCTGGGCTTTGTAAACCTGCTGTGGAATCACTTCTGGATGGACTGCTAAGCCTATGTATTAACTGATTCCTTGTAATCTCTATTAGCTTGAAGCAAAGCGAAAAAATCCTAATGGTGCCACTCAATACTCATTTTCTCTCTTTCTCCTGCTTATTTCTTTCAGACTGTGCTACTCTGAAGTACTACAGCAAATGTTTATTAGTCCGTGCATTTCTTAAAAGGTATGGTCACACTTTGGTGAGTAGTTTGTTGTATGAGAGCAATGGGGTAAATAGCTTTTTTTTTTTTTTTTGGTGCTTCAGTGGTAGGACTGTTTCCTCAAAAATCTTCATTTTCTGGTTACCTCTGAGGAATGTAGGAGCATAAATGATTACCTCTTGTTCCTTAGATTTTTGTAAATTTTATAACGGTGTTGAACAAAATCCTGTTTTCATGTATCCATATAGCCACAGGAAATTGATCTACGTTTTATTAAGAATATATGCATTACATATGAAGTTAATGTGTTCTTAGTTTTCTACCTTTTCTTTAAAAGGGTAATGTCTCTTGCCGGTCTTCACTCAAAAGAAAAACTAAGGTGTAAGAAATTCTGAGATACAGGTACATTAGGGTTTCTTTGGTTTGCTTGATGTGTGTTGTTTTGTTTCGTTTTCTCCTTCCCAGTGTGTTTCTACAGCTGTCCCGTTTGGGGACGATGGTGAAAGGATTAAGACAGTATATCTAAATGGCAGTTAATGAAAGCTTTTTGTGCTAACACTTAAAAAACCCAAACAAAACAAAAACCAAAACCTAAAAGGTGCCTCAAGGGGCAGAATTCTTGCACCTATTTAACACAAATTACACCTTTATCTTGCAAAAATTTGATAGATTCCTTTTTCTACAAGAATTCACAGTGTTATACAACCGAACAAGAGAGTAACATAAATACTGTTCCAGTTGCCACTGTTGTGTATAGCACATGATTATGTGGAGGGACTATGTCAAAACTGAAATGCCAAGAAATATTGTCGTGTTTAAAATTTCAGAAGGCACCTTATTCCTAGTGGTAACAATGTGATGCTTAAAAGAATTCTGGTTGCTTGTACTTCTGCACTCAGCTTTCGCATTCAGAGGTTTTGTTAGGTGGTTTCAGTGCTTGGTTTTCTTTCACAGCAATCATTGTGCAGTATTCACAGGTGATGAAAATAAGTTACTTGTGTAAAAGGAAAAATAACTTTGTTGATGTTATAAAGTCTGTTTTGTTTGGATCATGTTTTCTCAAACGTGTTTTAAGTTATTGAAGTGCAGATTGCTTGCTCTGTCAACTGAAGCTTCCATTGAAAAGGGGATCTGATCATATCTGAAATGCGGATTTGAAAAGTATGTAGTAAATAAAGGCTGGAACTGAATATTGAACAAGGAGTTGAGGATTCATGGAAGGAAAATCCATCGGCGATTTCTAAGAGAGTGGTCTCTCTGGTTCACAAAGCTTTTGAGATCTCATGGATCACTGAATGCTGGCAGTATTGCCCTTACACTTTTCTTGGCAACTACTCTTAGTCCCTCTCGCGGTACTGGGTTACAACAGCTTTTAGTAGATAAAGCTGTTCTTATTTGTACCCTGCATGCTTTGAACAAAAAGAGGCTAGATCTGGAGGAAAAATTATTGTATAAAGATTGTATCATAACCTGCGGAGGTGCATGTATGTACATGGATGAAGTCCTTCACTTAATGCAACGGCAGCAACCTCAAGATGGTTCACATCTCTTCTGCCTGGGAGGACCTGATGGCACACGTACCAAAATTACTATCTTTTAATACTGTTTTAACAGGGTGATTCTCTAACAAGTTACAGCTGATTACTAACACAGCAGTATTTTTGCAGCCTCCTGGAAGGGACATAGCAATGACATAAAGTGAATGGCCAGTGTTTCAGCAGTTTTATTTCTGTTCTGCCCAGGAGAACAGGTTATAAATATGCATCAAGAGTCAGTATTTCTTTCCTGTTTAGACTGCAATAATTAATTTTATACGTTTTTCTCCATTTTAATGGCTCACATTTTCTCTTATCCACCAAGTTCAGAGGCTTTGGCCTAGCAAATCTTCCAGGAGCTTTTATTTTTAGAGTTGCCAAATCTGGAAACTACTCATGACTCTGGGAAATGTTGTCTGTGTATTTATAATCCCCAAACTATAGGGAATTTATTGTCCTTCAGCAAGCTTTTCAGTAAGCCTCCTATGTAATTTTGGAATATGATACCGGTTACTTAGGGAACCTTTTACATTTGGCAGGAGCAGTACAGCTTGTGCTTTGTTTATTTTTAGAGTTGCCAAATCTGGAAACTACTCATGACTCTGGGAAATGTTGTCTGTGTATTTATAATCCCCAAACTATAGGGAATTTATTGTCCTTCAGCAAGCTTTTCAGTAAGCCTCCTATGTAATTTTGGAATATGATACCGGTTACTTAGGGAACCTTTTACATTTGGCAGGAGCAGTACAGCTTGCGCTTTGAACATTAAAACAGCCTTCATGGGTTTGGACAGTCTTTCTTCACTGTTGATATTCTTTGTGAACAGGTATCCAAAGCAAAGATTTTTTTTTTCTTTCTTCCTTCCTTCATATTAGACATGGCGTGTTTAAATTACAGAATAAAATTACGATAGTGGTCGTATTGTATACTATGCTATATTAGTAGGATAGCTTTCAGGATCAGTATGTTCATTTTAAGCAGCAGAAATATTACCTTAAACTCCCAGGGAAGCTCATATCAGGGATCCATACAGGCCAAACAAAAGATTGTCATGACCCTTTCCAAGCAATGTTCACCACTGTAGGTTTCAGGTTTTTGGTTGGGTTTTGTTGTTTGTTTCTTGTTGGTTGGTTGGTTTGTTTGTTTGTTTTTACAGTTTGGCAAGGCAATTCTGTAGAGGCTTTCAAATTTGTTACTGTTAGGGAAGATGATGATGATGGAGGATGGTTATCTCCTCTATGCAGTTCTACTTGTTTTAATTCAATATAAGTTGTTCTTTGCTCCTGTAATCAAGGGCATCTCCGGCTACACACATTCTGGCTTTGCCTTCCCTCCCTTGCTACCTTTTCTCCTTTGTACCTTATTTCCCTTCCACTCTGTACAGATACAAGCATATGCCCATGGTCTAATAAATTTGATGGCAATCTGTCAATGATCAATACTGCTGTGGGTTGAAACCAGGTAGCTCTGGATATAGTGTCAAACTTTGTTTTAATTTGGTACGGTATTTCTATTTCAAGAATTTATCTGTGCATTCAAATCCTATCAATAAGACTTAGACTTACGCTTAATGCTAAAGAGGTTTTCTGTATCAGTGCTATAGGCAATAAAATACCTAAGCACATTAATAAGTTTATTTTAACTGGCTTTTGAATTACTTGATGAACTCTCTACAGAAGGTGTGTAACGTTACACAAAAATGCTCGGAATACTCAAACTCTTATTATTATTATTGAATCTCAAACTATCACTAACTCCTATAGAGAAAAAGCATGTCTCTGATAGTGCAAACAGGAGTCTTCAAAAATTTCAGAAAGTTCTGGAAAATGTAGGTACTTGACTGTGCCATTGAACACTTAGATAAACTTAACTTTTTGGTATTGACTGAAGTGAATGTAAGATAAACGGGGGGGTTTGACTCTGCCACTGTAAGATCCAGTATTATATACAAACTTGCTGTGCTGAGGGATCACAATGTTTAGAATTCTTGGGTTTTAGTTTGATAAGGAAGCTGGTAGAGAAGAATGGAGATACTAATAATTATCAAGCTGTGATGAAAACTTGCCTTTCCAAAGAAAACTTTTCCTTTCCTTGCCTTTTGTTGTGTCTTATTGTATAGTGACTTCATGAAGTAAGTGCATGCTTATGAAAGGTAGGCCAATCCACATTTAAAAGCAATTCTCCTTTAAGTAACAGATTCATTACATATCAAATTGCTATCAGCTACAGGCAGGAAGGAGATAAAGCAGGAAGAGAACATTTCCATGCAGATCACTGCCTAACTCATCTGCTTGATCCTGCAAACTTGTGCAATTAATTTGAGTGAATACCTTGAAACAGTTTATTGGTTCTGTACCAGTTTTAAGTACACATATATTGCCTCTTGATTTTGAGTCATGAGTAAATGCATTGAATTCATTGGAGGTGCTGCTGATGAATCAAGTACCAAAACATTGTTAGGGCAGAAGCGTTTACTTTTAAAATATATAAGCAACTAGCCATAATTGTTTCCAAACTGCATAGCTTCTATCATCTGACTATTTCTGTTCAACTGATTATTTAATTAAGAATTGAATACTATTTGTAGAAAATAACTTGAGAAATTATAATATTTAGCAATAATACTTTAATTAGTAAAATCTGTGCTCTTGAGAATAATTATTTAACATTTTGAGTTTAATTAACAGTAATATTATTCTGCCTTTTATGCTACAATAATTAATACATTACTAATTCTGTTGGCACAGACAGAAGAAACTAATTACTTTAAATTTTTATGCCTATAAAAAGATGGCATTCATTAAGGTTACCATTAGAATAATTTTTACAGGATTTTGGGTAACGAATATTCTAGTTTTTTTCCTTGTACCTTAATGCAGGTATGTTATAAATGAAAATCCTATTTTTGATTTTATTCCAAAATCTTGCATTTTGCAGTTTTCAATATGTGGTGTTTGGCCAGTATAGCTTTTACTGTCAAAGTTATAAGCAGGATTCCTCACTGTTAAAATTATCAGTTTACCATGGTGAATTATGCACCTGTAGATAAAAGGACAGAACTGAATTTCAGAAACAGCATAGTTTATCTTAAAATTTTTAATATATTTTTGCTCTATTATGTTTGATTAGTTTATGTTACTAATGTGTGCATAGGTGCAAAGTACTTTCTGGCAATAACTGTGAGGTTGGATGATGTAATATTCATCTGTGAATCAGTACGCCGATGTTAGTGTAGGCATAGGAGTAAAATCCTAAAAGATTTTTATGTAAACTTACACTAATGTGTGGCCTGAGATATCGCTGCCTTGGGACGCCTGACTTTCTGACCGTAGAGAGTCAGGGTACCTAGTCGTGCCTGGAATGATGGAGTGAAGAGGCAATGTGGAGAATTTGGGGGCCTGCAGATTAGGAGCTCTGTTTTAATGATACTGAGCTCGACTTGATACTGAGAGTGTGATGAAAGGCCTCAGTGAGGGGAAGGCACTCTTCGAGGAATTTATTCTCCAGGACTTTCTGCAGCATCTCCTGTTGGGCAACTTGAAGCTTCCACATGGTGGGAGAGGAAATGGTGTAATGTTTGTTAGACATGTTAGGGAATATGCCACTAAAAATCAGGATCTGTTTGTTGTGATCTAGCAGATGAAAAGAACGTCCAGTGAATCTGTTTATACAGATGCTATGCTATGCACAAAATACTAGCAGAAATTAATGTAAACTTTGTACAGTCCTACTTCTCTTTCTCTCCTTTAAGGTTTCTGAGCTCAAAAGAAACATTGAAAGTTAATTTTTGTGATGAACTAATGATATGGCAATATAAGAGAGAGGGCTCTGCTGGAGTTCAAAGAATCACAGAGTACTTGACATTGGAAGGGACTTAACCTGGATGGTAGCCCAGTGCTCACTAGTTTAAAGTAATGAGCACTTTTATGATCTGTAGGCTGTTGAGGTTTTTTTTTAGATCCACTCCATCAAGTGGAGGAATATAAGCAAAGGAATACAGTTCTATCTCCACATAATGCTGACATTTTATTCTTTAATTATGCTGGAGCAGAAGGGGTCAATGGATTCTCACTAGGACTGTTAGGCACTTTATAACAGCAAGACAGTCAGCCTGTAAGGTTTGCTATTTTTAACCTTTAAACAGGCAGCTGTAGGTGAAATGACATCATTTTCCCATTTCTCTCTCACTTCAATCCTAATTTTATCAAGCAGCACGCATTTGAACTGATACGGAGCTGCAGTACTGATGTAGTGGTTTAATGCATTAACCTCTTCCTCAGAAACTTGTGCGCGTGTTCAGTTTCTCAGGTAATACCAGTTTTGCTAATCTTCATCCTTTGTCCAAAAAGATTTTGTGTGTGTGTGTATTCACACACACACACATAAATGAAAAATAAATGCCTCCACAGTTTTCAGCACAATTTATATGATTAGATCTTCTATTAAGTTTAGAGCTTTGAAAAGGCAAGGAAGTGCAGATTAAGACCGAGGTACATTAACATGGCTGTGTGTGATCCATTTCTACCTTACTTACCTGTTGCTGTTTTGCATTTAATTTCAGGCTTCCCTTTTCAGGGTCCTACTCTTTCATTTTTGCCTTATAATCATCCATTCATTGGATAGCTTGTTTGCAAAAGTCCCTTTTCCTCTCAATTTCAACTCAACTAAGAAGAAAGACACTTAAAATCTTAGTGGAGATTGTGATAACTTATCTCCTGCTCTCAACACGTCTGACACTCTAGAGGAAAAGTTTTGGTAGCACAGATCTTTCTAGTACCTGAGAAAGATTTTGCTCATTTCAGCATGCTGGGTTTGATGTCTGTAAGTGGAACAACTTTAAGATATTAATTGAAGAAAGTTCAGGAAACTTATCAAAGTACTTCAGGTATCAAAGCGGTTTTAAGTGATTAAATATTTTAAAGCATGATATGGGGACAAGGTAGGTGAGAGAGACTCTTTCTCTTAGACCCCCAAAGCCAGCTGCCCTTTCATTTGCTGCTTTCCATCACAGGGGTGCTGGAATATATCCTTGAGGAGATTCCTACTTCTGGTATGCCTGACTGTGTCCAGGTGCCGTAGGCTGGCTGGACTTGCTCAGCGTTAAGGCCTTTGCGTTAGAAGCCTTTAGTACAACACATTACTGATGTCTATTTCAGCATTTTAAAAAATTTTTCTTTTAGTGTGACTGAGCGAGGCTGAAAAGTTATCATCACAATTGGAATTAAAACCAAATTATGAAATAGAAAAATTGTGAAATAGAATTTCAGTTTTGCAGGCTATTGAGTTTTGTAGGCACTGCCAGGCCTCTGGAGACACCAGGCAACTGTCACAGGCTTGCAAAGTAGTGAGCTGGAAGAGTCACCGCTGGCACGGGTGTCGTTAGGTAATGTTACCACGAGTCTGATGCAGAGTTCGAGTCTTTTTGGTCAGTAAGAACAGGAGGTGTGCCGTAGATAGTTGTACATTGATTAATAGCAATGCTCTATGCATGTTTAAAAATTCATGTCTGGGTCTCCAGAGTGCATGGCACATGTTATGGGTGGGATCTTATCCTGCTTTTATTTTAACAGGCTCCTAATGTAGACGTTAGGTAGAAATCTGTCACTCTGTGTTATAACTGCTAATCAATAAAACATTCCCGAGACTTTTCTTGTTGACATAGGGATTAAAGAGCTTTACTAACTGAGCCAATAGAAATACTAATGAGTTTGTTACCTTTTAGAGAAATGGGATTGTTTGATTACGTGACTAGAAGTCACCATTGCTGTGAATGGTTTTATGGAGGCTAATGAGTAACCTTTTGCTAACATTAGTCAAGTTTATTTTTTTATGAAATTCTGGCAGGGGGGTTGTTTTGGGGGGTTTCTTGGTTATTGGTGTTTTGGGGGGTTTATTTGTTTTGGTTTTGCCTTGCTTTTGTTTTTATAAACCAGCCATGAATGGACTTGAACAAAAAAACCTGCACATAGTAAAAAGAGTTTTTCTGTCTTACTTCATATTTAGCTGTTAGCGATGGGAAAACTCCTTTTTAATTTACTCATATTCTTGGTATATCTACAAATATACCTAATTATTATTATTTCTAATTATCTCCAAGTATCTGTAGATAATTTTGTATTATATAATACAAAATTTTGTATTATTATAATTATTGTATAATTTAAAACTTCACTGTCCTCAAAGCATCTGGGGAGAACCAGCTTTGTTGAACTGAATTCTGCTATAATCTGTATTATACAGGAGTAAAAAACAAGGCAACAGGAATGGTGATGGAACCTTCTGTTGTTCATGAAGTATGTCAACTTAGAAGGGTATTATACTTTCTTCTTACCTTGAATAACTGCTAATATCCAGCCATCGCTTGATTTTTGTGATTATAATAGAAGATATACCATGTGGTGTTACCATTTGAAAAGATTTTGGTACTGTACTTTGGTACTTTTCCTTTTGACTCGATTGTTTACAACAAATCTGTTAATTTCACCTTTTCTGGCGTAATCCTAAGGGATATCTGAATTCTAGAGTATGTACCCATTTCTAAATTCTGTTCCTTTTACTAATGTGGACTGTTCACATACAGAAATCAAAGCCCGTGTCTGAACATGCGATATCTTTTGCTCATAATGCTTTACATATCGAACTGTGTATGGTAGTTTTGGCTGTTAAACGTGACATATACCATCTTACAGTTTCTTTAGTGAAATGTCAAGAAAAAGAAAAAAGCAGGGGTGTTTGTGTTGAACTACTTCCAGGAAGTACACTTTGTTCCTTGACAGGCATTTCTAATGGGATGGCCAGATAGATTTATATTGCTACACTATAGAATGGAATTTCTAAGTCTTCATTATCTGAAGAGAACTGTGATTCATGCGAGCAATTCATGGAGAATGGTAAAGCAGGGGAGAGGAATGAGCTCTTAAATTGCTGATGGCTCTTCAGTGCTCTACTTATTACATAGAAATATACTTCTGTACTTTCTTTTGACGTCAAATTCTGCAGGTCTGTAAACAGTCAATAGCCACAGGTCGGTCTGTTTGGAAAGCAGATTTTTGGTATCTCTCTAAATGCTTTTTGGTTTGATATGTTATATGTTTGTTCAATATTTGTCTTCCAGCAGTAGCAAATAATATAAAAGTGCTTTGGAAATTAAACAAAATCGTATCATGATTCTCTCACCTTTTGGTGGGGATTCAGTTATGCATGAATTGGTAGAATTAAAATTAATAGTCATGTCACTCCTTTTCACTGTCTTGCCTACCCTTCTGCATACTCAGAACCTCTGATAGTAAAAATTTTAACATCCTTTGCCATTTATTTAGATGCTATCAGGGATTTCAAAGGATTTAGGACTGGCATTGCTACCTTACCATGCCCATTAAATGCATCCTTTCACGTAGCAGAATTAATGCATACTATTGTCTCTGTAACTAACATAAAACAAGCCAAAATATCATCAGGAATTTAGTATTGTTATAAACTTCAGCTTATGTATAAGCTAAACATTTGTATAAACTGTTGAAATATCTGCTTTCTGCAGTTGCATGGATGGTTAAGAATTTAGTGTTAATATGTTTTTTTATAGAGAGCATTTCATTGTGATAAGAGTCACTTACCACTGGATGGCACTATTTAATAAATTATATCAGAGGAAGTTGATTGCTACAATATACAAACTTTAGATTTAGAGGACATTGTAGACGTGACATTTAAAATTGCTAAATACATTCTGTCTCTCTTTTTTTTTTTTAATGGAGAGCACAAAACATGTCGGTCCAATGAGCACACAAAATGATCAGTGAGGCCACCTTAGCAGCACGTGTTTTATATGAAACTAGGTAACTGTAGTATCATAGATCTGCCAACTAATGCATTTTATATATTATTGAAGTTCTGATCCTGACCTCTTCAAAAGCATAGGTTTTCAAATGCATGAATGTTCCTTCTTTTTCTTCCGTCAGGAGAAACGGATTTTAGTACAGTCTTGATGATGATACATGGTGTTGAGGTCTGTTTCTATTTTGTTATTCCTTAATATAAAATGTCAGCAGTTTACCATTCAGTAAGTTATCAGGGTTTTTTCTTTTTTCTTATGCAGGACTTTAACAGAAAAGCTGGTGTACAAACTTGGGCAATTCGCAGAAGAGATTCCAGATAAAAATGGAATGAAATCCGTTTCATTTGCTAGAAGGTAAGAATGCTGAAATGGTTTTTTCCAGTTTTTGAAAGATGACTGAGGAGGAACTTACACCGTAAATAGGCAAGCCTGAACTTCATGTCTAAAAAGAAAATGAATGTTTTAAAGAATTCATTTAAAGACATGTCAAGCTTCATTGACAGGCAGTCAAGAAATAAAATTTCAGTAAGGGAATTAAAGAAAGGCAACTATCCCAGAATACTAATACAGCAGGGATGTGCTGAAATACAGGGCGCATGATGATAGTATAGGCTCTGCTTTCCTTTCCTGCCCAGTTGGTGTGGTGGACGCACAATTTCTGCTGACAGATGTTAAGCATCTAGATAGAAACAATGGCTTCTGTTTTCAGAGAGTGGTGCTGAAGTTAAAAATAATCAGGATATTATTACTATTGTGTTTTGCTGTTAATATTTACCACTTTCACTATGCTGAGTATCAGGTGATCACACTGTAAGCTCTGTATCTATAACAACAGCATCTTTCCCTGGAGCTGTGAGTTTTGTGGAGAACCTGTACTGAACCTGTACAGTGCTATCTTCCGTGGATTCAGTACATTGTGCATAGGACCAATTGTGCTCTTCAGTGCAAGGGAAAGTAACAACAAATCGTGGAAAATGTTTACTGAACTAAAACTAAACTTCAGCCTTTTTATTTTCTGTTTCATGAGCATTTAAAGGGATTTAGACTAGCATGCAGCACTAGCGGCGGCGAGGGAAACGCTATTCTTCAATAGCTCTACCACTGCACGTGTGGTATGTCACTTTTAAAAGGAAGAAGAGGTTTCACTTCTTATTTTAGTGGGAAACAACAAGCCAGTGATTAGCTGTACAGTCAAGATTTGAAGATTGAAGGCAACATCCGTGAAGTATTTCTCATAAAGTATTACATCTTTTGATCCAGGCGGCTTCCCTTTCTTTCCCATGGCACAGTCCTCATTTTTACTCTCTCTGAATTGGAGAGTTGATTTTTAACGCTTGCCAGATAGTAGTAATAATTCCAACAAGATAACACAATGCCAACCGAAGTTGTAACTTTTCTTTAGAAGCTGAAGAACAGTTGATTACCAGTGCACAGATGTCCTCGTTTCGTCAGGGATAGAGTTAATTTCCTTCCCAGCAGCTGGTACAGTGCTGTGTTTTGGATTTAGGATGAGAACAAAGTTGATAATGCACCGATGTTTTAGTTGTTGCTAGGTAATGCTTACACTGGCCAAGGACTTTTTG
>NW_008795322.1:2020523-2026117 GCF_000699145.1 Aptenodytes forsteri | reverse complement strand
TTATTATTTCAATTATTAAACTGTTTTTATCTCAACCCGCGAGTTTTTCTCACTTGTGCTCTTCCAATTCTCTCCCCCATCCCACCGGGGGGGGGTGGGGGGAGTGAGCGAGCGGCTGCGTGGTGCTCAGTTGCCGACTGAGGTTAAACCACAACAACAGAAAACAGTCTTAAGTCCTAGCAGATTTTAAAGAAAGTACTAAGAAAAAAAAAAAACATATCAGCACTCAAAAGTGAAAGTGTCAGCTAAAATGGTTCCAAGATTATGGTACTTACTGGCCTGCCTTGTTTTACTTTTCTAATCCATACAGAATGAGCTTGATTCTCTCCTTGGCAACAACTTCTGCATTTAAGAGGTGGTGTTCTGGATGTGACACAATGAGTAGAGTACCCCTATAGAGAAATTATGTTATCAACTCTGTGAAATAACTATTGGCATGTACGTTTCCATTGTCTGCAGCTAATGGGAGTACGGTCATTCAAACTGGGAGTGAAGAATAAATAGTATCTAACATGTTGTAGTAAAGAAATGAGACTCAGAGCTGGCTTGGTTTTCATCATTGCGTAATGTTGCTTACTTAATCTCAGAACGGGCTGCACTTTTCTTTATACAACTTCTTGCCTTCCGATTTCAGAACCTGGAACAATAAAACAGTTGACCTTTAAAAAGCAAAAAGCAGTTCACCAAGCATCTGTTATGAGACGGAAGGCTTTTGGACTCTAGATCTACAGTGAAGTCAATTTTCTTGTTATCAAACCACTGATACATTTAGAGTGCAGGCTACTTCTATCATCTGATATTTTGAGATCAGTTTGAGAGGTATCGTGGCCTGCTAAATCTGTATGTTATTTCTGATAAAGTGAGCTTCAACTCCATATTTCAATTTCTTCTTTTAACCTCTGCTAAGTCTGTTTGGATGGGGGGGAGGAAAAAGTCTTTGCTCAAACACCAAACAAGCTTACCGTATGTTTATTCAGCACTTAGTCTAGGGAATTTCAGCCTCAGCTGGAGCCTCTCTGTGCTTCCATGACATAGCTTGTTGAATGTTCATTAAAATTAGGAGAAAAATATATTAATGTTTGTTTACAATGAAGAAAGAAAATGAAACAATTGGTGTTTAATGAGGATAACAAAGTGGAGCTGCCTTAGCCAGAAATACAGGTTTAGAAAGACTTATTACAGAATACCTGTAGCTCTCTGAAGAGTGCGAGTTGATCCTTTCTTCAAAATAAGGAGAAATTCAAGTACACTCTCATTCCAAGAGAGCTGTCAAATAGAGCTATTCCTTGGAAATACCTTGTGGAGAGAGGCTTGGTACTAAGTGACGTGGGTATCTAATTTATAAATCCTTGCAGCGTCAAGGACTTGAGTACCACGAACTGCTTAATTTAGGCTGGAATTTAAAATGTGTTTGGGAAAAACTTCACATCTCAGGAAAAATGCAGGCACTACTGGAATTGGAATTTGAGGAGGTCTTACACATCTAAAACTTGGGTTTAAGTTAATGTAAGTTTTTCCATTGTGAACCCTATTTTCTAACTTTTTTTCCTAAATGTTTTTGTTGGGTAAGCAGCTACTACCCCATGTGTAGCCACTGTTTCATAACACATTTATCATTGTATGTTACAAATCTGTTATGGTTAAGTGAAGGCTAAGATTTTTATAGAATATGGTTCTTAAAAATGGCATAAGGTCCTAATAATATATCCCTTTCTACATAAACTATGGTTAGTCTTGCCAGTTGTTAGAAACTGCTTCTCAAAGACTGCCAGAAGTTAGCAGAATTTAGAAGATAATGTAATATAAATAGTTCTTCTAAACTATTTTGTACTAGGATGTAGCAAATGTTAGATTCTGAAGTCATATTATCCAATACTAATTCAGCCTAGAAGTATTGTTCAAATCTTAAATGCTAATAATGATGGCTTTGTGACTTGCTTTATAAAAATTTCCGATAATTCTATAGAAATTGGCTGTGATTTGTAACTTGGGTGAACAAACATGTATCTTTCTAATCTCTCCTGCTTCTGGCTGTTCAAAGGCAGTCTGTCAGTTCATCTCTTGTGGATAGAAATGTAACTAATTCAGCTTATTTAAGTTTTGAGTTAAAATATTGCAAAACATAAAGGATTCTCAAGTTTATTGGACCTACAGAAGCTTCCTTAGAACTGACTAAAGGCAAAAATGTAAAATCTCCACTTCAGGCTCCATTATAAATTCCCATGTTTAAAAAGTGTAGTTGACTGAAGTAGGAGTGGGTTTCCGTAAAGGAGATACATGGGTGCTCTGTCCCAATTCATAATGGATTTACTTTAGAATGATCATCTTGGGTAGACTTTTGTGGTATCTACAGGACAGAAAAACAAATTATCTAGGAGGCAAAAATGTAAAATCTCCACTTCAGGCTCCATTATAAATTCCCATGTTTAAAAAGTGTAGTTGACTGAAGTAGGAGTGGGTTTCCGTAAAGGAGATACATGGGTGCTCTGTCCCAATTCATAATGGATTTACTTTAGAATGATCATCTTGGGTAGACTTTTGTGGTATCTACAGGACAGAAAAACAAATTATCTAGGTTCTGCTTCACCACCCCATTACCATAATTTCCTGCATCCATTCTTACACGATTGTAGCTAATTTAATCTAGGTAACTTAATATGTTACGAAGCGTTCTTCTACCCAGAGAGCCCCATAAATTCTATCTATTTTTTGACTCATCTTTGATTCCATTTCCATTATTCATTCATTAGATATCTAAGGTCATAAATCTATATGGAAAGGTACACACTCTTATGCAAAGCATTGCGGGGTGAGATTAAGTTTGAAGCACTTCATGATAAGAGAGTATTTTTATGTATGCCAAATAGAACTATAGGATATTTGGGACTTTCTTGGTTGCTCTCTACAGATTTTTCTAAGCAAAGAGAAGGAATAATTCCCATGTGTATGTATATTTATTTCTCTGACTTTAAATAGCAGCTTTAATGTTCAAGTTTGGTAGAGACATGAGTATTTAAGGGATATTTCTCCTGTGAGTTTCTTCTCTGGAAGTACTCTGTTACAACTGAGGATGGTAAAAGCTCTGTACAGTCCTCAGTGCTACTTAGACTATGAAGTGGCAGTAAAAGAAGCTCAGCTGTGAACACTTTACCCACACTGTATAAACTATTTATCTGACCTACAGCTGGTGAATATTCTTGCGCACTGCAGGGGATCGATAGTGCCAGCCTACAGACCCTGCAAGCACCATTTCCACCTGCAGCACCGCTGCAGAATGTAATGAAGACATTACACATTAAGGAAAAGATTATACCCTGGGGCAAGAAAGCGGTGAAACAATCACTGTAGGAGTGTTTTGGTTTTGTTTTGTATTTTAAGTGGTGGGTTTGTTCTATTAATTAGTTGGAACACTTAGCTTTTAAATTTCCATTGCAGAAATACCACCATGATTAGCACAGGAGAAGGAAAATAGGTTAGCTAGATTACATTGTTTAAAACAAAACAAAACAAAAACAACCAAGACAGAACTGGGTGACACCTTTCCAAATCATGTCACTTGCTTTCACTCCAGGTTTGACATAATCCCTTCAACCATTCATTCTCATCCTCAAGTTGTACAAAATAATGTTTATTACAATTACATCGTAATCTATTTGATTTTTTTTTTAATGCGAATAAACTTTTTAGCTGATATCTTAGTTAAGCGGGTGGCTGGATGAAAACTGCATATTCTGCATGCTTTCAGACAGTTTTAAAAATAACGGCTTCCCTTTCAAAGTTACAGCAGCCTTCCTCTGAGACTCTTCTTGGGATGTTAAGTGTTAAGGAATTAATGAAAATGATACATCAATAAATACTTTGAAGGGGTTTTTTTATACTTATCTAGTTATGTAGAAAACATTGGAAAACAACGGTAATACGAGCATATTCTAAAGAGATGAGTAAAAAATGAAACTAAAAGTAAAAAATAAATAGCTCTATGATTACAATCTTAATACCAAATTATGTTGCAACTACCGTTTTCCTTCATGAAACTTGATAGCGAGACTCCTGTTGCAGCTTCTTAGGCCACTATAAAATGTTGTATTTTATGATAAATACTGAAGGGAGAAGCTTTGTAGAATTACCTATGTTAGTGCTGCAAATAACATAATCAAAGTAGGTGTATATTTGCTGTCTTTACTTTTTTAGAGCACCAATGTAGAACAAATAAAGTTTTGTCGAATGGTGTCACTGAGACACGTAAAATGCTTCTATAAAATGTGCTGCTTCTACAAATGACGGGTTTTTTTCCTTGTTGCTATTATTAAAAAACAGCTTCCCTGATTAGCCATATCCCTCATCTAGTTGCAGTTGTCATACAGGTTTGTTTGGAGTACTAATGGAGAACTTCGCTTACTAAAAGTAGTTTTGAATTAGGAGATTTTCAACTTGGTGGTATTAGGATGGAAGACCTCAATTACTTGTAACTATTCGATGAGGTGAAATAGTACTTTTGCCACCTCTTGACGTAGTAGAAGATTGTATTACATTTTGGGTTACATTTACACGTTTCAGGCTGCCGCGAGCCTGAGGGTTTCACCTGCATCTGCTCAGAACTTGTTAGAAGTCAGCTTGTTAGGTGGCACTACAAGGTGTCAGGGGTCAGACGTGATCTTCGTTAGTCTGGAGCATGCCAACGAGCTTTCTGGTAAACATTTGATTTTCTTAAGCAATTTTATCACATATAGGCCTCTTATTACTAGCTCACAAAGCCACACGTTCAGTTAACTACAGATATACCTCTTACTAGTTACCTAGGAGAAATGTACTATGTTTCTGGGTATACAGACAACCTGGAAATAATTTTGAGGAAGTAGAACACCTTGATCTGAGAAATTTGTCTTGAAATCATCCTTAATCAGAATAATTGTAAAGAAACATTAAATTCTTTCAAATATTTTTAATATTTGCATAATTTTAAATTGTGAAATGGAATAGTAATAAGTTCACTGGTTTTCTAGTAATATTAGACATTTTAGGCCTGCAGTTGTCTTATTGACGGTACTGTGTAAAGATGTGTTACTAGACAGCAAAGGGAGGGAAATCCAATACAGATATTAAAATGGTTATTACTAGAATAATGTATGATAATTAATACTAACATTAGAATCACAGACTTGTTTTACCATTTTTTTGAAATGACTGATTATGTTTTAGGTTCATGGTGCTTGAAGCACCTTGTAACAGAGACTTTAAATTGCTTTTTGTGTTAAATGGAATATTTAGCCTTAAAAAGTTTCAGGATTTTTTTTATTTTCTGTTGCTAGAGGTCAAAGTAGACAGTATCTTTGGCCTTGCAAAAATTAGCAGTTCTCATACAGACTCTCAAAGATATTTGAAAGGCCTTCAGAGAAATAACTTTCTGTATCGTATTCTATTACACTTTCAAGAAGTAAACTTTCTTATTCTTCCTTCATAAGAAAAAATAATTTAAAGCCCTCTGTGGCCTTTGGAATTCCAGGAATGCATTAACGTGTGGAAAATATTCTTGAGTAGATGCTGCTTCTCTTTATCTAACTTGTGTTTTTTTCCCAGTTGTTCCAATTCTCATT
>NW_008795322.1:2011698-2020030 GCF_000699145.1 Aptenodytes forsteri | reverse complement strand
TAGACATTTTCTTTGGCCTTGCAAAAATTAGCAGTTCTCATACAGACTCTCAAAGACTATTTGAAAGCCTTCAGAGAAATAACTTTCTGTATCGTATTCTATTACACTTTCAAGAAGTAAACTTTCTTATTCTTCCTTCATAAGAAAAAATAATTTAAAGCCCTCTGTGGCCTTTGGAATTCCAGGAACGCATTAACGTGTGGAAAATATTCTTGAGTAGATGCTGCTTCTCTTTATCTAACTTGTGTTTTTTTCCCAGTTAATCCAATTCTCATTCTTCTTCATTGCTTGATGTACAATTGCAAATTTTAACACAATTGCCTGTCATTTGCTTTAAGACTAGTCATTAATACAAGAAATAATTTGAGAATAGATTAATCCATTATTCCTGATTATTTTCCCAATGTGTATACATAAAAACTAATGATTGGAAAATTATTGCTCTGTGCTGCCAGCTGGGTGCTTCCACCCTTTCCATTTTCCCAGCCCTGGTGCTTGCTAGACCACTCTGTGGGATGACTTAACTTGTTGAAATAGCATAAACCCTTGCAATTCTTTGCTGGATTTGTTTGCTGCCGTTTTAGAGAGTTAAACTGCTCACAAAGGACCTGGAACAAGGCACGTTGTTGGAATTGCACAGCAGGAAGGAGTGGGAACTTCCTTTCTAATATTGATGGACAGTTATTTGAGCTCCTGCTTCTGAAGCAGGTACCCTGACACATCAAATAGAGTAGCTGGGCTATCATGAGAATGCGTGTGATACATTGTCATGGCTGTATCAGACAAAGTGACAGAGCAGAAGCAGAGCCTGGTCTCTGTGTTGGGTACAGATTACAAAATGTGGATCTTCATCATAGTTACTGGTTGGAGTTACCTCCTGCTATTCAAGAGTGTTCAGTCTTTGATGTGTCTTTTTTCAGTATCTTTGGAAACACATTTGCTACCTTAACAGGTAGTGGGTCAGGGAGTTTTTCTTTTGCTAATTGTAACATTTTCAGAGCAATCCTTTCAAAGAATTGATTTCCATTATGTCGCAGCGCAATGCTGCCTATTAAGAAAGAAAAAAAAAAAGACTTTTTGCTATGTTTTCTTTGACCAGTTTATATTAGTTTTGACCTTTGTTCTTTGTGCCATCACTGACAATTGGCTCTCAAATACAAAACCTTATTTTCAGTTCAGTCAGTCCTTTGGCAATAATAAAGCCAGATTTGTGGAGACGGCAGAAGGAAAGTTCTTGAAAGTTGTAGGAGTTTCTAAGGTATTAACAGTGACCTTCTACTACAGTGCCAGTTTTTTATTTTAATTTCTGGATTTCATGAAGATTAGTACTGATATTCCTAGAATACAGCAAGAACAAGTGCCTCCTCAAAAAGACTTGGGAACTGGAGATGGAAAAGGCTTAGCAAGGCATTTGCTATCTAGCCTACTGCTTTCTTCCATGTTAGTTATTCAGAAATTTATTCCTCTTATGTTTCAGATAAATACTTTTTTCTATAGTGGATTTGGCTAGAATAAATTTTGTAATAATGTATAAGGAGGGGAAAAAAGCCTAAGTCTAAATCAACCGTAGCTTTGTGTCTGTCTTTGTGGAATAGGCAGTTATTGATTATCTATACATCAGGTAAGTCTCTTTCTAATGCCAGGAAGTAATTTTATTATGTCTCAAAGCATGCATTTAAGAAGTTATTAAAAGTTTATTCAATACTGCGGTGAATGATCTGTCTAGCTTCTACTCTGTCTTAATAAGCACTTTGTTTAAATATCTTGTACTGGTGAATTTTAAGTACAGTATAATGCAATTTCTTTTTTTTTTCCTTACATCTTCTAATTCCACTGGGGTGTCTTTTTTACATTATGAAGAAATAAGTCTACAACTTTTCTTTTTTTAGTGTTTCAAAACCATTTTATACATGTCTGTTAAGACCACGTACATGACTTATTTATCCAGTTCACCCTCTCAGTGTCATGCATTCTACACGTTTTAGAAGAAATCACCATGGGACAATAGGGCAATTCAGGTGCTTCATAATTAAGAATGTTTCTGGACAATTTCTTCAGTGATAAGGGCATGAGTGTTTCACATTTTTTAAGGAAATAGGCAAAATCCAGCCATAAATTTACTTGGCTAACTTCGTGTATAAAAGGCGTTCAAAGTCTTTGTTCACGTGGAAAGGAAATACTATTGCTGGGCTTCTACTAATTTTGTTTTAGACAAAGTTCATAGGGAAACTCACTTAAAAGAGAAAGCTGAATGCTTGAAAGTCAAGGGCAGAGGTCTACCTGAAGCAGTCTGGGTAGTTTTGTCACACGGTTATATGGATGATGTTTCAAGAAGCCTTTGACTGTGGAGTCCAAATGACTTCGTACCAACTTAGGGATGGATCAAGTGAAGGCAGCTGTCAGTATAAACCAAAAGCAAAGCTCAGACTCACAGTAGTGTTTAATGAGATGCCAGAATCTTCCTGCTGCAGATTCCCAGTAATACCAAAGGAGGTCTCCCCTGTTGACCTATTTTGTGTATTCCTAAAATGTAAATCACAACACTGACTAGCATTTATGTGCCTAAAAGTGTCTTTATGAAGAACTGAATATTTCATTGCTATTATTACTACTATAAATATTTGTTAACTTGGAACCTACAAGGACCTTTTTAAATCACAAAAGAAAGAAAAAAAGTAAAAAAAATCTGCCAGTCTCATTGCTGCCTCATCCATTTGCATGCTTACCTTCAGAATGGACCTTTGAAACATCTGGCGTTAATGTCTCATTTCCGATGTAGTTACTAAATAAGAGGTGTAAACAGCAGACAGTCAAATCAGTACTTAAAACCTGGAGGAAAAAAACAAAAATAGTGACCACAGAAACCCCGCTGACTGGCTGTCCTGTGGAACCAGAGGCAAGCTTGGGTCCTTGCTATAGTCACAGGTATACTGTCTTCCATTTTTCAGATTGTCTATTTATTAACTTACATGATAAATACTGCTATTTATGTTACTAACGGTTCAAACATACAAGCTTAAGACAAAATGTTTGGAATTTTATAGGTTGGGAATGTGATACTGAGCCTTAAATGTTTCCACAGAAGCTGTTTGAATAATTCGTATAGTTTCTCAAGTGTTGTTTTTTTTTTAACCCTTGTGTTGATTCTGATGAACATCTTAGAGTCTGTCTTGTTATTCAATATCTGTTAAGTATGTAGGTATCTCTGAATTTTCTGGAGGATACTTTAATTGGTTTTCCTGTTGTTACAGAGTAAATGCAGAATCTATGGCTGAACAGAGTGTGTCATTGAAGTGTCCCACACTTTTAGTCTGCAGTGCAAATTAAGGTAGACAGACCATAGATAGGACAGTTCTTAATTGAATTTTATGCCTTTTCTTCCTGGTTTTAGCACTGCTAAGCATGAAGATGAATGTTTGTGGCCATATCTCCAAGCCACGATTAGTTCTCCCAACTTCTACTGATTGTTTCGCTATTTAGATTTAATTGTGGTTTTCCATTCCCATATTTTGTATTTCATAATATGTTTCCCATTTTAAGTCTTAAAGTGGCAGAATTACCTTTATAGAAAGCTTGTACAGTGTGCTTTGGAGAAAGCCTTAATACAGTATTTTCCTGTGTATTATATAATGTATTGCAAAACATAGACCCACCATTTTGACGGAAATTAACTCTCCTTCTACATTTGCTTCCCCCCCCCTCCTCTTCCTCAAAGAGCTGCTTAGCCTCCCTTGCTGCCCTTCTGCAAAGTCTTCACAGCACAAAGCCGCGTTTCTCTTATCAATGTGAGCTTTTGAGAGAGTTGTAATTCCTGTGATTATGTACCCATCTGTGTCTGTTATCCCTTTTCTTCAGCCCTACTCCCTGTACTGACTCTTGCTGCCAGGGTAGGCTTGGCAGAAGCACTAACGCAGACAACAGTACAGAAGGTTAGTGGCATTGCTCTTTTTACTAACCTCCCTGTTGCCTGTCCTCCCTGAGAGGACCTTTATGTAGCAGAGTTAAAATGCTAGCGACAGTAACCGCCTAACCCTCATTAACACTGCTAGTATGCCTCATATCCTAATGATTGACAGTTCCAGAAGGGTTATATTATGTTTTCTGCCAAGAATAGAGTACTGCTAATAGAGGTATGCAGGCTGATCTAAATACTGATTATTTAGCATACTTAGTGCATTTGTATCAAAATTTCCGGAATCCCTTGCTGCTGGAGGTTGCAACAGTAACCAGGGGTAGTTGCATAGAAAGTTGTTTCCCTTTTCATCTATAAGAACATACAGATATGTGGCAATCCTTACTAAACCAAGTCACTACAGTTAGCAGAGATGCACTGATCTGCCATACTCAAACCCTGTTATCACAATAAGTTCAGTAGCAGGCAGTGCAGTTCTGTAGTGCATAAAGTGCTCGGGACATGCTGAGAGACAATTGTACAGATAAGAGCTTGACATAAAGGATATTTTCAAATATCACATGTAGGATCCCTGCAGTTTGTTGCAAAAAGTGTTTGTTGGTGGGGAAAAAAAAATGTACTGTAGCTTTGAAGATAAATTGATGCCATTAGTTCACATTCATTATTTCATCTAGCAACCTGGTGAGGAAAATTACAATCCCCATTACAGCACCATTTGGTATTTTCTAAGGCAGATAAGAATTACTGCTGTTTGGTGTCTCTTGGTATAAGCAAGTAGAACAGTTAACATGTGTGCATGGTGTGTTTCCTTCTGTGCAGTCAACTTTCTGTTCCTTGGAACTGGGTATTCTTTGGAGTTGTTTTGTTTAAAATTTGAAGCAGATAGTACCCTATGAAACCACCTGCTGTACTTAGTATAGCATCCCAAATTACCAGTGTTACGTAATTTGGCACTGATGTCCTTGTTTGAGGAATGCAAATTCTCTTTTTCTAAAGGGATGTAGGATTAAAGTTGTAGAATCATATTTGTGCTCAAAACCAAAACAGTGTTCCTAGGCTAGGAAATGTCTGTGAATACAACAGAATCCTACCCCTGCCGGCTAGTAACTTAACAGTGTATTGCGGGAGTTAATACACAAGTTAGGAAGTCTGTTTTTGAGGGAGAAAGCAAAGACTAACTATTAGAACTGACTTCATCGGATATTTATTGTACTTTGGAAAAGCATTTATTTATTCTTGGCTGATACTCATTCTTAGGATTTTGATTCCTTCAAAAATAAAAGAAATTTAAGTTCACGAGTCTTCCTAGCTATCCGTTCTGCTGCAGAACTCCAAGTGAATTCTAGGTGGGTGTTCATACTTCATTCCTTGGACTGGAGGGCACAGAGGATGGCTTCTCTGGACCAGCGCTTAGCTTTTGGAGTCAGCTTGCATGGATGATACTTGGATTTGTGCAAAAAGTCATAGGGGGCATGGAGAAGAAATGCATTGCCTATTGCCCTGGCTAAGAACCCTTAATGAGGAAAGCAACAAAAGACAAATTGGTGAGTGCTCAGAAACAAATTCTCCTCCTCAAACAATTCTAAAAACTAAATAAACTTTTAGAACAAGTGAAGTTTTATCTTACTTCTTCCTGACAACTTTTTACAGAAACAGGGGTGGCATACGGCATGGTTCAGCATACTCTTAATTCTCCAGCAAAGAGGGCAGTAAGCGACTTGTTTAGCATGGTGGTTCCTACAAGCCTAAATAGAGATAAAGTGAATCCTATCTGGAATGTCATTTTACTGATGTCTAACAGAAATTCAGGCTATATTCTTGGCTATCATCTTCAATGATATGTTCTTTGATTTAAATATCAGCAATACTTTAGTGCATAACAAAGTTAAGTGTTCCCAAAAGTGATTAAAATGCAGATCTTCTGAAAAATTTGATAAATAATTTTGAAGGAAAGTACTGTAACATTTCTTTGAGTTTCTTAAAAGCTAGTTTCCATGGTGTTTTGAATCTGGTTTAACACTTCTCTATTTTTAATATCCATTCCAGAAAATCTATTTTCCTGCTTACATTGAGTTAGATAATCATTTTGTCTGTGCTAACTCTAATCTTAAAGGATATATACCCTAACAGGAATAGTCTGCTTTACTGCATGTAAAAGATAGAATAATTTCTTCATGGTTGCCACTTCTATTTATGAAAGGCTATAACTGAATGACTGCATTTGCAGCTCCCTGCAAGTAAATAATCTAGGCTGCAGATGCCAAACATGCACTGACATGTGATAGTACAATAGTAATATTTCCTGGAGCTCGTGCTAACATAGCTGGTGCCACATAAGAATGATTTGTGAAAGAGATGGATATCAACAAATATTACCAACATTATCAATTGTTTAATTTACATTAATTTTCCCTGCTGAGCAATATATAAATATTCACAGTATTATCAGTTTAGTTTACATTTTGAGATGTTATCAGAGATGAGAGAGAAATTTGGCATAAGTATTTTAACTTTTCTAAATATGTAGTTCCTTTGAATCCCTGATGATAGTCACAGTGACATTATTGGAAGAAAAACTTTTCTAAAAGTTTTATTTGCGGGAGTAATCACTTGTGAAATTGAGATGTATTTATTATGTAACTATTTGTGAATCCAGTGGAATTGTTCTCTTGTAGGTCTTTCTCTTCTTTGCATGTGTTTGATCAATATTGGTTGACCTATGGCTAAACTTTGAAGAAAATAAATGAGTTCTTAATTAGATTGTCATTGCCACTGGTATATATTGCTGAGAACTATTCAAGTAGTATTCATTTTTCATACTTTGGAAAGAAGCACTGTAGCAGGGCAAAGTTATGAAAGCAAAATATATGATTAACCCCCAGTGAAGGGGGGAAGTGGTATTAATTTTAGTCTTGTAGGTAGCAGCCGTTGAAGTCAGTGTGAAACTTTAAGGGCTTATCTGTATTACTGGAAGAGGGTGACCCCTGTTTCTGCTGTATTAACCTCAAACCTGAAAGTGTGGGAAAGCTTGGTAAAAAGCTTTCTAAACTGTGCAGGTGCCAGTTATGTGACATTTGTTTTATAACTGGAACTGCCTTGCCTACCTTGCCACTCTAAAGAATATTCATTTGAATTGGTTGAATTTTTTTTTTAAGTTGATATGTTTCTCTAAGAATATTTTGTCTTTTTAAATTATTCAAATATTTAAATGTTTGAAATATTTTCTGAAAAGGTTTGAGAAATTCAGTGCAACCATTCAGTTTCTTAAACAATTTTAGGTTTTTTTTTCCCTAAAGTTGCCATTCTGTGCAAAAATCCCTTTATCAGAAAGTTCCCTATTAGTCTTAGTAAAAAGAGTTGGCATCCTGCTCTACCTGTTAAGTAATGCATAGCTTTGATCATCGTCTCTCCTAATGTGAAGAGTCTTCACGTAGCTCTTAATCTTTGATATTTTGTGGTGAAACTTCTGCTATGGCAGAGGATAATTAAAATGGAAGTACAGTGCCCTGACTAGCTATCACTTCAATTGTCTTTATGGAACTTTAAATTATATTTTCCTAAGGAAAGATTTTTAGATTCAGTCCTTTAATTAGTTTGCGTCAGTGTTTGTATGCACACACATGTAATAGTAGTAGTAATAGCTGCCAGTATAGCAATATTGGCCTTAGAATTTGTAAATATAATCCTTTGCTATTTACACTCTGCCATTTACAAGATCTGATATTTTAAGGTCTAATGCAGAGATTTCCAGAATCCTGACCAGTTTTCTTATTGGTTTGGTATGTAAGCTAATGCTTCAATTCCTTGCACGCCTCACCAGCCACAGGGAGATGATGTTTGTGTTTGTAATGCTTGTGAACAATTTAATTAAGCATTGTGAAGGCTTTTTTTTTTTTAAAAAAAAAAGATTGCTGAAATAGCTACATTTGATGAAATATCTAACAGTTATGGTGTCATGGTCCTGGGTGGAACGTTCAGTAAGCTAGAGACCCAGCAGCACTTCGTAAATGTTGTGTCCCTGCTGGATTAGGGGGTTTTAACCATTTCTGAGTGGAAAAGGGAAACACCAGAAAAAACACTATGAACTTTAAAAACAACTGGAAGTTTAAGAGCAATCACGGTGGGCCTCAAAATACTCCAGGGAAAATGATGAGTTTTTCTGACTGTACAGATGCACAGCATCTTAAGCGATGTGCTAAAAAATTAAAGCCTTTGGCTGGGCTGGTTTTGAAGACCTTTGTTCCAAACTCACTGTCATTTGATTTAGTTGTGACCTTTTGTCCTGAAACCTGTGTAAGTGAAAAAGAAACCACTCTTCTGTCAGAAGCTATGTAGCCTTGTGTTGTGGTTTAACCCGGCAGGCAGCTAAATACCACACAGCTGTTCGCTCTCCCCCCCCCCCAGCCCCCAGTGGGACAG
>NW_008795322.1:1992944-2011557 GCF_000699145.1 Aptenodytes forsteri | reverse complement strand
GCAGCTGTCCTGGCTGTGCCCCCTCCCAGCTTCTGGCTGGCAGGGCATGAGAAGCTGAAAAGTCCTTGACTAGTGTCAGCACTGCTGAGCAACAACTAAAACATCGGTGTGTTATCAACATCGTTCTCATCCTAAATCCAAAACACAGCACTGTACCAGCTGCTAGGAAGGAAATTAACTCTATCCCAGCTGAAACCAGGACACCTTGAAAATAACAAGAAGCCCAGTTGCATTCATTTCCGTATAATGTGGGAAGGAAATAGTGTCTATGATTAAGTTTCACTGTTAGTTTTGTGAAGTTCTTGATATCAAGAAACTCTCAGCTTAGTATTTTAAACAGTTTTGGACACTGCTATTAATTTGTGCAATGATTGCTAGTTAGGTCTTTTGAAGATTGCTCCCACTCTTTTAACTTTTAATTGGTAAGAAATTTCTTAACTATTTATTTTATTGGAATTTTTAATAGCTTTAATTCTTGTGATTTTAATAAGGACTTGGCAACAGTATCAGAGACAATTAGTATTTGGCAGATGGGTGTCACAGTAATCAGTATGCAAGAAATACCTGGGCAGATAAAAAGAATGTTGTCACATTTAAGCTTCTGTATAGTTTCACTTTGCATAAGCAGATAGCAAGCATATTAGGAATCTTACAGGAAGTTTGCTGAGGTGAGACGTTATTCTTTGCCAAGAAACACCATTGATATTTTATAATTACAATACAAAGCTTGGTTATGTCACATTGTGACAGATATTTTGTCATCATCCTAGTCATTACTATTAACGTGTCTTTGAATGTAGAATAAAATATAAAGCTTTAGCTCTAACTGGTTTTGATCTGACACCAGTTTTTGCACAGTATAAATAAATTTTGTATTACTGTTGTATCTGTGCTCAACGCTCCCGTACAGCCAGTCAGTAACAGCAGTGCCATTTGGCTTCCTTTTTACTTTAAGGAACAGTACAGTGTTTTCTTCTGCCACCTTAATGTTGTGAAGATCTTCCCCTGAGCTTTGGGAAAAATGGATTGTTATTACAGTAATTGGGTAGTCTATGACAACTTGCCATAATTTCTTTATTAATAATGTTTCTTAATATGGAAAAATGACATCTTTGTGTGTTTGAATTCAGCTGCCCTGACAAAGCTAATTGCTCCTCAAGAGATGTCATCATGGGATGTGCTGCGAGTGTGAAAAAGAACAACTGCTGACTTGAGTAACTTTTTTTCCCAGCAGTTTAACATTTTTCATATAATTAGGCCTGGTGTTATTCTTAGATTAACAGATCTACTAATAATATTGTGCTTTAAAAACTGCAAACTGAAAAGAACATAACATAGAGCATATTCAAAGGGTGCCAGCTCATTACACTGACAGGTTTGGTAAGTGCAACATAGTTAACCTTTAACCTTCACAAATGTTTAAATACATTTCAGGTACAACCTTGATCATATATTGTAGGTTTATAGATGTGTGTTTTACTTGAGTAATAGGGTAACCTACTGAAATGAGCTTTCTGATTATTTCAATTGCAATCAGATTCTTGCTAAAGAGAAATTATAATTTGTCTGTATCATCCACTCCATTAACTCAAAATCTAACTAGGGGAAAAAAGGAACACCCCTGTCTTTATACACACACACACAAATATATATAGACATGGAACAATTTTTTTCTCATTAGTCCAAATAATACTTTGAAAGTCTAATGATCCAAATGATCTAATTAGTAGAGAAAAGTTCTTTAACAGTGTAGGTAAAGTTACACAAAATATTCCTAGTGTTACAGTGTAGGTAAAGTTACACAAAATATTCTGTCCCTTTTCTCTGGTGTTATCTTGCCCTACCAGCAAGCTGTGGGTTGACAGTTTAGCTCTGCCTCATGAAGTCCCAAGGGGCTGGCGAGGGTTTACAGCCGGCACTCGGCAAGGTGAGGCCTTTGCTGAGAGGACTGCAAGGCGGGGGTCTCCTGGGCTTGGGGTCTACTCGGGGCTCTGTGTGTGTGTGTTTCTTTATCTGTTTCCTTCTTCTTTGTTCCCAGGTGCACGATGGCCTCTGCCCAGCCTTGACTGCCGTGAAGGGCTGTTGGCTGTTAGCAGCAAGTGCCCAGGCTTGCCAGCCCGTTGCCATAACCAGTGCTCTCAGAGCCTGAGCTACGCCAGGAGTTGTGTGGCTGCCAAAGATGACAGCCATAAAAACCAAAACCAAGGCCTGAGACCTACCCTGCCTCTCAGGTCAGTAAAGACCCCATGGCTTTCTGCTTGTACTAACAAAAATCATAAAGACAGGGTTTATAGCCCTTTTCGGTTTTTCTTGTGTAATTTTCAAAATCCTCAAGAATTACAGTCTGTTTTACAGGGAAATGCACAGATTAATACTCTCTTCCAAAGCCCTCGCAGTCCTTGGAAAGCATGCTGGAATTGTGTCCTGGTTTCAGCTGGGATAGAGTTAATTTTCTTCCTAGCAGCTGGTACAGTGCTGTGTTTTGGATTTAGTGTGAGAATACTAAAGGGGAGATTCTTAGGAAAACCTAATGTAAAATAAAGTGAATGAAACTATTCTGAACTTCAGTGAGCAGATTTTGGAAATAATAAGCATCAGATGATTTGATCATCTGGAAGATAAAACAATCAGAAAAGTAGGAGGGTTAATAGCAAAACTGGTGTAGACTATGTACTAGGTAATGCTAGAGAAGGGACCTGTGTTCAAAAGGATCTGGCAAGAGCCTGCTTGTAAAAGAGAGTCCCACTGCAGAAACCAAATTCACGTGATGATTGTGAATAATAAATGAGCTTCCAGACACTGAAATAAGTTTGCTTGCCTTATATTAAGAATTTAGGGGGCCTTAGTAATAAGGAACAAAAGGAAAAAAGATTGAATTGAAGTGTATCTTGAATTTGCATTAGCATGTCAGCTCATATACCTGTTTACAACTTAATACAGACTTCCTTCAGCTCAAAGCAAGTATCTTTTTGTTATAACACAGATGTATTAAATTTGGTGTCTGAAAGTATTACCAATTTTCATTGGTGGAAATCTAGATTTTGAAGTAATACAAGCATGGCTAGCAAACCCCACAGGTTTAAGGGGATGTTTACATAGATTATAAGATGCTAATTTTATTAATGAAATGGAAAATGTAATATAAAACAGTACGAACATGGTTATTTACTTCAAAGGAGATGGGCTGGAGCAGACCATAGACCTTATTAACCTTAATTATAAGCCCTTGGGGTGCCCTAAATTCTTAGTCCATTAAGTATAAAATGCTAATCTGCAGAGGCTGTAGACTCATCATGTGCAAAATTATTTGAAAATGCAAACGGGAGTTATAAGAGAAACATTCATCCACGTCTGATTAATTCTTCACTGCTTCTGTCTCTATGGATATATACTCCCTGGTGTCTGACCACTAGCAGCTTGCCCTCTTTAAGTCTACGAACTTGTTGTTGAAGTGCTCTGGGTGGTCAGATGGAGGCTAATCTTCAGACCATTCATTACAAAGAAATACATATGGCAGTGTCTTGGTCAAATTTTACCCTGGTTAGAATAGCAGAGGGCTTTCAAGTCATTTATAGTACATGATTTGTTCTCTGTGTATCGTGCAGACCTACTTGTGTCTATTCCTGTTTTAAAATGACTCAGTGCTATCTGGCTATATTTTACAACTCTTTGACAAGTGACTCATTTGTGATGTTCATCTTCCAATTATATATTATGCTTTCTCAGTGTGTTGTGTCGTAAAGTCTGCTTGTTTTAGTAATGTAAACTCAAAATATGACATGGAAATGAACTACCAAAAAAAAAAAAAAGTCCTAGAGAACATTCTCATACTGAAGCACAGAAATGTTGAAAAACTCTTAGTCTATGTTAATCACAGTGGTCGCTATTGACTTGTGAATGCTTCCCGTATGAGAAATACCAAGATTAAGACTACTGTCATGGGCCGTTAGTTCTTAGTTTATGGAAACTGGCTCTGTGTATTGATATAAATGGATTTCAAGCTTTCTAAACACAACAACATACAAATGGGGTATATATCTTCACTGGTACTGACCTTGCTATGATAAAGGGTTTAAAAAACTGTTTGACAAATACTGGTTGTCTTTTTTGTTTCATTTCTGTTGGCTTTTTTACTAAAGTGTCTTCAATAGGCAAGGATTTCTTGATAATAAGTTTTGGTGAGCTGATATTTCTCTGTTAAGTTGAGAAATAAAAAAAACCACAGTGAAATTAAGATCTATTGTTTATCGGCCTGACCAGCTATGAGTTCCTTGGCAATTGGTTACTCCGGTATACCTAATACTAAAAATAAACCAGCAATTGTGAAAAAGTGGTACCAATCAGGAATGTGTTTTATGTGTAACTTTACAGAAAATCTTTTCCAGTTGAAGAGATTACAGTTCAAACTAAATTAGGAAGGATAGGAAAAGGAAATTGTATCAAATAATACAACAGTTTAATGATGCTATAATAATGATCCTTTTTTCTTCTGCAAACTTTTACACATTTTGCTAACTTTATGTGTGTTTTAGATTGCTCAGTGTTCTCAAACACATCCATCTGAAACTTACTTACATAAACTCCTAATGAGATCTGCGAGACAGGAAGACTGTCATTGACCCGTTCTTTCTTTTTGTTTCATTTTTTCCTCAGAGATAAGCACACAAGGATGTTTGCTTAGGTACATGCTACAAGAAATCAGTCTACCGGTGCTGCAGATCTCATGAGCTTACTGAATCTGAGAACTCAGGTTTGCTTCTCAACCATTGGATTTACTTCTGGCTATTTGGATATACCTCTGATAATCATTTGGCCCATATGATCAGAATATTTGCCATGCTGTGAATCAGACCTTTGTGTACCCGTGTTTTAAAAATGTCTCTAAGATTCCCATTACACCTGAATTTTGAAAGACAAAAATTTTACAGGAGACAAACTATCCTTTATATTTCTTACTTTCACCAGCAGTCCATTGCAAGGACAGTTTTATTCTTTTCCTTCAGCAGCACAGTCATCACATTGAAAGAGTTTTCCTAAGATTTGCTTCCAATACAACCATTTCTTTTGCTAAGAAAATTAGCATTGAAACAGTGAGAGTGATTTAATGCTTACATTGCATTGATTCTTCTTCAATAAAAATGATTCATTTTTACCTATTTTAAATTTTCATTTCATATCATATTTTTCATATAATACAATAGCCATTTCATATACAATGCCTACCATAGCTGCCAATTCAAACTCATTTTCAAAGATGACCTCGTGTAATTTCATATCTATGAAATAGTTGATTGCATCTGATACTGTGACTTTGCAGAAATAAGTTGCAGTATCTTTTACTTAGAGCTAGATTGTGACTTTAGCCCATTTCTGCGCTGTAGGTTGGACTAGATGATTTTCAGGGTCCCTTCCAACCACTAATTCTGTGATTTGTGATGCCCTTGGGAGTCCTCCAGTCTGTAGCTTGTTTGAGCAGGAAATTACTTCTCCAAATTCATGTAGCCGACTTGGTTGTGTTGGCAGCCGGAGTTCAAGGTCCGGCCATTTCGGATCAAAGTCTTTTATTTGCCTTTTGACTTGAACAAAAAAAAGTCTAGAACATAGGAACAGTCATAACGGCTGAGACCAAGGGTCTGTCCAGCTAGTGCCCTGTCTTAGCTGTGGCCCTGCACAAATGGAAGAGAAGGAAAGAGGGTAAAGCATATGCAAATCTTTCTTCAAATATTCTTCCAACCTTCAATTATTTTCAATTCAAAGATCCTGAGCTAGATGTTTTGTTTCGGTAGTATCTTGACATGGATTTTTCTGCCGTGATCTTTTCCAGTCTTACTTAATATCTTTTGCCATTAAGATGAGAAAATACATTCCTTGAGCATAAAGTAAAATAAAAGGTTATTTTATTTTTTAAATCATAACAGTTCAGATATCTGTAATGCCAGTGGAGGTCTAGCTCTCCTCACATTAGGAAAATACAGAGATAAGTAACTTAATGAAGTTGCTCTTTATCAGTTCAAATGTTTAGCTGTATTTTATGTGTAGGTAATGAAGTTCCAGAGATGCCTTTAGTGGTCCACAGTTGAATTGGAACGATTGATAATAAATTGAGATAAAGGCCAGCTAAAGTGATGTTTGGTGTCCTTTGGAGTGTGAGGACAGCCAAACTGAAAACGTGTTAGTCATTCCCTCCTTTCTCAGACTACCCTCAATTGAGTAAGCCCTCAATTTTTGTGTTTTCTGACTGCAACCAGATTTGGGAAGAATGGATGCCATTTCAGCATATTACCCTAAAAATAACATTCTGAAAGGTGTAAAACACTCCTTTTGCATAATCAGTGTTGCAAATACATATTCAAAATACAATGTACAGAAGGTAACTTTGGTTATACGCACTGCAAACGCTTGGATATCAAGGATTACTTTTTCCCTTTAGAAAAATCCTCCTTTATTACATTAAAATTTTAGATAATTTTTCATGCTACAATATGATGTTCAAGATAACTTTTTCCCTTCAGTGTAATTGGTCTGCATAAGAGTTACAACAGTCTCATGTGAGTTCTTGAATTAAAATACTTTTGTCTTCTAGGAATATTCTTTAGAGCTGTTCTTCAGTGCAACAAAAACTGTGAGGAATTAATTAAGCATGAACTATGTATAGGCCACATGCTGGCAGTATCTAACTGTTATTACAAGATGAATTGCAAAAATATTACAGCTTATGTGGTCTGCATAAGAGTTACAACAGTCTCATGTGAGTTCTTGAATTAAAATACTTTTGTCTTCTAGGAATATTCTTTAGAGCTGTTCTTCAGTGCAACAAAAACTGTGAGGAATTAATTAAGCATGAACTATGTATAGGCCACATGCTGGCAGTATCTAACTGTTAATACCAGATGAATTGCAAAAATATTACTGCTTATGAAAATTGATAGGACTATAGCCTTGAAATTGCTAGTGGAATAAAACTTTATATTAATATAATTTCTTAACTTTCTTAATAGCTTCATTGCCATCTGCTTTATTCAGCCTCGTATTGATTCAAAGTAGCTAGCACATGTATATTCTAGTGAAGAAATTAATAAAAATATCTTGCTTTCAAACAATTTAAACAGAATCAAGGATGACAAAGATCAGAACACAGCGGCACCAGGTAATATCAAGATACTTAAAAGATTTTTCTATTTTTGACAATTATAACTGTCTATGATTGACTTTTGAGATGTGAGGAACAAGCTGAACATCTGCAGTCCTGTTGAGTGAAACAGAAAATTTTAAGTTACTTAAGTGTAACTCTGATCTTATAAACTTTTGAGTGATCATCATCACTGTAGGCTTGGTGACACATGCCTCTAAGCATGAACGCTGAAATTCTGTATCCTTCCAGATGCTTAGCTCTTTATGTAAAATCATTTGTTGTAGAAATACCCTTGAATAGGAAGTGAGACATAGAACTCTTGAGAGCAACACTTCTTCCACTATTAGTATTGCCTGCCAAGGTTAGGTTTTGTTTCTGTTGATAATCACTTCTGCCTGTTGCTGTGAGAAATCTAGACCAAGTCATCCAAGAATTACACAGAAACAAAGAGAGATTATGTGAACTGATAAAGTTTATTCCTAGAGGTCGGTTGGGCTTTTTTGTTATTTTTGGATCACAAAGATTGCCCGTGTGTTAAGTCTGCGAACTCTTCTGTCCTGAAGAATTTATAGCCTTAATTTCAGCAAATGCCTAACTTTACACAGGTGCATAATCTTAATTAGGCCCAAATATACCACAGATAGATGAGTTTTTATGATTTCACAAACAAGGAATTAAACATAGAGTGTCTTAGTATTTTTTTTTAATATATATTTCTCTCTGGGTATTATGATTAGTGATTTCTTTAGGAAATAAAATGACTGAATTGCTTAAGTAGACATATTTTTCTTTCCTGAACGTATGCAAACTGGTTGATGGTTCCATAAGTTTACTTACCTAACAAAATCATTTGTAACAGAATACATGCGCATCAGTGCAAGATGTTTTTCCTTGCATTCTTATTTTAATTGTATCACTTAAAATGTTATTAGCTACTATAAACTTACTATCTGCGGTTATGTTTACAGCTCATTAGAGTGGTGGATAACTTATACATCAGTTTACTGCAAGGATTGTTCCCACAAAGCTGAAGACTAAATGTTTTGTGTTGTCATTTTTATCCATGCCAGAGGTGATGCTTAATTATTAAAATAATTGCTTAATGCTTGTTTCATTAAAATAGATTATTCTTTTTATAAGACAAGCAATCTGAAACCTTTATTCTCTGTTTTGTTGTGCATTTGGGCTTTTTAACTTGGGCTTTTTTTGCACTTTGTGCAACTTGGGCTGCTGTAACTGTGTGTAATTGTAATTTCAGCATTGTGTTCGATGCATTGTCTTTGTTGTTCCCCATGGTTTTCTCTACAAACTGTAATAGCCAGGAATTGTAAAAATTTCTTACGTATTTCATTTTTGTTGTAAAGAGAAATGTGGTTTTAAATTCTAAAAATGTTATGGGAAACTATATTCAGGAAGTATCTTCATTTCATGATAGATCACATTTAACAAAAGTTGCAAACAGCTAAGGAAATTCATGCAGCTGTAGAGATTCTCATCTATAGTATCTCACAACTCATCTTAATGAAGAAAACCTGTAGAGTTATTTGCAGACAGCTGAGACACAATATGAGCTATTGGTAAACAGAAGCAGAGATTTGTCTACATCAGATTTTGGTATTTGTCACCTCTGTGATGGTAGAATTGAGATTTTCATTGTAGTTGTGCACTGTATCTGCAGTGTAGCTCTGTTGTCAGCCGTGTAAACTTATGCTCCCTTCTTTTTGATTCAAACCGATACTACTACTGTGTGTAAGTCCAGTGTAAGATTAGTTTCTATGGCTGATCTCTGGATCTCAGTGGAAAGTCTTTTTATAGACCACGTCTGAATAACTATGACTTTTCTGGGAGTGATCCATTCTAGTTTCCACGGTCAAGTATTGCCTATGTAAGCATCAATGCCGTATTATTTGAGAGCAGCACTAAAATACAACTTTTATTTTGTATCATTCTTCCCATATTTGAAAAATTGCCATTTCGTGTGTACAATAACAGTTTTTATGACATGTTAGGGCACAAATCAGTGTCTGACCTTATAAAGCAATTTTATGCTATACACTTTTATAGGTGTAATATCGTATCGGAGACTTTGAATCATAAGAGGCTATGAAACTATGTAAAGAACATTACAGCTTATCTCAGGTTTTAGATGAGAAAGATGAGTTGCATAATTACTAAGTTTTTAGTCTTGACAGTTTTTGCTGCAAGATACTGTTTAGGCATTTCTCTTCTAAAGGGTTTCTCTGCAAAAACAGTTCTTTAAAGCTGAGGTTTCAATTCTAAGCAATAATAAAAAAAAAACCCTCAGAAATTTACGAAAAACATTTTCCATAAATGTTGTATTAGAAAAGCCCATTTCAAGGCAAAATTCATGGAAGAGACATCACCACTCATAAGCTGGACAAGTTGAGGCATGGCTTCAAGCTGGCCCGTGTCCAGCTACACTGCTTACCTGTCAGCAGCTGGCTTGGCATGAGTCTACCTCTGCCTGCACGTGCTCTCAAAGAAAATGCTCGAGGATGGATTGAGCACCAGTGTGGTCAAGGGGCTGTTCCTGTGGTCTTAACCGTAAAATTTAATGGGGAGGATGGAACACCCCATATATACAGAGCTGAGTTGTTGTTGTTCGTCCAAATAATGCTTTTAAAGTCTAATAATCCAAAGTATATCATTAATAGAGAAAAGTGTGCGTGCAATTGTTACACAAAGTTTTCCTAGTGCCTTCCCCTTTTCTGCTGTAACAACGGGCCTACAGTAGGCAGTATGGACAAAATCGTGCTGCGTTGTATGAAGTGGTAAAGAACGTAGCAAGTTTTGCCGTACTGTTTTTCCTCAGTATCAGTAAATGAGATATTACGGCCTTTTCTGTTTACTGTGTATATATCTTCAGCCAGAGAGAAAATCAGTTAGTTTCTCTGAACTAATATATAACTAGCATGAAATGGCTTCTACAGACCAGTCATTCAATAGCTGCTGGTTTGGTGGTCAGAGTATTCATCTGGGACACGGGAGATTAAAATGTGAAGGCTCAGGAGGTCAGTGTGAAGTGCCTGAAGGAGTGTGCTAACCGATGAACAGCATGGTCAGTCGGGAGCCAGTTCACTTGAGGCAATTGTGTGATCCTGTTTAATGTAGAATCATAGAATCATAGAATCATTGAGGTTGGAAAAGACCTCTAAGATCATCGAGTCCAATTGAGGCCATGTAATAGTTAACCTAATAAATAATGAAGTGTTCATATAAATATAGATCTTCAAATTATGCCTAGAAATGAGGGATTTTTAAGTGAACCACTTAGACTAATGAGATTCTCTTCTGTCTTGATGCTATGATGCATAATGAAAATTTTGGAAAACTTCAGCGGGCTATGCAAAATATTTTATGCTTTACCATTGGCTTTTAATATATATATATTTTGGATGTTAGAAATTTATTAGCATCCCCTCTCCGAAAATAAGATTCCTCTGAAGTTCTTCCATTTAGTGTCATTTCTTAGCTATTTTTGAAAATCCTGGCTATAAATATGTATATCTTTAGGTAACAATTAAAGTCAGAAGTAGAAGGTAGACAGAACTGCCACAGCCACTCAAGCATTTTGGAGTATTCAAAAGTAATCCTAGCCAAAATGATTACTGTTGAAACACAACAGCATGTTGTGCTGTTTTCTTAACCTGTTAAGATTTCATTTTTTCCACTGGCAGAGCATGCAATGGTAATTTTGCGTCACTTTTTTTGTGCGCGTATGTGGATAGATGTTCATAATTCACAAAGTTTGGCTGTTAACACAAACGATTTTGTTACAGAAACATATTTTTAGATAAGCAGACACTGAATCATTATGCTATCTTAAAAGCAATTACTCAAATCAGTAATTAGACAAAAGAGCCGCAGTACTTTTATTTCCCAATTATAATCAAAGTGAGAGTAACTCAGTAGACATTTCACTTTCTCTAGAAACAGTAACTATATAGTAAGCCATAGCTTGTGTGATTCAAATTCTTCATTTTTGGCAAATATTTGGAATTAACAAGTGTTTATTATTATGTTAGAACTGGTTTGGTAATTAATTAATTATGTAAATAAAACCAACAGCAATAACAAAAGCCAGCCTAGAAGTGAGTGGAACGTGCAAAATCCTTATACTGATTTATCACTGCACATTTGTGGATCCCACTGCTTCTGCATGTATGGAAGGATGAGGTAAAACCAAAATATTTCTGGGATAAAAATTCTTGGGTAAACCCCATGTGACTGCCATATTTTCTAAAGAGAGCTTGTTTATTCTCAGCTGAAGTAAACAGCTGTGAATATGCCATGACTCCTGGTTTCTCCAGTTCATCACCTAGTATAATCTGGTGTTGTGGTTTAACCCCAGCTGGCAACTAAGCACTACACAGCTGCTCGCTCACTCCCTGCCCCAGTGGGATGGGGGAGAGAATCGGAAAGGTAAAAGTGAGAAAACTCGTGGGTTGAGATAAGAACAGTTTAATAACTGAAATAAACTAAAGTAAATAATAATAATAGAATATACAAAATAAGTGATGCACAATGCAATTGCTCACTGCTCGCTGACCGATGCCCAGCCAGTCCCCGAGCAGCGGCCCCCCCGGCCAGCTTTCCCCCAGTTTCTGTACTGAGCATGACGTCCCATGGTATGGAATTTCCCTGTGGTGGGAAGCTGAAAAGTCCTTGACTAGTGTAAGCACTGCTTAGCAACAACTAAAACATCGGTGTGTTATCAACATTGTTCTCATCCTAAATCCAAAACACAGCACTGTACCAGCTGCTGGGAAGGAAAGCAGCTCTATCCCAGCCGAAACCAGGACATCTGGTTACTGCTGTGGATTTCTATATAATGTCAACATTAAATGCATTCAACTAAGGTAAACTCTAAACATCAAGAAGTAGTAAACTGATAAATTTGTTCCTTGTGCTTACATTTTATTTCTGGCTCTTGTCTTTGGGGTTTTTTTTGTTGTCGTTGTTCCCAGGACATATTTTAAGGAAACTCTTGGGCTTTTTTAAATAGGAAATCCCAAAAGTGTTAGTGTTTTATTAATTTCTATTAGAGGCAGCTTCATAGTTTTCTTCACCAGAGAGCAAGGAAGACTCATTCCATTATAACCATCAAGATGTATTTCTCTGTCATATAGTGGCCTGTTATGTCCTTAAATGCTTCTATTTAATGACCATGAGTAAACTTTTACAAATCGCTGAGATAGAATAAATAGGATTTTTATCCAAGTATGCTGGAAGTATTTTTCCATTGAACTTGTCTAGGTTCATTTGAAAGGGTGGATTGTGGTACAATGCCATGACTCTTCAGTACTTTTTCCATGTTGAAATACTATTTCTCTGCACTTTTTCCTGATTTTTTTCCCCCCAGGTTAGTTTATTAGAGCTTCTTTGAGTATATCGAAAGCAAATAGTGACATTCATTAAATTTATAGTGTTAGGGCATCAGCAAGGCTTCTGTTATATATGTTACCTAGTGGAAGTTCTTTTAGAAAGTCTCTATTTCATAGACATGCAAGGATAAAAAACCCCTCACAAGATAAAGATTCCTGTTAAAAGAAAATACTGTGATTTTTTTGGTTGCAGTTGTGTTCATATTTATTCAACTTTTTGAGAGCACACTGAGCAAAATAATCTGGAATGTCAGATACACGAGGCAAGAATATAAAAACTCAATGTTTCTTCCCCATTCAAACATTAAGTTATTGTAGCCTGTCTGTGGCACCATGCTGAAAAAAGGCAGGGGGAACACCAGGAAAAGTGAAGGGAGAGGAGGGAAAGGGAAAAAAAGGGATTGGGAGTGTAGCACCAGGCATGGTTGATCATGATACTGATTTCACACATCGAGTAATAAGACAGCAGTGTTGGTCAGAAATGTGAGATGAATCAATAATTGTTTCACTGTGGCAGGGCACGTACCAATTTGTGGAAATAATAGCAAAACCTCTCATCTTTTCAAGAAGAAAGGTTTGGCTAGCTGGTATGAATGTTTGAGTATAAACAAGGAACCACATCATCCATGTTGAAAATTAACTTTCTTAAAAGGCGAACTTAAAAATTTGATTAAAATAAGCTTCAATGTAAAGAGAGCAATACTTCAGTCTTGAATGTTTCTTTATATACTGTATGGAGCTGTGGCACATGTCATGCTCCATCTGTGGTATATGTCATGCTCCATATTCCTGAATGCACAGAAAAGACTTGGAATCTACCCAATAACATATCTCTGTCATCTGTCTGTCTTAATTTTTTTAAGAATGAAATTCATTCTTAATCCTTGGAGTCTATCTTACAGAACAGAAACCCCCAAAGTACCGCGTAAATCATTTGAGGATGGATACACTGGTCAGATTCATTACTTCTTGCCATTGTCCTGAAGCATTTTGGAGAAGCAGGTATTGGGCTAGCAGAAAAAAAGTGGATTAGGAAAATGATTGTGTGATGGGACTCCATCAAAGCCTTAAGCAGGTGTACTTAGTAGCAAGTTTTTAACCAGTAAATGTAGGCATTTAAATGTGGTTTTGCCTTTAAGAAGTAAAGAATCCTTGAGATGTCTTTGCTTTTAGAAGCTGTAATAACCCTCCAAATGTGATTTGTACTTTAAAAGCTTATTTACAGAAGACAGACCACTGTTAATGACAGTTGCATGGAAATTTCCCAAATGAATATTTATAAATATAAAATAGGAATACAGTACAGTCTAGTGTATGTACTGGCACAAACATTTTTATATACAGATGTATGATTTCTGTTGAACTCAGCATAACTGACAAGTCTCTCGGGGAAACACCAAGCAGCTTGTTCCACATACAGATGTCCCTTTGGCATCTTATTATAAAGTCTTGAAAACATACTGTTTTACTGGCAATAAAGCAGCAATAATGTCTTAATAGAATCTGAAAGAATAACTAAGCACTTCAAATGCCTGAAATAAAGGGATAATTGAAGTGGCTTTGGGTTTAAGCCTCAGTAATTTCTTACTTTATAATAACTCAGGTGACTGTTTATATCTAATGAAAGGCAATAAAATAAGAGCACATTATTGATTGAGAACTTAAACATTTGCTTGTGTCTATAGTGTGTCTCATTGATACACATCATTGTAATGGAAGGAACAAATTATTTAAATTATATCTCGTTATGCTTAGTACAAGCCAGTAACTCACTTGCAGAGAGACTTTTCTTAAACTGCAAAAATTGTGATGAGTATTTGCAAACTAACCCCCCAAATACTCACGGTTTTCTTGTTAAAGTGTGATCATTGAAATCATCAGGATTATTTATCTGAAATACTCAAAGGTATTTGAGGTAGATTTCTATTATCATATTTAAAAAATAAGATTGATTTTTATTGGTCTGAGTACCATAGTCTGCATGGTTAGGCTCTTAAGCTTTTCTCTGTAGATGCAGGCCCTTCAAGTATACCAAGGAAGGCAGGCAGTTCCCACCCTAATCCAAGAACTGACAGATGGTGTTTAAAGAAAAGCAGTGAATGTGATATGAATAAGCAGCTTGATTTCCAACATTAAGAACCGATTTTATGCCTTTAGATGTTTTGGTAATGTAATGGGTTACGGTGGAAGCTCTAAAGGTGTCTGGTCATGGTCTGCTGGTCAAAATGTAGGTAGCATCATCTCCCTTATAACCATGGAAATCTGCATTTAAAATTTTTATTGTAGGCATTTAATCTTATCCTGCCGCAGTACAGAGAAACATGGGATATATTCATTATGGAGTTAATATGGCAGGAGCTCCTTTGTTAGCGTTGCCTTTTGGAAGCTGTGCTGCCGGTAATGTGACAAAGGGTAGAGAGTTATATGTGCTCTATCAATGTAACAGCCGCACCCAACACTGGCAGAAATTCCCTATCAGCCCAACTTTTATGAAAGGTCTTGCTTTCCAGTTTAGAAAAAAAAAGACAAATTATTTTTCCATTTCTGTGTGAACTGCTCTCCTACCATTCCCCAAAACCTGAACAACAAAAGAGGTGACATGCACTCTTCTGCAAGGAGTGTCAGTTAGGTCATGAATCACACTTCTTTAATGTGCCTGTTACAGTGTTGAAGAGATAATTGTTACCCTTTGGCTCACAGTTTCTGCTTCTGATGTAGCATAGTATATGCATTAGAAACTTTGGAAAAGAGGAACTAGCAACCCTTAGTCTGTATAAACAATGATTTCAAGTTTTTTAGAGATTTTAATTTTGTTAACTTTCACAATGTAAATAAAAATCTGTGAACTGGGGCTATTTCATGTCTTGACCATTGCAAATCACCTGGACTTTTTCACTCTGACGACCATTGCAAATCACCTGGACTTTTTCACGAGAACAGTGAAATTTAGGTGAAGAATCTCGTAGAAAAGATGTCAATATACCTTGAGCATTAGCTGTCTCCATAAAGTTTAATAACCGGTGGGTTTTTCAAGGGCGAGCTTAATTTTCAAATGCCTGGAATTACAGCAAATAGAACCCTCCTTCACTCCTCCTTATGGGGGAGGGGGGGAAGCAAGCAGATTCTGTGCTTTTTCATGAAATTTAAATTTTGAGACCGGTATGTGAAGGAGGGTTAATGGAAAGAAACTGTGCTGAGACAGCAGGACTGCGGTCAATTGCTGGGGATTCTTTCAAGTCGTTCTGTCTGACCAGGGCTCTGGCAAAATACAATGACAGAATAGCAATGCCAACTTTCTACAGATAACACAAAGTGTAATCAAGCTAAGCTGTTATGACTGATTGAGGAAGAATTTGAGAAGCTATAATACAAAAACAGTAGAAACACAGTTCAGTGTGTTACTTGTGAAATGGTTCTTCACTGGAAAACTATTTCATATAATTGCCATGATATTTTCTGCCATGACAAGTGTGGAATCGTCTGTCAAATGTTTGAAAAATAACAATATGAAGTCTTCTTTTGTAGTTAAATTGTATGGGTAAGATAACTGAGAAACAATTTTTTTTCTAGAAATTATTCTTCCCTCATTTGAATGAAGAAGTATTTAGTTTTAAAATCAGTATTTCTTGGCACACTTAACTTCTCTTCCATTCTTTGAATCGGTTTTCTAAAAACCAGGTTCCCTTAAAGTTGGTCTGTTTTTCACTCTGTCCTTGATGAATCATACTGTGATGCATCATTTTGGGCTATTTCAGTGATAAGGAATAGCCCATAATACAACATTTTGAGTAGTCGGTGGAAAACAGTAGAATTGTTTTACTGAAGATAACAGACAGCAGCTGGTAATGCAGTTATCCTAGATGGGATTGATTGAAGGAGAAAAATCTTGTAAATAAGAATTGATATTTCAAGCAATAAACTATAACATTTAATAGTATACAAATAAAGCAGTAGTTAGGTGATCTTAACAGGATATTTCTGCTATAAAATTATAATGAAGTTATATTTTAAGTTACAAGCTGAGTTGGAGATAGAAGCCTTAAATGTTCAAATTTTCTCCAGCAGGAATAATTCAATACTACTTTTTCTTATTTCATGAAAGTTCTTTCACTCATCTGGTTTTCAGGAGGTGTCAGGACATTGTGGATCAGAGCCAGAAAGGCTACAGCTCGGTGTGAATCTGAAAAATAACCCATACTGGATCTGTGTGTCGGAATCCACTCTGAATGGAAAGTTAATCTGAAGAGGAGGCTTGTTCTGTAGATACTGCAGACAAGTTCCTAATATGTAGATTTAACAGTGGCTTCTGAACGGAAAAAGTAGAATTGCTGTGTAAGGACTGCAGGAAAGCAGCTATACAGCTATATAAATATATACATCTATATCTATTTATTTTATACAAACAATGTCACTAAAATTACATAACGGAACATGATGGTATGATATTAAAAAAAAAAAAGTGGAAATTTACTATGTACTGCAACTACAGTAGCTGACAGGCTCCAGGTGATGAATGTTATTTTTGTGTCAGTCATCCTGCCAAGCTCTGCAGGTTTTTTTACTGAATGGACAAAAACTGTTGTGGACCAGATTACAATCAACAAACTCCATTTGGCTTGTCCCTGATATAATGGTGATGAGAATCAGTTTCTTGTATGCTTTCTCTGGTGCTTGCTAGTAAATAAGACTAAACCGCACTAGAGTCAGCTGAATTTTTATTCATCATGTTACTCTTATTTCTCCATATCCAAGGCTGGCACTGTGAATTAATGTAAATCATTCCTCTAGTGTATTGTTATATTTTGAGGTGTTATAGTCACGCCCTCTCCCGCCCCTTTTCCCCCACCCCCCACCATGAAATGTTAATTTTCTATCTAAAATACATACCTGTCAGTACTCATAGGCAGGCTGAATGCATTCTGAAGTGTGCTCGCCAATGATTTTATGCAACACAAGAAACATTGCAGCATTGTAAATCATTCCTCTAGTGTATTGTTATATTTTGAGGTGTTATAGTCACGCCCTCTCCCGCCCCTTTTCCCCCACCCCCCACCATGAAATGTTAATTTTCTATCTAAAATACATACCTGTCAGTACTCATAGGCAGGCTGAATGCATTCTGAAGTGTGCTCGCCAATGATTTTATGCAACACAAGAAACATTGCAGCATTAGTTGAATATTAACAAAAGTTCTTTTGGTTTTGACGACTCTCTTCTCTTAAGGAAGGTGAGAAGCTTTCAAGGCTTGCTAACAAAGAAGTGAACTGCATGTTACTAACTTTTATCTGAGAATATTTTAAATACAATATTTTCTACTTATTAATACTATGCATAAGAGGATTACCCACTATAAAAATAACACTTTAAAAATTCTTCACAGTGAGCAGCAGCGGAGAGTTACTTTCTAAGGAAAGATCTAATTTTTGTTAATCAAAATTATTCATGAAGTTGTGATATCTGTCTGTCCTCCTGAGATTATTGTGTAAGAGATATTCATGATAGTTTTTGGTGAAGAGGCCATCTATTGTTATTTTTTTCAAACAGTGTTTGTCCTCATTCTGTATTTGGGGGGAGCAATTTCCTTCTTCCTGTCTTTTTAGCGCATAACATAAGGGACTTAAAATCTGTAGTTTTAACTTCATAGAAACGTTGATGTTATGGTATTACCTTAGAGTATCTCAAAAATGAGTGTGGTAGCTATTAGGATAGCTTTCAAATAACCCACAACGTTCTATTTCTAACCTGGTATTGATCCTGATTGTGCTGGTTTTGGCTGGGATAGAGTTAATTTTCTTCCCAGTAGCTGGTATGGGGCTGTGTTTTGGATTTGTGCTGAAAACAGTGTTGATAACACAGGGATGTTTTTGTTATTACTGAGCAGTGCTGACACAGAGTCAAGGCCTTTTCTGCCTCTCACCCCACCCCACCAGCGAGCAGGCTGGGGGGGCACAAGAAGTTGGGAGGGGACACAGCCGGGACAGCTGACCCCAACTGACCAAAGGGATGTTCCACACCATATGACGTCGTGCTCAGCATGTAAAGCTGGGGGAAGAAGGAGGAAGGGGGGGATGTTTGG
>NW_008795322.1:1989703-1992146 GCF_000699145.1 Aptenodytes forsteri | reverse complement strand
TGCTCAGCATGTAAAGCTGGGGGAAGAAGGAGGAAGGAGGGGATGTTTGGAGTGATGGTGCTTGTCTTCCCAAGTCACCGTTCGCGTGATGGAGCCCTGCTTTCCTGAGATGGCTGAACACCTGCCTGCCGATGGGAAGTGGTGAATGAATTCCTTGTTTTGCTTTGCTTGTGTGCGCAGCTTTTGCTTTACCTATTAAACTGTCTTTATCTCAACCCACGAGTTTTCTCACTTTTACTCTTCCGATTCTCTCCCCCATCCCACTGGGGGGGGAGCGAGTGAGCGAGCGGCTGGGTGGTGCTTAGTTGCCAGCTGGGGTTAAACCACAACACTGATACACAGATGAAAGGACGTGCATGAACGTAATAAAAAGGTAAAACGTTTTTTCTCACTCGTATCCATGGGCTGATCTATCATCTTCACACCATTGAGCCCACCGCATCTCTGCACCTGTACTGTATGTGTTGGCATTGGATGGATAACCTGGCCAAAGAGGTTAATGCGGAGGTGGTTGTAACCTAGAGTTGGAAGTTGCATAGTGGTTAGTCAAGCTAAGTCAAATGCTTAGTTTTGTCTAGACTGATAAATCAGTGTGCTTTTTTTCTGACAACAGTCATCATTTGTATCATTTCACTAAACTGAGCCAACAGGAATTCTTGAAGGAGAGTGGGATTGATCTGAATGCCATAAAAAGAGCATTTGCCATGTTGTTTATCAACTACTCAGTGTCAATATTCAGAACAAAAAAAAAGTCACAAGGATGGGATTCAAGCTCCTCAAGGTTATGTATAAACTGAAAATCGGGCCATAATTCTGCTCTTAATTTCAACAGAACTTTCTGGTACAGTTCTTGTATCAATAACACCATCTTTCAAGGAATACTGAGCCACCCTGTGACATCCTGTTGGCTTGTTCAGTACAGTGAATCAAAGGTCGGACCGGGGTCCATAGAAACTGCCTTGCACAGCATGTTAAATTTAACCATTTTGTCAAAGCAAAAGAAGAAAAGAGCACTCTCAAGGGGAATCTCTGGATGATATTTGGTCTGTTTATCAGCTGCTGCTGTGAAGTATGTCACAGGTTCAAGGCGTACAAATTACACCTATCCTGTATATTAGTATAGTCTCCAAACCACTTTTAAACCCAAATTTTCTTCATATTGGAATTGCAGTGAAAGCTTCAGCTCAGATTTCCTTAACAGGTGTGTAAGCACGTGCCTCCATGCAGTGTTCCTGCCCCAGCCGTGTAATACTGCAGGGAGGTTCCAACTCTCTGGGCACAAGCTCAAGGTATTTTTTGGCTGGTGAACTATCAGTGTCGTCTTGCTGCCTGGGTATAGGACACGTGTCTATATGCAAAGTGAATATGTAGTGTGGGCTGAATGGGTATACTCAGAGTGTAGGTCACACAATATTGTTCAGAAACAGCCATTGTAGAAAAGATTTTCATTAGAAATAATAAAATTATCGTATTTCAATGGTTGCTGCATCTGGCTTTATTGTCATAGTTGAATAAATACAGTTTTGACACCCTTCTTCCTGCTGTCAAGGCATGATATTTTTATTCTGGATAGTCTGGGATGACTGACCAGAGTAAAACCACGTTCTCGCCTCTCATAAAAATGTAGTCTTAAGGGAGAAACGAGGGTTTGGTTTTAACCTCACTTGCTGGCTGCAGTCTTTGTTATTGAAGTTGATCCTATTAGTGTTTTTCAGTCCAGTTTAAGCATGACAGAGCAGTGAAAAAAAAGCAAATTGAGAAAGTACAGTGAATTTTTCCTACCATGCAGGATTTTTTGAGATTGAGTTGGCAGGTGATGTTTTCGCACCATAAAACCCAGAAAAAAGAGTTAAAAGGCTATAAAAGTAATTCCTGGCCAAAGTGTATTTTTCGTGACTGCCCAAATACATACTCCTCAGAGGATATGGAACTGAACGTGACTGAGTCACTCCATTAGCAATTCCTGTGGGACACCGACTGAAGAAGCTGTTGTTGAAGATATCCCTTTTTGAACATTTACCCCTTGTTGAAGAAATGTTTTAGATGAGATATGAAAATGTTCGTAACAGTTCTCTTTCTGAATCGATACCCGTTGCCTCCTAAATGGGATCATGCTTAGCTCCTTAATGTTTACAGCTGTGTTACTGATTCTAAAAACAGAATATAAGTTCTTCAGGTGGAAATTTATATGTTAGGGTGTAGAGAATAGTTTTTTTTTCTGACATTAGTGAACAATTAAAAAGTTTTCAAAGCAGTAAATACATTGTTTTCTTTATATTAAGAAAGTAGAAAGGAGATGAGCAATTTCATTAGAATTTCTAAGCATTAATTCATTTGGATGAACATGGCATGACTTCATTTGAATATCTGAATGTTAATTGCATTGACATTGTTATTAAAGCAATTAACTTATCAGCTATTTTTGACTATGGCTAATCGATTG
>NW_008795322.1:1984718-1989628 GCF_000699145.1 Aptenodytes forsteri | reverse complement strand
ATAGAGCTATATTCACAGAATGATGGTCTAATTGCTCTCTATTAAAAAAGACAACAGGGATTGAGTTATGAATATTAATTTTAATTAGTACATATTTGTTGAGAGGTAGTTCGGCAATCGTCCTTAATAATATGTGATCTTGCCTATAAGCTGTCTGTATATATACACACGACTGGATGAAGGCAGAAGGTTTTATTAGAGAAATAAATTAATGTTTTAAGTATTGGTTTTGAAGAATAATTTACTATTTACCCATTAGGGAGAGTTGTTGGTCTATCTTAACACACTGAAAATCTAATTTTCTTTTAAAAAAATATTAATTATTCCTCCTACCCAAAAAGGACTACATCATTAACCCCAAAGGAATGGCAATAAACAAAAATAGTTTAAAAGCTTTATTAAGTTCCATTAATTGGTTGTAGCAGACTAATTTTGTCATGCTTTGCTAGACAGTGTATTGTAAGTAATTTTGATGATCTCCAATTGAGTTGGGCAAACAAGCCTGCACACTAAAGCAAAAATTGAATTGTCTTGATAATTACAAAAACCATTGGCCTGTTTGGTATTTGTGATAAATGGGTTAATTAGCTACTTTTTTTATTACATTCAGACTTTCAATGTGGTAGAAGAGTGGTAATTTATTTTGCTGTGTAAACGAGTATAGTCAAAATTCTATTGTTCTGATTTGTTCAGGATAAAAATCTTTAGAGCTACTTGATTTAATATTAGATAAGTATGGCTGTGCATGTAGTTTTGATTATTTGCAGTTGGTTTATGTAATTTATGGAACTTGTTTTTATGCTAGTCATTTTTCAGTCTTTTGCCTAACAATAAAGCAAGCTTTGTCTCATTTCAAAGGGCCCATCAAAATCATCCTTAAGAAAAATTAGATACTGATTTTGTATCTTTTAAATAGATAGCATATACATCATGAGAAAGAATTTCTAGGAACAGATATATTACCCTGGTGGGTGAAAAGTTTTAGCTGAGCAGTATTTATAAGAAATTATCTAAAATGATAGTTAGGTAAGCTCCTGTTTTAATTTTGTTGTTGCTGAGCTTGAGCTAATTTACAGAGCTTTGAAGCAGATCACATAATACAAAAGTAGTCATTTAGCTCAGAGGAAGGTACTGTGTGGATCCAAAGTTTTGGTGGTGGTTTGTTTGTTTGTTTGGGTTTTTGGGGGATTTCTTATTTTTTTGCAGGCCTCCCTAGAAATTGATTTAACTTTTTTCCAAAAAGTTATTCTGTTCTCCAAGTGAGCATATGCTGCAGCACCACCAAACCCACTTCCTTTGGTTTTGCTTAGAGAAAATCTTTAGCTCTATTCTTGAGGAAAAAAGTGTCAGACTGCAAAGTGTTTACAAGAGATTTTCTTCTTCCTTTTCCAGTTGTAACTGGACTACACTCTGAAGCATTTAGGAGCATATACTCACTGAAAAATGTAGGAAAATGAAATTTTTTTACATTTTAAAGCCTAATATTTTTATTTGATTAAATCTCTAATGCTTTGCCGAGATGATAGGTTACACTAATTTTGCCATAATGAAATGATATTTTTTATTTTTAATGTTTTCTTTTTCAGTTTTGGCTGCTATCTTCCTATTCACATTTCATGCTGTGTTTTATCTGACTTACTGGCGTGATCCATTCTGTTGACTGTCATCTCTTTCTTCAGCAAAATCATCTTAATCATTGTTTTCTCCTTGTGATATTTTCGTGACTCTAAAATGCATCGGCATGTAACAATTGGCTTGATTTCTGTTTTGTTTCAGAGATAGGAAAATTTGAAACTGAACACTTTTATTTTTGAGTACACTTTAAAATGATAAAGTAAGGTTGTAGTTATAGAACTTCTCCTTTTCCTTATTTTTGTGTTTGATTTGGCTTGTGGTCGTCTGTATAAACTGACAAAGTATTTTGAGCAGTCTTGGTATACAGCTCTTCCTCTGACTCATAAATAATTTGAAATATAAAAATGATTCATTCAAATTATAGTTCATTAGAAGTCTAATAATTAATAATTCTGCTTATATGTCATCTTGCATTTGGCAAAATATTATTTTGATCAATCATTTTGTTTATTATTTGTTTAACTGTATTGGGCCATTATGAATGTCATATGAATTATAACTTGTTAGCTTGGTGTCGTGGTAATCATTGTTCAGTAATGAACGGTGATCTTGGTCTTAGCAAAATGTTTTGAAAGATGAGATAATTTGTGTCTTTCCTGCAACATAATTTTGATATAAAACCAAAAAGTCTTGCATAATTTTTCATTTTGGAACTTTCCAAATGCTTACTTTAAGATGTTGCTTTTGATGGTTTTATTGGTTTTGGTTTCAGTTTGGTGTTTTGGGTTTTTGGTTTTTTTTTTTTATAATCTTATTTTGGCAGCAAGTTGTGACAATATGGCAATCTGAAAATGACAGAAAATGGAAAGCAATAAGAAAACATCAGGAGTGTTTGTTTATTTTAGAGGAAATTCTAGTCATTATTTCTTCCCCAGGTTCTTTTTGTCAGTATGTGAGGTTATGTTTTCATACGTTTGTTTTGATTCAGCACAGTTCTGCTGAAAGACAGTCAGCGTGTGAAACGGTGCTACACAGCAGAAAGTGAATTTACGTTCTGTAACAATTTCTAGTGTTACATATAACCTGCTGGATGTGCATCACTGTTGTATTTTACTTCCGTATCGGGCTGAGACAGACCAATATGAGCAGGTATTTTTATCACAGCAAAACTTCTTGAGCAAGTCAGAAAATAAAGAGTCTGCCTGTTAGATCCCCACCAGAAGACTGGGGAATTGGGGAACAGAAGGGATGGCATAGCATGTGTGTGCCACCTGTTTTAGAAGTAACCTTGTACACTGAGGAGCAATGGACGTGCTTCTTGAAGAACAGCCTTGTTTCTTTGAAATTAATCTGTTTCTTGCATACAGGTAAATAAGATGTTCAGTTATTTCATGTGACCAATTTTCCTTCCATTGGGAAGCAGGCTTCTGAAACCAAGGAGAAATGGCACTTTAGTTATTTCTCCTCTCTCTATACAGTCACATACTTTAAAAAAAAAAAGTGATATTATTTTTAGAACATTTATAGGCATTAGTATAATGTTTATTAGCTCTGAGTGAAAGCGTTTAATTTTATCAAAAGGCATTACTTGTTTCAGTTTGGTATATATATCTGACAACATACAAGTATATTATGTCTGAATTTAGTTTGCATGCATGTTTATATAAACAAATAATGTGCCTTTTTTGGCAGGAACAGAATAACATCCTTTCCCTCTTTGAATATAAAAATTGAAATGGATTTGGTCTGCTATCAAATACATACTATTTAAAAAACTTCTGTATTCATGAGGAGGTCATTTGTACTTTGAATATATTGGATAAGAAGAAAATGTTGAAAGATATTCTCCAATGTTGAATAGAGAATAGTTACAAATGCAGTTCTAGATAAATATATTTATTTAATAGTATAGATAAATCTAATTCTGTATTCTAGAAATGAGCAGGATTGGGGAGTAATTTTTTTCTAGTGCTTCTTATCACTAACATTTTTTTCAAAAAAATCGTAAAAACATCACTGAACTGTTTTAAAAGTTCCTGCTGTGCTCTTAATTAAATGTAGTCTTCTATATTTAGTCGCACTTTCAGGTGTGGATCACATGGGCATATGTTAATGAGGACTCAAATACTTTAATTTATATATACCTGAAATAACTTTTTAGTGCACGGTAAAAGCAAAATTCTGATTTTGATCACATTTTACAGTTGTGTCTAAAAACAGCAGTCCCGGCTGTTACGTAGTAATGATATTTGTTGTTTTCTGAGAAATTTTTACATTTATAAGGAATTTATTAGCAAAACAAGAGCTAAACACCACAATTAAAGACCTGGATTATTACTTAAAATTTCAGCAACAACAGAATTCCAGAACACAAAACTCAAATATATAGCACAGTTTGCATATAAGCTAAAAACTTAGAGTATCTGCAGTAGGTTAGATGAAAGGTCTGTGCATTTGGTATCTTTTCTACGGCAGTGGTCAACAGTAGATGCCTATGGAAGCATGTAAGAACAGGGGAAGCATATTTCATGCTACTTCCAGGTACTCTTCCAAATGTCAGGCATTTGTGGCTTAGGGACTTCCTGAATGGGATGTGGTTTCCATTTACTTAGTATCCCCCGATGCTAAGACTGGCAATACTAGTAATCAATAAATAAATCAATAGACTTACCCTCTCATGTACAGGTTGCAGAGAGAGATTGGTTAAATCTCCATCCTTGGAGATACTCAGAGGTCTGAACAGGCTCAACTAACTCTGGAGCATGTCTAACTTTGTTTGACATGTTAGTTAACGTGATGTTTGCAGACCACTCTATTGCTCCCTCCATTGTGTCTTTTTTCCCTGGTTTCTTCTTTGTCGTCCGTCTCAATTACGAGTTCTCTTTAGCCAGTACTTCCCCTGACTGAAATTACAGTGACTACACAACCGAGCCTTTGAAAGCTCAGGGCACTGTGGAGCTTGAACACCAATTAGAAAACTGGTAGACATTAGGCAAGTTTATTTCTACTGCAAATAGTTTTACAAAAGTTAATATCAACTTGTGTGTCCTAATGCAATCGAATCATTTGAGCCTGATAGGCCTTGCTGAGCTGTGGGACCTTCTGTGGCTTAGTGTCCTGGTTTCGGCAGGGATAGAGTTAATTTCCTTCCTAGCAGCTGGTACAGTGCTGTGTTTTGGATTTAGGATGAGAACAAAGTTGATAACGCACCGATGTTTTAGTTGTTGCTAGGTAATGCTTACACTAGCCAAGGACTTTTCAGTTTCCCATGCTCTACCGACTGAGAAGGCTGGAGGTGCACAAGAAGCTGGGAGGGGGCACAGCCAGGACAGCTG
>NW_008795322.1:1964110-1984535 GCF_000699145.1 Aptenodytes forsteri | reverse complement strand
GAAGTGAGCGAGCGGCTGGGTGGTGCTCAGTTGCCAACTGAGGTTAAACCACGACACTTAGTTATCTCCGAATGATGTGAGAGGGGCAACCTGCTTGCTCTTCCTACTTGCCCAGTAGATGGAAACATGTATTGGTAAGAGCTATGTATGATAACAGCAGCAGATGTATATGTAAAAATAGTGTGTAGAAAAGCAACATTTCCTGGCACGTAGTTATTAGTGTTCACAAAAAAATGTAAAAAGGGAAAAAAACCCACAAAATCTGGTATTTTTAGTGCAGTATTTAGTTGAGCATAGCAACTAGGCAGGCAGTAATGTGTTGAGGTTTATTTCAGGAGGAACACAAGAACGATCAACTGGGCTATTTCCTGTCTTTGGACTTACTAAAAAGAGATTTTTGGGGAAAAGATACGGCTCAGAAATTCCTGAACAACTCTTAATTCTTGATCCTGCATATAGTGAAATGTACTCTTCACTGGGGTTAAAGTCATGTAATACGTTTTAGTTGATCTAACAACTCCCCACCATGAAAAGGCACAGTTATAACTGCCCCTGTCTGCCTTTCCTTCTGTTACTCTTCCTCCATGTGTGCTGCTGGCTGGGCATTTCTGTCTCACCCTTGCGCTGACTCTGGTGTTTGTCAAACCCTTCACAAAACCAATTCAGGAGCAACGTAGCCATTTTTTTTTTCCTAGGTTAATCTTCCTGTAAATGAATTGAATCAGCTTACCAGGGAAGAGCTGAAGTTCGGTTAATAACAAGCAAAAAATTTCATTCCAATGCAACCTGTTCTGATTCTTACATTATTTCATTGAGCTGTACTCTAAGAAGTCAGGTAAGATTAAGTCTCTCTGTTTCTGTTCCTCACTTGTAACTGACCTATTGAGCTTCCTCTCTCCTACTTTTGATCCATTCTCCTTGGAACAGGAACTGTTTCTTGGTGGATGTGAGGTCTGGCGCAGTAGGGCCTGGAAGCATGCATGTAGTGTAAATGAATGGTTTCAGCAGTGAGTGTAGAATGTTTAGCCTTATATTTGCAGTCGACAGCAAAATAAAATCAACATTCTATGTCTTTTTTTTTTTTTTTTTTTTAGGTTTTTTGAGGGTATTTGAAAATGAAAAAAAAAAAAACCCCCCCCCCCCCCCCAACCTGTGTGTTCATTAAGTATAAGAGCATTTTTGAAAGGGATAGTATTTCCAGGCACTCTGATTCTCTAAGAAATCTAATTACTTCTTTCTCCATTACAACTTTGGAAAGATTATTCAAATATGTTATAGTCCTAACTGCACAGAGCAGTTTAATCCTACTGTTTGTAGATTGTCATTCTCCTGCTTTCTTTCTGCTTGCAGTCTCCCATCAGACAGTACAGGCACATCCTGGTAATCTCAAAATCCAGGAAAGTGCTATCTGGCAATCAATGTCTGCCTGCCCCCTCTATTTACTTTCCACTCCTTGCATATTTTAAAATAAAAGAACTAGACTCACAATCTTCTCTCTAGCACGGTACAAACTATGACTTAATAAACCATATATAATTGGTATCTGTCCTTCTTAGTCCTGAGTTTGTCGATGCCATCTCTTCTCTTGATCCTTTATCTGCCTTCTGATAACTCCAAAATATTCTCCTGTTTGCTTTCAGACAGGCATGCCGCCCTGAAGAAAGTATTAACTGAGTAAAATAAGATTCCAATCTCTTAGCTAAAAGGGAGAAGGATATGAGCATATATCTCCAAGTAACGGGGCCTAAATCACAGCTCCTAAATTTCTATGTAACGTACTAAAGTGAAAGGACCATGAATTTGCAAGAGCAGTAAGTCTCCATTTACTTCTTGCTCGCGGACTTCTCAAAGAGAGGCAAGGTCAGGTTCAGAGCGTTGGTGCTCGGAAGTTGAAAACTGGTTCTCACCATGTCTGGTGTAGGCACTGTAGCCTGTTTGTACAAAATCGTTTGGTTATGTGGCAATACCAGTGATTTCAGGACAGTCCTTTTTTCAAACTTCCACAAGAATCGTAAGACAAGTTCTGCTTCTCAAAATGTTCTTCACCCCTGTGCAATTGTTGCTTTTCATTTTTAATATATGTCTAGAATTGTGTGGGTACATAAACATTTATGTTTATACATTATGTACGTAAATTACATGTATTTTAGTGTAAGAAAACATTGCCGCTGTTTATAGGAACATTAAATAAGTGAAAAGAGATTCAAGAAGAGAGAGATGCATAATCTTTTCTCTGAAAGATTATTTTTTCCTTACAGAGAGAGAGAAAGTACCATAGTCTTTTAATGATGCCAGTAGATCCTGTGCAGATGGCAGAACATCTTCCTCTGCAGTAAAATTCACTCCTTTTGATTGTTACCAGTTCTACCAAATGACTCTTTTTATTGTCACCAGTGCTGCTGAACTGGTGCAGAAAATACTTTGACTGGGATTTATGTAAAGTAATAAGGAAGAAGAGTTTCCGGACAAATATTTGGCATTTTGCAAGCTTCTGTAAAGAAGCAGGGAGGTGAGGTATGTAATAGTCACATTATTCCATTTCTCATTAACTGTTTTGTGCTTCAGGAATCAGAAGTGTGTATTTGCTGTTCAGAGTCATCATTTGCTGTCACCGTGGAACTAATTTTCAAGCAATAAGTGTCTTTCTCTGTTTGCAAGGGGCATTTGCTCTGTACCACCACGTGACTATTGTATTTATCACACAATTGGGATTAACTGAAGCCTTTTTTTGCACCATCATATCTTACTATATCATTATATATAATTTCAGCTCCTGGGGTTTTTACCTGTTCTGCTAGAGCAAATTAAGCAAATCAAATTGAGGAGATCAATCCTCATTTCCTAGCAACCTTTGAAATTTGTCGGGAGTGGGCTAAATGCCGCTTTAGCCATTCTCATTTGCTTCTGTATTTCTAAACTCCACTGTTCCAAAAGCAAAATGGTCTGGGAGTTAATACGACTGCACTTTTTATAGTTCCACTGTTCATCAGCTGCATTTCATAGCATGGCACGTCAAAAATTAACTTATTTCTACCTGTGCTTCTGAAAATACGTGTTTTAAGCCCCATGTGCAGTTCCAACTTTTTTCACTGCATGTGAACTCCAGCCTCTCCCACTGCTTGACTAACAAACCAGTCTGTTTTTCCAGTTCAACGGATTTGTTTCACAAGTACGTTACCGGGTGAGAAGCATTCGCACGTAGCTTTGCTGACAGGGGAAAAGGCTGCCGGAGCAGATTTTAGAAATGGGGAGCTTTTGCCACCTGTATTGTTTGGAGATTTAAGAAGCTAACAGGCTGGTTATTTGACTTGTTACAAGGCCTTCTGATTACCATCTGCCACACACACCTTGCATGATAATTTACCAACGGGGATGAGGTCTCCAAATAGATTTACAGCTGGCATGTACTTTCTATAAGAATTCACAACAGTTGCTTTCAAGTAGGCCCCAGAAATGCTTTTATTTTATTTAACGTTTTCTTATAAGTCATGATTCGGTCGAACACCCGTAGTTAAATGTGTGATAACAGTGTGACTTGTTTTATGTTATATAAACACTGCACATTCAAACAAGAACCTTGTTCACTGTGGAATTGATTCTTCCAAACGATGAACCCTTTTCCTGATTCAAAGGAACTTTCGTTTGTCACAGCGTGTACGTACTTCTTTTGTCTTTTTTAGGGAATTCAGGTTGGTTGAACTCTTTTGCACTTGCTTTGGCACTTCTCGGGTTTTATCTGTGGTGCTGGACCAAATTAAGTAGGTACGCTTTTTCTCCAAGCAGCAAAGAGGAAGGGTTGTGGTTGTCATCCATAATGGGAGAAACGTTGTGAAGAGGCACAGTTGCAGTAAATGGATACGTTTCTATGAATTAGCCAATCTGACATCCCCTGCCGTAGCTCATACTGACCAGTGCTTTTAATGGATGGAAGAAACGAAACATTAAAAAATGTTTTTCTACTGAAATGCTTTACTTTCATGTACAGATTATTCTCTAGTGATAACAGAATAATTAAATTCCCTTCTTTTAGTTCATCATTTTTTCTTAGATATTAATAAAGTATATGCGTATTATCTTGAACATCCCACAAACTTCCAACCTGCCAGACAATGGAGATTTTATTGAATTTATTTGTTTTATTTTAGAAGTACCCTACTTTGGACAAGGGGTAGAAGAAAGTGCTGTTACTAAAAAAATGGGGTTATTCTTTCATGGTTATGATTGGACGTTCAATCCCATCAATATGTGCTAGAGAATGAATGTTGAAAGACTTCATAGAAGGACAATATTTGAGATGCATTTCCGATTTTCCTGTATTTTTTTTAAGTATTACAAGGACGCTACGTAAAGCAACTTCTGCCTAAATGTTCCATCAGATTGTTGAAGCCCATAAATTCATGGAAGCTTTTAAGTTCAGTGGAGTTTCTTAAAAAATATGATATTTTATTTTCCCATCAGGTTAAGCAACTGTTACAGTTGAACCACTGAATATTCTGCCTGCAATCAATGTTAAAAGAAGGGATTAATGCTTGTCATTTATTCTGCTCTACTTAGCATAATTCATTATCTATCGGAAATATAATCTCTTTTATTTGACATTTTCAGTATTTTATGTTGTGACTAGATGTCTGTTGTGCTTGTTTTCATTGCTTATGTGAGCCACAAAAAGACGGGGAGAATTGTGCAATGGACTCTGTTTAAATTACTCTATACCATAAGGGTAGGTAGTTTTATATACCATGAAGTACAGCTTGCTATCTTTCACAGAATTTCTGATGGGAAAATTAGGTTACTTCAATAAAACCATAACCAAAAATCATGCAGTATGAATCAAATTCTTTGGTAGCTGTGAAGATGGCAATATGAAAAGGTTCTAGGGATGTCAGTGGCCTCATATTTGAGGTACTTGGTAGTATATTGGTATCATGTAGAACAGAAAGATTTTTTTTTCTCATTTTTCCATTTAAATGAGCCGTGCTAACAAAGCTGTAATGCTGCCACATATTTTTTCTACTTCAGTTGCTTCAAGGACATATGTCCAACTATCAATATCTGTCTTAACCTTTCATTAAGAAAAGAAAAATTGGTTTATGGGAGGCAAGCATCTGGCCTAGAATTTCTTACAATTAGGAAATAGTCAATATATAGGATTACTGTTTTATTTCCTTCAGTGTCTCTATTTTCTTTTAAAGCCAGTTAAACTCATCTATGCATTCTCCTTTCTTCCCTAGCGTTTTTGAAGCTTTGAAGCTGTCCCTGTGATTCTTTAATTTTTTTTATTTTCTAGTAGGCTGTAGGGCATAGCAGACTGGTGTGATATTCATGAGCCTAATTGAGATAAAGTTTAATGGTTTTTCTCACACACTTCATCATTAGGCCAGTGGCACATTTTATTGTCATCTTTTCTCTGTGGTCGTTGTGTTAGCTGGTCCTAATTATAATTAAATTTTTCAAGGCTAGGTAGAATAGCACTTTTTTTTCCCTGATGGCTGGTTCCTCCCCTCACCCCCTCCCCCCCCGCTTCTTCTTTTTTCTGCCACCATTATAAGGGGTTTAATTCCATCCTGCTTACCACCAGCTGGAATAAAATATTTCTATTTACAAACTGTTTTCATTCATCCAGCTCATGGCTAAGCCAATTTGCATATAGCTCATAAAATCTGTTAATCATCTTTGACTAATGTTTAAAACATACTTTAGGCAACCACAAGAATGAGTGTCATAAATACATCTCATGGACAAGTCTAGCCTCTTAAACCCCCTTATATCGAGGAAGGAATACTTCTTTTATTTCTGAAGTGGTCAATCATGTCTATAGTGATCCTTAAGACACGGTAGTAAAAAAATGTCATGATTTATCCCTGTGCTACTAATTCTGATTATTTGTGTAATAGTATAGCTCTACAAGTTTAGAGACGATAATACCTCCTAATGGGTAAATTTACATTTTAAACCTGCAACAGAATGCATCTTGTGCAGTCAGTCCTGTTTTTCTTGCAGTCGTGTTGTCTGTGTAGTAGAATGGTTGAATAAAAAAAGTAAGGTGTCTGTTTCACAGTAACAGAATTAGTTTTCTGGTGAATAATGTAATATTAAAAAGGTGCCATGAGAGAGCAGCTACTGAATTAATGAGAAGTGAAGGGGTTGTTAAGATGCATACTTTTAAAATATTACTGATGCATAGTCATTAGTAGTAGCCTTACTTTAGTTCCATTGTACAAACTGGGCATTCCTTGTGGACAGTAATGCGATTCTGTCTTTAAAGCAGATTGCTAAATGTATTAAGGATTAAACTTGTCTTTGGCCCTATGCAGAAAAAAAAATGTCCAGTGACAGATTATATATCAACATTTAATGAAAATATTAGTAAAGGCTTACCTGTGCCAGTATGAGGCATAATGATTATACCTTTGAGTAGTCTTGAAGAAATAAATAAAATTACCATCTTAAGCAACTTGCAGGAGTTGCACTGAGTATTAGTCAGCTGTGTCACTTAGCTCACATCATCATTTGGACCTGCTGCGACAGCCAGACTTTGCAATGCATCAGAAAGAGTTAAAAAAAGATGAAGAATACAGTCAGAAAAATGCTACTGTATTTCAACACCACGAAGTATTTTTGAGTATTTCCTGCAGTTTACAATTTTGAGACAAGAAATCATGACAAAAATTCTTCGGTCAAATTCTTAAAGAGGCCACATGACCTTACCCCTGTCTATCCTATAAGCGCATTTATTGTTGCTACCCTGTGTACAAAGACTGCCTTTTAACACCTCTAAAGCAAAGCAGCTTTCTCCAGGTTCTATCAGACGCAAGCACTGTTAGGTTATGTTCTACATTTTCATTTGCTAACGCTTAGTTAAGTCCCCCAGCTATACTGGCCTTTGGTAGATCCTTCTTCTGATGACAATAGTGGTGATAATGGCAATAATCATTTTAGGTAAGGGTTTATTATTACAGTATATTGGTGGCCGTAAGGCTATGTGTGAGTAGTATACAGATATCAATACCTTTGCTGTTCTTCAAAGCAATTCTAAGTTCATTGTCATTTCTTTCCTTTCTTTCTTTCCTTTCTTTCTTTCCTTTCTTTCTTTCCTTTCTTTCTTTCCTTTCTTTCTTTCCTTTCTTTCTTTCCTTTCTTTCTTTCCTTTCTTTCTTTCCTTTCTTTCTTTCCTTTCTTTCTTTCCTTTCTTTCTTTCCTTTCTTTCTTTCCTTTCTTTCTTTCCTTTCTTTCCTTTCTTTCCTTTCTGTGTTAACAGTCTACATAGACTTGGCAAATTATGGTGTGTGAGCAAATATGATAATCCAGCTCTCTTTCTTTTAGCTGTTTTCCTGGCATCCAGGTGGATTACTGAAAGTTTAATTTAAGCAATTAAGTGAAAACTGGAAGTGAAGGTAGTCTTGGAGAGCAAATCTCCTGAAACAGGAGGTGTCACTTCTGACAGGTATTCATAGCTCAGATCTACACTGCAAGCAATGATTTGGTTTTCTTGCACATTTTTTAAAAAAATCGGCAGGTATTTCTGGGCAGCATTGCCAGGACACAGTAGCTAATTATAAATATGTTAAATGTAAAATAAATAGAAGTTAACTTTTCTGGAATAAAACTTAACAATCAGATTAGATATGGGCATCTTCAGAATACAAAGATGTCTTTTTTGTACTTGGGGTTTTCCACAAATGTAGCTTTGATTTTAATTCACCACCTTGCTTTGTCAAGTTTGTTTGCAACTGCTGTGTACGTATTAAATCTGAATATGGTGCGTTCTATACTTTTGAAATGCAGTTGTATGCTTGGCTTGAAACCTGGTTTCAAAGCGGAAGGTATTGAGGCCTCAGTATTTATCATGGTCCATCTTTTGCAGTGCCATCTGGTGTCAATTAAAAGAGTAGTAAATTCCTTGTTTTCTAAGTATTCTAGCTGAAAAATAAAAACAAGAGAATGAAAAAATACAACTAAAGTTCAGTATAAAACCAGCCTAAATTTTATGTTTCTTAGACATGTATTTTAAAAAAAGGAAGACTTGGATTTTAAAATAGAATCATGGCAATTTATCATTTGTTACTTTTTTGAAGTATTTGTGGTTAGTCCTATTTTGTGTTACTCATTAGGAAATAATCTGGAAAATATGGTTTGTGAAAGTCAGAATGCATTTTGGATTTCATTGGTAACTTGGCCTGAAAATAGCTTCATGGCACTATAGCAACTGGCTTCAGTTTCTACCTTCCAAAAAATAAAATTTTCTACCTGAAAGACTGATAAATTTTATCACTTTCCATCTTTACTTTAAAATATTAATTAAAAACTAAGGTATTGTTTTCCTCATAAGGTTTTAATATATATGATATGAACATCTAGTTGAATTTTTGCATGTGGGAAGACGCCTTGCAATCATAATGGATTCTTTTCTTTCATGTGCTCCTTTGACAGTAAATTTCTCATAAAGAAAAGCATATCTGACGGAATTCTTATTATTCCGGAATACTTTTCTTAGATTTAGGTTAAATATAAAGATATTGGGGTGATGCTTTGTTAGCTGACGTTGGCTAAAGTAGGCTATACCAATTGATGGCGGTTTGCCAAATGAAGTTCAAATGCGTACGTTGTCTGGAAACTTTTCCTGTTTTGCAAGATTGGAATATCGGTGACTGGGTTGGGGCTTTTTTGTTTGGGGGAGGGTGAGGGGTTGCTACTGAAATTTATGCCAACTTGGATATGCTGTATATTTATGGACTTCAGCACTAATATCATCTGGGATTTCTACCTGGAGAGCTGCTTCCTATTTTTTTGTGGTCTCAGAGGAATTTGTTCTTTTGAAACTAATAAAAACTAAACCAAAATATATAGTTCTTCTGCTGACGGTGGAGGTCTTGGTTTTGCTTTATTGTGAATCTAACAGACGGTATTTTAGAGGACAAAAGAACTTGCTGCTTGTGCAAAAACTTGATCTCAGTACAGCTCTCACTTGAGGTTACTGTAAAAACTTACTAAGCAGATTATTCTAATTGAACTGATTGACCCAATCCTTTGTCTCTTTCAATTTATCCTTAATGTATCCATCAAACTGTGCCTTAGAAAATGTCTAATTCTGAAATGCTAGCACTTGGAAGACATCTACCTTGATTCCTAATACTTTTAAGATTTGTGATTGGGGTAATTCTATTAACTTAAAACGGTCATTCTTTTTGATTAGTCAGAAACTTAAAAAATAGCACCAAAGAGTAGGGCCATTTTCAGAGGTTAAGCATCATCATTAACTGTTTCATTTTGCTTCTCTGGGCTCAACCTAGAGTTTATCTGTCAAAGTCAAACACAGATGTTTATATTCTAGCCTGAAAGAGGATCAGAACCTATTCCTGCTTCATTTTTCTGGCTGTCTTTACATCATTACTAGTTACTGCATATGCTTGAGGTCAAGGAGATAATGAGAGCTGCACGGCTTATGCCATGTATCTGTCTGCTGTTAGTACAAGTCACATCTGCTGCACTGGCATTATTCTTTTCACCAGCACCTGAATCCTCTTTAGAGCTATCTTATAGTCTTCTGTGTAGAGTTTGTAACTGTGACTTGACTTGCTGTAAAGGTTCAGGTGCTTGTTCATTTAGATCAGATTCAGAATTTATGAAAAGAAAGATGGAAAAAGCTATGTTTCTGTCAAGCTCAATGTAACAATTATGATGATGATGGTGGTAATAAATTCACATGCTAAGCTACCTAGCTAGAGTTTAGCTAGGCTTTGTGCTTTAAAATCTATTGTCTAGGCTTACAAAGACATAGATACCTTGAAAAGCAGGTAAGTACAGTAACTAACTCACGTTGGAATAAATACAGTCTCGCCATGAAGCCTTAGTAGAGAAAAGAAAAAATTGCTGCCTGTATCTTCAGTCTCTTGAAAACTTGACCCTTCCTTTTATCTTTTTTTTTTTTTTTCCCCCCTCCTGTATTGAGAAAATCTCTTTAAGCATTATAAGATTTGGGAATTTGGGGAGTGTTAACTTTCAGCATGTATCTCACCCTTTTTGTAATCTAAGGTTGTAGCAAGAGGAAAAATACAGTAGACCCAATTATCCAACTGTAATCACATATAATTATGCATTTCATGTAATGTAATCAAGCATTTCATTTTAGCTTTTATTGTCATTTCAACATTCCTTCTTTTCAGTGTCTTCTGTTTGCCAACAGATGGCAGCAAAGGATTGAAAAGTAAATTTGGTTTATTTTGTTTGAACAAATAATTATCTACCAAGGAGCAATCAAATATCACTGAAGGCATGTTTTCTTCATCTCAGCAATATAAGATAAATTTTTAAAGATGCTTTTTAGTGATCAGACAACACAAGAAAAATAAAACTTGTGATTATTTTTCAAGGTTGTTTTTAAGCTCATCTATCTGTTGACGTGTATGCTTCAGACTGAAATTCTTTCTAATATAATACATTAAGGAACACTGACATTCTGTCATCAGCATGCACAAGGAATGAATCATGCTCCTTTTTTTTCACCAAAATCTGTATTTCAGATAAGCTTATGGCACATGACAGTTTCCATGGAAGTTCCTGACACAAAGGCCCTGATTCACAAATGCTTCAGGAGCTTGCTTCCTCCAGGAAGCTCCTAGCATATTTTCCCATTCTGCACGGATGGTCAGGAAAGAAGTTTACAGTAGCCAGTATTTTTGAGTGGAGAGCCACATGAGCAGTTGAGAAGAAACAAACAAAAGATACACACGTGAAATCCTGTTGCTCTCCAGAACTTAGGTGCCTACCATCTACCATAGAAGAATTACCTTCACCGCCTGGACAACCTTTGGCGAGAGACTTAAGGCAGCACAAGTAACCAGAGCCTGAAGTTGTACGTGACTTCCAGGACTGAAAGCGTTGTTGCAGGTCAGCTGAGCTGTATAACTCATACACTTGCTAGCTTGGTGGCAGTGCCACACTGGTGTGGTTGTACTCCTTCCAAACAAAAGCTAGTTTCCGCAAAATAATGCATTATTCCATGTGGCTCTGTAAATTTGGATCAGGACTTTTGGACAGCTAGGGATTACTGCAGGGGTGGGACATATTTTATGTTTTCCCATAGCCCGTGGAAGACTATGCTGTGCTTTGCTTTGCAAGGGTAGATGGTGGTGGTTCCAGCTGGGTCTCACGTGATTGCCAAGTTCAGCAGTTACCAATCTGTTTTGGGCTGGTGGAACTATTCCTCAAAGCTGCTTTTGCTCTTTCTCTGATCACTCTGTTTCTTTTTCCTCTTTTTCCTCTTTTTTTTAAATCTGTCTGTACCCAGTGCCTAACTGCCTTTTCAACCACCCTAGTCTTTTCATGCTGCCTCTTTGCTTTCCCTCATCACATACTGCTGCTCTCCTGTTTCTGCTGTGTCTTTGTCGCACTTCCAGTGCTGCAAGGAGGCACTAGCAATGCTAGAATAATGATGTAATTACGTCTTTAGTTCCCTTTCACATCCTTACAGCTGCCAGCTCCCAAGAGCAGCAGGCCTTGCAAGGAACCAGCAGATCATGGTGGTGCTTGCTGCCTTGTGCTCTGCCCTTGTGCAGTGTACCAGTAAAACCGCCGTTGGATCTGCTGAGGTACCAGTTAGAACAAATTCCCAGAAAGTAAAAGATTTAGGTTCAGTTTTAAATCAGCTAGGGGCACACATACTCACATATTACACCTCCTTGGAAAATGTCCAAGCCACAATTTTAAAGGCTACTGTGTCACTGGTAAAAGAAAAGTAATATATTCCTGAAGTGAAAAACAGGGTACAAAAGTAATGAGAAATATATACTTCTTTGTGACAGAATTCAGTTCTACTCTGTTCCAGGGTCCATTTCTGTATTTTATCTAGTAGTTGCTTGACTAACCAAATTGGCTATGATTTAAGTACCGAAGTAGAAGAGTTAGACGTGTAATGTCTTTGAGGAGCTGGGCGTTATAGCAGTGTATTATACAAAACAGACTGAAATACAAACATGGTGTAACTCATTTAACATCTGTATTATAAGAAATCTTTTGAAGGTGTGCTTTACAGGTAAGTGAATATTAGCTTGTATGTCTTCCATGTGTAGATTGTTCTTTAGTCAGTTCAACAGAGCGCCGAGTCATATAATTAAATCATTTTCCTTACTAAGCATTTTCCAGTAGCCAGTATAGGACCAGGATAATTGGTTCTAATCTGAATGTTAACATTGATATTATTATTGTGCTTGACAGGAAATGAGGACTAATGACTAAAACATTGATAAATTGAATAAATTGATATAAGTCACATTTAATTTGCTTGCTTGCTATGTACTGTAGTGAACTATTCATGTCAGTCTGGATTTGTACCATTATGTCTGCAAATTGCTCTTTTTTTTGGTTATACAAAGTATTTGGCTTTGGAGAGCAGATCATTACATCTGAAAGTTTTGTTGACGTCTAAGCAGGTGTATTTTGTAATACAACAATTATTAAATATGGTATTTCAATCTTGCTACTTTGAACATGGTTCTTTTTCAGAACCACAGAAGACATTGGTTCCCCTTAAACAGAGCTGATACTGGAGAAGAGGGAGGGGTGGGAACTTTCCCGTTGAGTTTGCAAAGCAGTGAGTCAGTGAGAGTTGATATAATCTGTTACAGAGGATTTGTTGGTTAGTGTGAATGTTCACAAGAGAGAAGATTATGTTTTTTCACATATAATGCAATTCTATCCATAAACCTGTAAACTTGTAATTTCTTAGTTTGTGAGAAAGAGATGCCATAAATATACTTAGGAAAAAGTTCTGGTTGTACTGTGCTGATGGATTTGCCATTACATGGGGTCATTACCTACCTATACAGCTGCCAATAGTGTTGTCTTTGATGGAGGGCTCCAAGAGTAAGAAATATGAGACGTTATATATATATGACATATATTTGAGAGGCCTGATCAAATAGTGAACCACCCAAAATGATAGTGGCTCATCTTGAAAGCATACTTCAGCCTTGATCATTTTTCCTGAATAGTAATGTAAACTTACACAAATTATAATGAAACATCATTTTCTTGGAGATAGGAACAATAATTTAGATAAATGATCTCAAATGGTTTTAACAGTTACTATTTTTAAAAGTTACAGTAGAAAGAATAGAAGTTGCAGAAAAATATATAGCAAAGTAGGATGAGGGGGGAGTAACAAAGAGAAGGGAAAAGAAACACGATGGCCTCTGTGTGCTGGGTGGAGGTAAGATGCATTTGAATTTCAAACATCCCCAATGGCTTTACTCAGCAGAAATGGTCTGCATCTCCTTTGTGTAAGTAATATCTCGGCAAGCCTTGGAACAAATCCTCACACCCTACTGACTTTTAATCCTTAGCAGAAAATGAGCTGCTGAATAAAAGATGCGACAAGTTAAAAGGGTCTTTTCATTGGGAGTCAAAATAAATGCTGCAGAGAGTTGGTGCTTTTGCTGTCAGGAGCAGGTGAATTACATTTCCACTCTCATCCCATCTCATGCAACCGCTTACAGCTTTTCTAACACATACCTGGGGATCTCTCTTCATGTGAAACTTAATCCATTTATGTGGAGGACAGTTAAGAGACTAGTCTGCTGCTCATTAAGGAATGTAAAAGGAAGCCTAGGATAAGGAACATGTTTTAAAAGAGTACCCAGGAGAGGAAAGAGGTAGGCAGGGGATTGGAGTGTGAGTATTAAAACAGTTTTAACTGTCATTATTTTTTATTAAGCATTGAGAAGTCTGAGGAGACTTTATAATAGTAAAGATTTAATTCTCTATATGGTTTAGGGGCTGAGAAAGAGGATTTGTTTTAAAACACTGAAGTGAAAAAGAGTTGCATCATGTTTCTATAGGGAGAGAAAAGATACAAAAGGGAGGCTCTGAAAGCCAGTAAAGTCATTGATTCCTGCCCTATCCCCTCTTTTAAGCAATCATTAACTGAAAGCACCAGAAAAGCTCTAATATTTTTATAAGGGTAGGTCTAGATTAGGGTTCAGCTGTGCTCAACTGGCAGTGTGTGCAGAGCTCACCTCATGGAAATAATGCTGGTAAGGTCTCTAGAAAATTCCTTGGAGAAAATGAGTTTGAGAAATCAGTAGCTCACAGAAAATAGATTGTAAACATTTATGACAAGTTAAAAGAGTTCCATGGCAGGTTTGGCAGCCTTATGCCATTGAGTTATTGCATGAAAATAATGCATTCTTTCATTCCTGTACTAACCTGCAAACTCTCCTTTTAAATGTTTTATTTATTACATCAAATTCTTATTTTCATAATCCTAAATACCAGTGTTAGAAGCCTCTTGTGACAAGTATGAATGAAGCATGATCTGCAAAAGGACTAACATTTTTAATACTTAAAATTGCCTTATATCTGTTGTATGTTGCCTTAATACAACAGCTCACTGTATCAGCGTTAGTAAATCTGGATATTAAAGACAGCTTTTCATCCCTGGAATCCAGAACAGATCAGTTTTATTTTAGACAGCACCGATAGCACTTTTCTGACTAATTAAAAAAAACCAAAAGCACCCCCAACAAAAACCCCCCATGCTTTATTAAAATTAAATTTAGAAATTAAATTTATATTAGTAGAAGGAAATAGAGACAATGACACTTTGTCTTCTCAAAAAATATAATTCCTACAGAGCTATTGTTTAACTTTCCTTTAAAAAAACCCACAGAGGCTGAAATCTGTATGTATGTTATGAAATGCATTTAAATGTGTATGTTCTGTCCAGTAGACACTGGAATCTGTGGCACCCACACTGCACAGTTGATCTGTGAACATAACTCTAGTATGTTAAAAATGTTTTGGATTTTCATGACCTCAACCCTGTCAGCACAGATTAAGTCCGCTGTATTTCACACGTGATTTCATGTCCGGTAGTCTATATAGCTAACCTTGAACATGGGAGGAGAGAGAACACACATGGAGAACCCATAGAGTCTGATGGCTATTGTTGAGGCAAATTCACATCTTAATTGCTTAGAAGAAGGACTTAGAAGACCCAATGTTTAACAGCAGAATTGGGAAGAGTCAAGTCGACCGTAGAGGCTTTCAGCCCACAACACCAAAATACTTTGTTGCAGGTTTCTTAACTTTGCAGGCTCATCCTCAAAGCCTTGCACTGTGATTTTTTTTTTCCCCAACTGTAGGTTAGTTGCTGTAGGTTAGTGAACAGCTTCATTCTTTGTTCCTTTCTTCTTTTTCCCAGGTCTTCCTCTTGCAATAATTGTCTATAAGTAATGGAGTTTGGTGCTAGATAGCAACAATAGCAAAAACTTTCTAGGAAGTAATTAGCTCAGTAGAGATTTTTTTTTTCTTTTTTCTTCCTGAAAAGACTGACTTTTTCCTTTTTAGATGAGAATTTACAGATCCAGTTTTGTAGTGGGTAGCAATTCTGAAATAATGTCATAGTTCAGAGATATGTTTTAATTGGCCCATGTACAGGAAAAATGAGTGTGAATTCTAGAATCTGTTGAAAAGCCACACACATACAAAGTAGAGAGAGAGAATATGGTTGCCATAGACACAATTTCATATTCTCTTCTCTGTTTACTGCATTGATAACTCCTTTATTGAAACCCAGAAAAAAGAAACTGTGGATGTTCTGAAAAGTCTGTTGTCCTTGCTATCATAACGAGATTATTTTCAGAGTGCTTCAAACCACTAATTACCATAAAGAGCTTGTCCCACAGAGCTCCAGTTAAATATTTGCATATGCAAGACTACGTTCAAGATCAATACGTAATTATGACATGCATAGAAAGATTTCATAGTCAAATTTAGTAAAAACAGATGGACTTGCTATGTATGGTTAGTAGAGATTTAAAGTTAGTAGGAAAAGTATAATTTCCGTAGATACATAAGAATATAAAATTCCTTATTCTTCCTTATCAGGAAGACAGTATGCTAATTCATCTGAAGTCTGCTGCTTTCTTCTTTTGTACATAATACCTAAAATGTCAGTAAGAGTTGATACATATGTGCATGTGGGATAGAGAAATCTAGAGAAGCTTTTCTCATAGTTTTGCATGTTATTCTACTAGTAAAATTCTCCATCAAATCACTGAAAGATATAATGTGTTCTTATGCTGTTTGGATGCCATCACAATATCCACTAAGCTCTTGAAAATTCTGTTTATTGGAAATAGATGCGAGATTGAGAGATTTTTAAAATATCAAAGGGAAGACTTCATTTTGTCTAATATAAAGAGAAAAAACCAGACCGTTCATTTTAAACCTGTGGTAACTGGAAGCTTGCAAGGATATTATTGCTTAAGAAAACTTGACAACCCAACGTGTAGGGATTTAGTAGGTAACTCCATTAACTCTAATGGGAGCAGTTCAGCTAATCTCTGACATTGCAACTAGACTGCTGACAAGCTCAGCTGGTCTTTCACAGGAGAGAATTGTGGCAACTGAAAAGGTGATAGTCACATAGTGGAAGATGGTGTTTTCATTAACATTAAAGAGCTCTTGCTATTCGTTAGGCAACTTGCTCTCAAGACCACGTGAGAATTGTCACTCATAGCGTCTTTTCATAAGAAATGTCTGTATCGTATAGAACTGCATTTTATCGGGTTCCTTATGGAGTTTCTGCACAAAAGCAAAATATAGGCAGTTTGGATTTTTTGTTAAAAGAATTTATTTTATCCTAAGTTTTGAAGTGATTGACTAGAATTAAAAGGCCTTTTACTGTTATACTCAAGTTAGCGTACCGTGTCCTGAGCAGTGGTAGTGGCAACATTCATATATAAGAGGCTGCACTAGACCTCAATAAAAACGCAGTTTCAACTTTTCAGGGCCAGGTTCACTTTCCTGATGCACTTGCACTACACTGTTTTCCTGGTGTTATACGCCACACCAACATCACTCTGACCCGTGGTAGGGTTAGTCCTTGGTTACAAAACACTCCATGAAAAAACAGAAGTGGTTTCTAGTTACACAAGTAATGTTCAGGAGGGCTGAAGATGAGACATTCATCTCAGCTGTGCAATTCATTACTACATTGCCCAAGACAGCAACAGAACAAGCAGCTGGCCAGACAGAAATTTTATGGGCCAGTTAACAACGTCCAGTCTACACAGGACGACAGGTCTTCTGCCTTTTGTTCTGACCTCTAAAAGGCTGTTGCAGAATATAGGTGCTCAAAGCAGGGAACACTTAGAATACAGAAATCAAATGCCAACGCTTCAAAATAAGGATATACGAAATTGATTGGCTTCTGGTCCCTCGTTAAACTATGGCTAAAATACTTGCCCAATTAAAAATGCATAATAGATATATGATAGAAGATACCAAGTAGATAAAAGGAAGATACTAAGTGGCTATGAATTGAAGCCATCAGTCTTTGCCATGACTTCAGTAGCAGGACTCCACCATGTGCGTTGATCATCAGTACTAGTCTCACGCTTGCCCTTTCTGTGTAGCTTGAATAAAGAATCTGCACTAAGAAATGTCGCTGGAAGAGTGCCTTGTGTGGCCAAAGGAATGGGTGTGTCTTTAAGGGAACAACCAAGAGTACCCAGGTATAAAAAAGATAGAACGAAGCTAGATATAGCCTTTTCTAATTCAGAAGCATTTTGTTCAGTAAATTACTGCACAGATGAGTCAGGGCATGCCATGTTTGCTCAGGATTATGTGGCATCACGGATTTACACAGTTGCTGTGAGAATTACAACACACAGAAGTGTTTCTTCTGCTCCTGCTGTTCTGAAGTTTATTCTGAAGTACACCAAACTTTATTCTTGTCTGAAGTGTTCTTTGATAATAGCAAAATGAAAAATATTATTTCTGAACTTTATCTGTATATCTTATAATTTTGGAGAAGTCTATAACATTGTCTTGCTTACAAACAACTGTGACCTTTTTATTCTTTTGAAAGTGTTCCTAGCTAATGAGGGGCATTCGTTGTTACCAGTCTCATCTCCTGTGCAAACTAGATTATTCTGGTAGGAATCTGTTCAGTTGATGCTTTCAAGGAATGAGCTTGTAGGAACAGACAAGAGAAATGAAACTGAGAATTAGTTATTTTTTAGAGATACATTCAGAATAGCGTTTCTTCTGCAAGACCCAATTAAAATAAGAAATGGGTTTTTTTCCCCCTTGCTTTCTTCCTTTCTTCCTTTATCACATTCTTCCTTTTTGTCCTGGTTTCGGCAGGGATAGAGTTAATTTCCTTCCCAGCAGCTGGTACAGTGCTGTGTTTTGGATTTAGGATGAGAACAAAGTTGATAATGCACCGATGTTTTAGTTGTTGCTAGGTAATGCTTACACTAGCCAAGGACTTTTTAGTTTTCCATGCTCTACTGACTGAGCAGGCTGGAGGTGCACAAGAAGCTGGGAGGGGGCACAGCCAAACTGGCCAAAGGGACATTCCACACCATGTGCCGTCATGCTCAGTACAGAAACTGGGGAAAGCTGGCCGGGGGGGGCTGCTGCTCGGGGACTGGCTGGGCATCGGTTGGCGGGTGGTGAGCAATTGCATTGTGCATCGCTTGCTTTGTGTATTATTATTATTATCATATTATTATTATCATTTTATTTCAATTATTAAACTGTTTTTATCTCAACCCACGAGTTTTTCTCACTTGTGCTCTTCCAATTCTCTCCGCCATCCCACCGGGTGGGGGGAGTGAGCGAGCGGCTGGGTGGTGCTCAGTTGCTGACTGAGGTTAAACCACGACACTTTTAAAGTGGCATTTGTAGTTATAGGGGTGTACATGGAGTCAATATGGAAACTTTCACCAAAATGGAGTCCCAGAATCAGAGGGAATGCAGGAAATGTCACATTAAAGATTGTCTTGTGCTAATTTTACTATATTTTCATTTTGTTTCAGATATTACTTTGGGAACATTGCTGGAAGGTTATAAAATCATTAAATCTTTAATCTAAAATTATGATTATCTAGGACTAGAATAATAGGAAATTATTCTATCTCAGTAGCATTACATGAATACGTGGATTGCTATTTAATTAAAAAAATGTGTCAAAGATGCTGCAATGTATAAGGTTATACTTTTGGTGTTTCAGATAAGTAAAATATTTACACTGCGTACGTCTTTTTACATCTACTCTTTATGGGGCAATAATAAACCTTTATCTAGATATGGATTACTATCCTCCTCCATTAGTCATATCTAAGCTTTTATTTTAATTTCTTCTCCTGTTGTCTTTACCACTGCATTTAAACGTGGAGCTGTACTGTGATGTTCCATTTGTTTTTTAATTGGCTTTATTATCCATTGTGTAGGACTTAATCAATTCTATTGGACGTTATCTGCAGGTGCCTACAGTAAGGGCATATTACATTGATTTTTCATTTTTCACATCAAACTAACTGCATACATATAGTTGTTGCTGTGTTTGTTATTGACAACAGGGTTATTTACAGGCACTCAGTCAAAATGTAACAAATATCAGGACAATTACAAACTCCATAGTATAGATTTATTAGACAGCAAATAAGAAAATAGTAACTTGTGACAGCTGACTATCCAAGATGAAGGATTCAGAGGGCATGGAGAGCTTGGGAAAAGCATTCAGCAACTGTGTAAGAGTTCTCCAACTGAAGGTGAATGTCTGCCAAGAAGCTGTGGTGATGAGTGAGGTATGATGCTGCCTCCCTATCATGAGTATTCCTATGTGGGCGAGTATTTGATTTTGTCAAACTCCAGGTCAACGTGTTATCCTTCACATTGAAAATTTTATAAAACCTGTAAAAACAGTTAAATTCCAAAGATAGAAGACTTTGGAGGTAGATGGAGAAAATGTATATGCATACTAATCGTAATTTAAAATTCAGTAGCGCATATTCACTGCATACACAAAAAATTTCGGCAATTCATCTTAACTGTGAGGAAAGGTAAAAGAGGTAAACCTGAAAAGGCAGATGCAATGTGTAGGCAATCCTAACATCAAACATAATCCTGTCATCATTCACTGTATTTTTGTCCTCTAGAGCACTGTGTCACAGAACATTATACCTATATTTTCACTTCAGAAATTGTGCCAGTTGGCCATCCGAACAGAGCTTTTGGGGGAGATGAGCTTTTGCCTACAGTTTGGAAGTGGCCAGACTTGAAAACTACCCTTGTGCCTAAATTTAATATAACAAGTTTTAAATAGCCTATTTTAAATTGTGCTTCCTAGTTGCTCTTCCCCCAGACAGCAGTATTCTATCCAAAATGGATAATTTTTTCTCTTGTGGTAATTGTTTATCAAGGTGTCCTGGTTTCAGCAGGGATAGATTTGTTTTCTTCCTAGCAGCTGGTACAGTGCTGTGTTTTGGATTTAGGATGAGAATAATGTTGATACACACCGATGGTTTTAGTTGTTGCTAAGCAGTGCTTACACTAGTCAAGGACTTTTCAGCTTCCCGTGCTCTACCGACTGAGCAGGCTGGAGGTGCACAAGAAGCTGGGAGGGGGCCCAGCC
>NW_008795322.1:1945550-1964009 GCF_000699145.1 Aptenodytes forsteri | reverse complement strand
CGGGGACTGGCTGGGCATCGGTCGGCGGGTGGTGAGCAATTGCATTGTGCATCACTTATTTTGTATATTCTTTTATCATCATTATTATTATTTTCCCTTCCTTTTCTGTCCTATTAAACTGTCTTTATCTCAACCCAGGAATTTTGCTTTTTTTTTCCGATTCTCTCCCCATCCCACTGCGGGGGGAGTGAGCAAATGGCTGTGTGGTGTTTAGCTGCCTGCCGGGTTAAACCACAACACAAGGTTTCCAAGGTAATCTTAGAAATCTTAGATTCTTTCTGCATTTTTATTTCTGATGCTGTGGTCTACACAGAGTTAGGTATTATCAGTTTCAATATTATTTTTTTTTCCTTCTGTATAGTAGAGGTTAATAAAAATCTACAGCCCAATTTTGCACCCATTTTTTTTCTGTTCGTGAACACAAAGCGGATTGATTAGAGTCACACAACCATTTTGGAGTGTAGCTGTGTTCTGACTGAAGAAAAGGGCTGTAATCAAGCAGGCTGTCAGTGGACACTAAAGAAATGCTGCAAACAGTCCTGTATTTGTGTCAGATTTTATTTCTAGGCCTAGCTCTGTTCTTTTAAACCATGAATAACTTCTTTTCTCTTGCTTTAAGTTCTTATCAAACGGTGGAGAGGTTTGGAATGGTTTAAAAGCCAGGTTTTACATAAAATCACCTGTTTCAATTGAATACAATATGGAAAAAATAATTTTGGTAATACGTAAAGACTTGCTTGGCTTGATTAGGAGTCCAGCAAGGGTTTTTTCTTTGTTGAGATATTTTGGATGCCAGTGAATTTCCTTAGAAGGTAGTCAGCATTGCCTGTGAATCTATGAAAGTGATTTTCCTTTGTCTTTGAAAACACATCTGTACAGCCAGATACAGTCTGGCCCATATACTGAATTGCTGGCATGCTATAAGTAGGTTTTACCTTGCATCTTTTAGAGATGCGCTATTTCTACCCAGTCTCTTTGTAGGAGTGCTGAAAAAGAAATCTGTTTTAAGCTTCATTCGGTTAGAAAGATCGATGTCGGAGAGATTTCCTTGTCGTACAGAAGCCACTAGTCTCTGCTCGCTGTATACCCTTGAACAGTGTCAAGTATTGGGTTGCATCAGTATAATGCATTACTCTTTCTGATCAAAAAAACGGTGCATTTCATTGCTTAAATGGAATTTGAATAACTGTTGAAATCAATAGTAGCTTCTTATCCATATAAAGATAATTGAACTTTTTGAAGCTCTTTAAATACAATGAGTATTTGATTGTGTTTCCTTCCATTGTTCAGCTTAACACATTAACATAGTAAAATTAAATGTTGCTTGTAAAATGACTGTAACATTCAGTGGTTTTCACTTTTACAACACTTCTTTGTGGTCTGTTTTAGCAGATTAGCTGTAAACGAAGATAAGAACTGCTGCTTTGAAATGGGCAATATAGCAAGCACATTTCCTTGCAGTCTACAGAAATCATCACTTCTGTGGTCTCTGGTCATCCTACAGTATGTATTTCACACTCAGCATTATTGTTTTTCTTATTTTTAATGTTAGTCAGATACCTATGTTAGTCCCTCTGTGTCTATCTGATCTGAGACTTAAAGTTTGGGACTGGAGATGCAGAGTATCTTTTATATTTCAAAAACATTAATCCTGCATTGACCCAGAAATGTACAGTTCACTGCATAAGTATGTTAGAAGCATGAAGCAGAAGTAACCTGGGAGATTGGTGAGAGCACAGGTTTTCAGACTCTCTTTTCCCTGTGATGATACGCTAAAGAATCAGCTTCAGCTAGTGTGTGATGGGTGCCATCCTTTTCCCACTCATGACATTAGTTCCTGCTAGGATGTAATGAAGTACAGAACAAGAATCTGCCTCGTAACATTGCTAAGAGGCAGCTTTTCTTATATGTATCCTATTTATTTTAGTATTCAAGGTGTTCTACAGATTTTTAACTGTTAAGACTGTTAGAGAAGATCCCACATCTTCTTTTGTTTTAAGGTCTGAATTTTCATTTCATTTATATTTGTGTATACTGAACATCAAAGTTTGGTGTTGTGTATTAGTCAGAGCAGAGAGTAAAGATCTTTGAAATTTTCACAGTGGATCACCTCCCGTAAACAGCTGCCAAGGTTAATCCATTAGCAGTTTCCCAAAAGAGTGCTATTTATTTTAATGTGATCAGTTAACTATCACCTCAAACTTTTTAATTTGCTTTTGCTCTCCATTTATCTCAATAAATCTGTTGGTCATTAAACTTAAACAAAACCTACGGTGATCAGAAGTAGAGCCCTATCAATCCGCACCACAACTACTCTGTATTTTGTATCACTTTTTATGTATGAAAAATTATACAGTCCTTAGACTGAGGGGGTGAGATTGTTGTTGAAAATTTTAAATATGTGTTACAGTCTGGAATGGAAGGGGAAAGCAAGTCTTTTTATGCCATACGCACTGAAACTTTTATCCAAAGATTTTCTATTTTCATCTAGTACTAATAAATTTTACATTACCTTTCATCCCACTGCAGGCGACAAAATTTATCACATACGCTCTGACAGAGCCCGTGGCTGATGAAGTGGTCTTGTTACTGAACTGATGATAGCTGATCACCGTTACCTGGCATGTGTTCTGTCAGGTAAGTCATACAATTACTAGCTGGCCTGTGAAAATACTGCCCTATTCCATTTCAGCACAAACACTTTGAACCAGCATAGCAGCAAATAATTTATGCGTAGAAGATGACAGAACTTCAGAACGTTCTGCAAAACGTATTTGCTTGAGTGCAGAAAGTGTTAGTGAACAAGTAAATATAAAAAAAAGAAGCTGAAATTAATTATTCGCTGGATACTGTTCAAGGTCACTGGATATGGTAGCCCAATGGAGAAGAGGTGGGCACAGCTCTCTGTTCCCAAGTGCAGCCGGTGGCGAGGCTGGGCATGTGTTTGCAGTAGGTGCACACACACACAGAGCTTTCCGAGCAGCTCAGCACGGAGAGAAACATTCAGCACTCAGGCAGACACAAAGAGGATCAAAAGCCTCATCTTGTTCCCTTCTCTGGCTGATCAGGCTGAAAGTCTGTTAAGTGAGAATATGAATATTACATATACATACATACGTACACAACGTGCATCTCTTCAGTCGCTGGCGTTAGGCTAGCCTGTGGCTGGCCCCTGGATCCCCGGTCTCCCCAGCTGCTGGCACCCGGGCATAGGAGCCCCCAGGGCCCACAGCCCCGCTCCCGTTGCTAGTGCAGAGCCAACTGCTTATTAGGGACAAATTCCTGTACAACTGAGCAAGCTGACAGAGAGCTTCAGGCTGGCCAAGAGGAGTTCAAACAAAGGCTGACAAGTGGTGCCTGAGGCCTTACAAAGTCAGTACGAAGCCTGTGGCCTGTAACCAGCGATGGCGATACTATACCTACTGGGCTGCAGGGCTGCACAGTACAGTACATACAGGCAAGGTAAGTTGAGCAACAGATCTCAAGATTATAAAATAATGCCTGTTCTGTTGGAAGTGGAAAATTTTGCCCAGAAGCGTACCATTCAGCTTAGTAGCTTTGATTAAGCGTATTCAAACACGTACTGAACTTGGCACCGTAATTTGACAACAGATTTCACTAAAAACATATGCCATGCAGTGTATTGCAAACTTGCTCAATAAGGTAGCATATTTGTAATAGCATGGTTTAGCAGCGTGGATTATTTGGTCTTTAGAAGTAGCCAGAAATCAGCCGGTCCTATTGCAGCTCTTTTTTTTTTAAGCTTACATCGCAAATCCAGTGTGACCTATGCAAAACAGTTTGCTGGATGATGATGATGATGATGAGCTTTGCTATAAAAAGGAAAAAGCAGTGGTTCTGAGGGTTTTTATAATGTTTATCAGTAGGAAAACAGAAGTGGCAATTGCTTTTAATTGCCCAATAATTTTATTATTCAAAAGATGGAATTTACAGGAAGCAGCTGCAGTTGTAACTGAACCAGCTCTTTTAATGTGTTCCTGTTTTTTCCTGTATTATATTACATAATGGCAATAAGCTGTCGGCTTCAAAAAAATTTTCAAATACAGTAAGAGTTGGATTTATCAAACCCTGGGATGAATATTCCAGTACTCTCACTGAAAGAGACCTTTGTGTGTTTGATGGTTCTGAATTGTCTATAGAAATCCCATTCCTTACATTAAATCAACTTTCATTCTTTGTTCTCTCAAGAATTTTAAGATTCATAACCTATTTCTGTTTGGTTTTTCTCCCTTTGTAGTTTTTCCACCCATCTCTATTTTGTTATTCCGTGTGTAAGAAAATGCAGCCCCACAATGAACATGCACTCTGAACTAATTAGCTGCTTTCTGTAAATACAAATAAATGATGGCAAGATCAAAATGAAAAGCAAAAAGGGGAGGACTAGCTACTGTCACACCCGTAGTGTTAGTGTTCCGAACTTTAAAAGATGTTTTAAAAGGTACTATAGTTCCTGTACTGCTGAACGATGTCCATTGTCAACGACGCTGCTCTTCATGTGGCAAGGTCCCACACCACAAGGTTGTCCCTGACGGTCACACTGAACCTAAAGCAGACGTATGGTTTCCATTAAGCATCAGATCGTGTTTGGAGCATTGTGAACAGCTATTTAGCTAGTATGACTAATAGAATATAACTGACTCATCACAGATGACCAAAATTGTCAGTAGACCACAAATTCCCCTCAGCACTTTTGAGATTGTGTTGAAAGTAACTTGGCCTGCTCAACAGTGAAGGAACGAGGTGCCAGTGAATGTGCATATTCATAATTCTTTCCCAATATGACAGTTTTTGTCCAATGTTAGGCAAATGCAAATTCTCCCTAAGTGATCAGGGATGACTATTTGCGAGAGAAGCAGAATGTGGTGGAGCTGTCTTGTTCGTTGCAGACTAAGACAAGAGTTTACTGTTCTTGCTACCATGCTTTTCAGGGATTTTTGGCAATAATCCTGATTTGCTGGCCTTGTCTTGGTGAAAATCCCATTTGATACAATCTTAATTTGCAGCTGGCAATAGAGTATGGAAAACTGCAATGTGGCCTGTTGCAGACCAAGCATATACTAAATTTGCAGCTTAAATATGAAAGATGGGAAAATGGATATTTTCATTTGCTTATCCTCAGATAGTTACGTGTTTATTTAAAAATACAGTGTTCATAGTTTATAAAGCTTAAAATCTTGTGTGGTGGTATTTTCATGGAATGTGAGGAAAGTAACAGTTAGTATCATGTGCCGTGTTCTTCAAGCAACTTACCTACGTTCCACATTAATATTGAATAGGACTCCAGAGAGATATATCTGTGCTTTTTGTCAATCTGGACAGGCAGTTATAAAACACTGTTGTAATTAAATTTCTCTTTTCATTTGAATGGTGGAATTAAACAAATATTTTCCTTTGGAGAAAAGTAACAATTTGATGTTAATTGCTTCTGTCTGTTCTCAGCGTTGTCAAATAACCTATTGTAAAAGCTACTTAATATTTCCAGGGGAATGCCATATATTGCATAACTTATTTCCTTTGCTGGTTATTTCATTTGATGGTTAATGATAATTAGAATGAAAGGAATAAAGAAGCACTTGTGGGTTGGGAACTACTCAAAGGATTGAGAATCTAAAGCAAAACAATGATTTAACTTTTTTTCGTTAGGCTTTTTCTTTTCATATGTGAATTACATGCAAGTAAGAGAGATTATAGGGAGAAAAATAAAGGGAGAATGCAGAACTCATTTAGATCAAACTCACTGTGCCTAATAAGCAGACAGAAACTCTGCAAACTGTCTAATCTTTCCAGTTTGTTCTTGGCCATCTTAGATGTTGTAGAATACACAAAATCATTCTGAGCAAGGAAATTAGCCTATTAAAAATGAGAAAACACAAAAACAAAGCTTCAGCATCATACCAAGAGAGATGTGGCTTCTAGTTACTGTGGAAGGGGCAATCAATAGAAAAAGCAGGAAAGGAAAAGAAAGAGCATCCGCAGCAGAGATTTCCTGGAACGAAAAATGTGCTTGGACGTTGAATTTTGCTACTGTAGGACATATTAAAGGACAAATCAACTCTCAAGCATCCATTCAAAATATACAAGGTATTCACATGTGAAAAATGTCTATAAATATATGTTCATTTCCAAATACCCAGTATCAGGAGAGCTTATGGGCTATGTAAAAGGCAGTAGAGCTCATTACTTACAAATATTTATATATGTGTATGTCATTTTTTAAAAGGTGTGGCTGGGCAGTAGGCAGGAAGGTCTCATTTATCCTGTCCTAGCTGCTGGGTTTTGAGTCAAGGAAGGTGTGTTCAGGGGAGAAACTGTTTCTTTCCCTAAAACAGCCAACCATATTCAGCTTGAAGAATTTTCCTGGAGTACAGGATAGAATTGGCAGGGAGACACAGAGTGAATTGTATTTAGGAATCGGGCATCCTAACTGGAAGACCCCTGTGAGGATCAGGGCAGTTCCACCTCAAGGCTCTGGGCATCTTGGAACCTGTAGAGAGTTTCTGAGCCAGGAGTTACAGAACTATGAATCAAATGTGTTACTGGAGACATACTCAGCTGTGCATGTGACTGTCTTAGAAGGGAAGATGAAATTGTCGATGTTAACCTATCTGATTGTTCAGCATGAGCTGTGAATCAACCAGTGTCACCAGTTTTTTTGAGGTGCAAAGTGAGATTCTTCCTTACATTTCTGTCACAACTTGAGCCTGTCCTCCCTGCTGAACACATGCTGGTTCGTGAAACCAAACCAGCTAGGTTGAAGAAATGAACTACTGATTTTCCAATTTATCATAAAACCAAAATCATTAACCTTGTCTTTCACTTACAAAAAAAACATTTCCAGATACTTAGTGGTTAATTGTTTTACTTAAAAAAAAAAAAAAAAGATGATACAGGTAAAATTCAAGGAAAGATATTGTTTCAAAGTGGAAAAATGTAGATATTGCACTCCATAACATATTTGAAGTGTGTTCTATCTTTATTTTAATGTTCTGAAAAAGAATAACCCTGACTTTTTTTTGCATGTGATTTTTTTTCTATTAACTGAATTCTGTCAATTTGACAAATGAGTGAAATTTTGCTGGGCCAATTTTGCATCTTTCTAACCAATGAAAGATGTGACTGGTTTTCTTTTTCCACCTTTACTCTTAGTCAGTATGGATTTGGGCAGTACCTGCTTATAGTTCTTATTTCATAGAATCATAGAATAGTTTGGGTTGGAAGGGACCTCTAAAGGTCATCTAGTCCAACCCCCCTGCCGTGGGCAGGGACATCTGCAACTAGATCAGGTTGCTCAGAGCCCCGTCCAGCCTGACCTGGAATGTTTCCAGGGATGGGGCATCCACCACCTCTCTGGGCAACCTGTGCCAGTGCTTCACCACCCTCAACGTAACAAATGTCTTCCTTAGATCTAGTCTAAATCTACCCCCCTTTAGTTTAAAGCCATTCCCCCTTGTCCTGTTGCAACGGGCCCTGCTTGCCTTTCTGACTGCCTTGTGAATATTCCTGGAGGCAGACACTTTTCTTGGGTAGCTGGTTTCTCAGACTGTGTTTCAAGCACTGGAGCTATTGCCAGAGCTGGTTTTTTCCAATTTCACCTCATTCTCAGGACTGAAAACTTCTTGCATATTGTCTTCAAGGGCAACATGACAAGGTGACCATGAATACCAGCCTAGCAAAGGAAGCTCTTCAATACAGAGAATGCGTCAGTTGATGATGGAATGTGCTTTGAAAAATGTTCTTCATACAACTAGTCTTGCTGGTTTTGTTAGCATTCTTACAACAGACATTACGTGTTTTTAAACCTGATCTTCTTACATGTTCTGATATATGAAAAGCAGTCAAAAAGCTCTGCTTTATTCAAAGGCAATGCAAAACATTCCCTACCCTTCCCCATTTAAAAAAAGAGAGGAAGCAGCAGCTTTAACTGGCCTGTTTTATTTCATGTGGTTAGCTGAAGGACCTGTAGACTCCACTACTCCCCAGTCTTGTAGCACCAGCTTAGTTTCAATGCAGATTCATCTTTAGTTAATGTTTATATAAAACCTACCTGTGTATGGGAAATAGCCAGCCCTGGTCATCCTCAGTGGCATTGTCACAAATCGTACGGCGTAGTCTTTCCAAAATGTCAACTTCTGTCCTAACAAATGACTAGACTAATTCAAAGAGTGTACGCAAGGATCACACTGCTGTTCAGAATGTGAAGTCAGAGTTTTTGAAATGTATTCACAAAACACAGGAGCCCACAGTTTGATATGCAAATATGTGTCTGGTAGGCTGGGATTCCATTTTTCTTCTTCTTTGATATGAAAAGTTGCTTTTAGCTTAAATGATACTATTTATTTACTCGAAAAACCCCAATTTCTGAATGCCTAAGTGGATCACAGAGAGACATTTTTGCTTCAGTGAAATGGAAGGAGGCGTACCTCAAACTGGGGCATTACTGGCCTGCATGCAAATCTCCAAGTTGTTCTTGGCATTTTTTATGTGAGGACTAAGAAAAATTAGATACGTTGGAGTATTTCTTCTCTTTCATTAAAAAAATACACGTTCAAATACTTTTAAGGATTTAAATTAAGTATATTTAGACAAATTGAAATGTTGCTATTGTATTTTCCTTCTATATTCACCTTTTAATTAGATATAAGATGTGTATACATATTTAATCATACCTTATTTTAGTAAGAGTATTTTCCAGAGAATTTTTTATCACCACTTCTGTCACTTTAAAGCCTGTAAGTCCATCAGGTATTTAGAATACTTAACTTGTTTTTCTGTCTTTTAGTGTCCTAGTAACATAACTAAATACCCACCAGATGTGCATTTGCACCTTAAGATGAATATAGATACAGAGCCAGAAACGTAAGAGCCAGGAACATAACCCTCCGCACTTGGATTTCACTTGCTCATGCAGTGAACTCATGTAGCTTTCATTGCCTGCTTGTACTTTTCAGTCTCACAGTTGTTATTTCATTAGCAAAGGTTTTTTTCCTTCAAAGCTTTACCGTGCTCTGTGCATTTTTCACAAATCATTATATAGACTGCTGTACCTCTTACGAATAAATACTCAAGTCTAAAAATATAGGTTAGCAATTAAAGAATTAAAAGTGTGGTTTACAGTTTCCTTTTAAGTCTTTATCGCAGTATGTCTGAAAGCTTTTTTGTACTACAGCCAAATTTGGAATAGCTCAATCGCCCATTATATGTAACAGGTAAGAAATTGGAAAATGGAAAAAGTCTGAATAGATTGCAGTAGGTCAGACTAGTTGTACCTGGAACCATTATGCAGATAATGGCATGGCCACGACATCCTCATCTCAGAGCAAACAAAGGCTTGGTCAGAACTCCTTTCTGAAGTAGGAGGAAGGATGAGGAAAAGATTTACAAAACTTGGTATATGAAGTTCTGTGCCCTTGGAAATTAATAGATTGGTTTTTTCCCAATATTTTTCAAAATAATTGTAACTGGTGTTTGGAACAATAATTTCTCTCTCAAATAGATTAGGGCATTCTCAGTCTTTGATACAGCCTTAGCTATACCCTCACAACTGGTAACAAGGTGCAAAAGGATCAGATCGTTAGGTACAAGCAGTAGGTACTGAGGCCTCTACGGCAACTCTAAATGCAGTTTGGGGTTTCACTTTGTTCCCTTGGCGCAACAGCCCCGTCATGCATGTGGTTCAGAGCTGTGACAGGCCAGTTACTGATGTGGATCCTTATGCTCCCACAGAGCCCGTGAATCCGGGAGTTCAGTTCAGCTTCCTTTGGATGGCAGTTTACATGCACCAAACCCACCGTGTGACCTGACCTAACACAAGGGGAGTCAGAACAATCAAGGATTTTCTTAAAAACTGCCGTACTGCTCTCAACCAATATATTAGTATAGGCACAGTCATATCCTTATGGATATTCTGTATAACAATGAGCATGGACAGGAGAGACCGAATTTATATGGGACGCAACGTCCACTTTCTTTCCCAGCAAACTCTGCAGACTTTACCTAAAAGCTGCCTACTTTTGTTTGGTGAAAGGAGTCCATTTGGCTTTACATCCTTCTTCAGGTGAGGCCAAGCCTTTTATGTTTTATAAATCTTTCTAAAAGTTTGAAACTTTATTGGATGTGGGTGAATTTCCAGGTGGGGCTGTAGAAACAGTTTGGTTCGTGAAATAATTAGTTCTTTTCTGCTTTGATATTTTATTTGCCTTGGTGGGATGGGACTGTGTTCTTGTTTTGACATTTTACAAGAAATTCATTAAGAAAGAATTAAAAACATGTAAAATTGGAAGATTCCCTGCTCTAGAAATAGGTATTGTGCCCTAATGGAATTGAAGACTTCCGTATAACTACTTACGAATGTGGTGGAAAATGAATGACGGAAATATATTTGAGCCTTTGTAACTACAACATCTAAAAGTTGGATTATATTAAAATACCCTCCATTTTGCAATAAAGCTGCTGGTAGTCATGCAGTTGAAATATTCTTTTATAGGCTTGTTTTTTCTACAGATATTTCTTGAGTTGCTTTATCTATTCATTTAAGGATAGCATGAGCAAGAATTTGGGCTGCTGTACCTGGAGGCAGGAGCAAGAACTGGGATTCAGCATTGACCAGGCAGGAAGCGAGACAGGAGTCGTCTTTGGTGGAAGCAGAAATCAAGATGGGCAGTGGTTCAGACTGGAGCTAAAGCAAAGATGGGACACTGAATACTGACTCTTTGGCCTCAGGGCCCCTCCATACTACAAAGGTTCCCCTGCGGGAGACCATCTCACTCACCCTCTGAACACAACTCTATGATGATCAGTGCACATCATTCAAGTTAATAATATATATACATATATATATGACCTGTCAGCGATAAGGCATTATGTGACTACCACAGGAGGAAGTCTCTGCATCGGAAGGAGAAAGCTCTTTTAAAAAATAAATGCTTAAGAAATTGTGTTACTTCAAACGTCTGATACTTAATTGTGTACTTCAAAAGCAGGATAATGGCAACATTGGACAGCGTTTTGAGTCTAATCCTGAAGGACAGCAAACATAAAGTGTGCGGGGGTTTGTGTCAGGAATCAGCACAGGTGAAAATACAGAGACCTTGGGTCACCTTGCTTTATTATTTTTTTTAAACACACTAGGGTGGTGAGCGCACCTATTGCTAACTAGATTAATAAGAGTAGAAAACAGTAATAGGAACATAATCTTACCCACTTAATCAAAGGAGAAAGCAAAACTAGCATACCCTTTCAAAAAGTAACACATTTAAGGTGCTGGAAGATGTCCAGCAGCAGAGGGAGATTCTCAGTCTGTTGCAACACTTGTGATTATCTGCCCAGAGGGCACATATGGTGTGGGCACTAATAGAAGAGGTTCATTCTCTGGAAGAGAGAGTGGCTGAAGCAGAGCAACTAGGAAATTAGAAGCTCTTTACAGGGATGTTGTGGATCTGAAGATACTGTGTGTGAAGAATTTGTATCTTCTAATATTAAAAAATCCTCACGTATTGTCAGGGAGTTAAATTTAGGTTCCTCCTGATATGGGCCTCTCCGAGACAGAGATGGCAGTTCCCTTCGCTATCCATAACACTCAGTTGTCTGACTTCAGCTGGTGGCTGCCTCTTTTGCAGGGTTTTCAGGTTTCACAAGAACTGCATTTGTGCCCTCCTTTGTGTTACGAGATCGGGGAGAGAGATTTGGGTACAGATTCTGAAATAGGTGATTAAACTAGCAATGTGAGAACGGGCTGAAATTGAAGAACAAGAGTAGCTCCTGGAATCTAATAGCCAGGCATGAGCTGGAAACAGAATTTTGACTTTATAGCTGAAGTTGCTTTGAGATAAAAGTCTTTCAATCTTCCGTTAAGAAAATTGGCCCACCAAATTCTCACTGTCGAAGTCCTTCCCCTCCCCTACCAAGAGTGTGTGATAAATGTTTCAAGTAAAGGGTTTCAAATGATTTTTGCAAAGTCTCATAAATGTTCCATATGTCACTTTCTCTAAAATTATAATCTATTATCTCACTCAAGTGGAATAATAATGCATTGAAAAAACTAAATTTATCCCAGGTGCCCCAGCAGGTTGATTCTTTATTATGTGTTAATCGTTAATGGCAATTTTCCATGGAGCATCTGCCAGTTCTAGTGAGCAGAGCTTCCAGAAATGATATTTTAATTTTAAGCATAGACACTAACAGAAGATAAACAGTGGGGTTTTTTTTAATAAATACTTACTTTATGTGTGTGTGTATGTGTATAAACTAGCTGGACATAGATATTATTTCAAGCAACGGTACAAAATATTTTGATTTATAGACCTTAATTAAAAAATTATTCTTGTGCTGTTCTAACTTAGTGGAACACTTTTATTTCTAAAGCACTGAGTCTTCACTACACTATGGGTAAGGCAGTAGCAATTATCAGCTGGGATACTATACTAGGATTTATATATATATGTGTATACATATTAGTAATATAATAATACTATACTTATTAAGGTTTAGGATTAGGATTAAGTTCAATCGGTGTTGAGGAGTTTCACTGTGCCACTTCGCTACAACATGATATAAGTCTGTATTTCAGTTCTTTTTTCAATATAAAAGAACTGGTGAAAAAAATATTAAAGTAGGATAAAAATTAAAGTTGTCTTCAGTTTTTTGAGCTGTGCTATTCAGCACCATCCACACTGTACATTTAAATGAACTTGGTTAAGGTGACTGCATGTATGTCTTCACTTTGTCCCATGAATTTAAACTGACAGTTACAGTATATTTTATAAATACATGAATGGATAATAGTAAGTTATAATTGTTTTGAGAACATAAAAATAATTGAGGTTTACTACACTTCTGAGTCCCTTTGGGATCTATCTTTGGGCTATGTCTAAATTGTGATCTGTTCCAGTTCTTTATGCTCTCACATCTGAGTGTGTCTTTGGCTGTGTCTTAATTCCATCTCATTTAAGAAGATTTGAGTGTGCAAGGTGGGAGGAAGCAGTCGTTCTGTCTGTCTTGATCCCTGACCTGTATAGTTATGTGACCAAAACCACAGCAGGTCAAGGCATAATCTTCATGTCTCAGCATGCCCTCTGCTTTCCTTGGGATGAAGGTCCATGCTACAGGAGTAGTATGTATCTGAATGTTGTTTCCGTAGTGGAAAAGTATACTCCAAGAATGTCTTAGCAAAAATTATATCTTATTTTCGTTATATTATTAAAAAATGCTATACCTGTATTAAACAATGACATTATAGCAGATGGATTTACCATGCATATTAAAACTGTTCTTTAAATGCTGTCCAACCAATTACCCAGGTAAGGAACAAAAGGAACAGTGGTTTCAGGATTGTAATTCCAATGTTCTGCTAACTACTTTCCAAATACATGGAAACAAACACATTATTTTCCTGATTGTCTTCAGTCTAAACGGGCAAAGCAAAGAGCAGATTGGAAATATGGACCTAAGAGAGATGGAGAGCAATGTGGTATGACCAGTTGTATTGGTGGGAGACATTGAGTCAGTGGTTACCGTCTACACGTAAGGCTCAGTTGCTGATTATTTTTTTTTCCACCTTTGAAAGCTGAGTCATTGGCTAGACAAAGGTAGGGGCACCCATAGATGAACAGTTAAAGTGCTAGCACTGAATAGAGCTAACATCTGACAGGGATCTGAGGAAGTGTGAATAAGCAGTTATGGGCAGTAGCGTTTCTGTCGCAGTTCTTTTGCAGATTAAATTGTAAGTGGAGGACAAGAAAACAGCTGAAAAATTAAAATACGTTAAAACTTATAAAAATGTTATATCTTTCTCTGGGTAATCTAGCATATATATGTATATAAATGTGCACAAAATAAAATAAAATAAAAAGTTTTTTAAAGAGTGACTTGAAGAGGCTCCTGATGAAAAGAGTATAATGATGTTACCTGACAAAAATTCAAATTCAGTTCCTGATTGTGTCGTTGAAGCATGTTATATTTTCCAGTACTACATTTCTTTCACCTTTCATGTTCTGTATCAACTTCTGCTGTGAACCTTGTTTATATTGTAGAATTTATGAGCAAGCTTTACTGTTTAAATGACCCAAATAATCAGGAAACTGATTATATAAAACATGTTAAAGATGATGGGAAGAAAAAGCAGAATATATTATTCCCCGTTTGTAAACTTCTGTGGGTTCTTTTAATGATAAACACGTATTTGAGTTGAATGTGATTCAACCTGTGATAAATATGTCAGTATTTTCTTCATATGTGGCCAATTTCCCTTGACAGTCGGGAAAGCAGTGTAGTTTTCTCTAACAAATACTTTTGTTTTGTAAAATCTTCTTTTCACATGAATGCAATCCAGACTAGTGAATTAGAGACACATAAAAGAAAATGGACATTCAGTTTACAGGTGTTAACAGTTCAGTTTTCACGCTGTCTGAATAGAGGAAAAAAGGCTTTTCATTACAAGATAACAAATATCTTAAGATTTTCAAATACTTATTCTGCTGAAACCCAACATAAAATTTTGGGAAGGCATCCATGACGAAATGATCGGTTCTCTTTTTCCTATTTGCAATACAATTAAATGCGTATGATTTTATCCTGTCAGGAAGACAGCAGCCAGTTTGTTCCCGAGTTCTGAGTGTTTGTATTTGATACTCAAATTAATCATCAGTTTTGGCTTTTCACAGTCTGGTTGAAAAGAATTTGATAGATATCTGCAGCATGTATTCATGCAAAAAGCCTGATGCTGTTTCCAGCTCATGCAGTTTTGTTATGTTTGTAAGGAACTGGACAAAGAAGCAGTATAACCAAAGAGAATCGACCGTGGGAATATAGAAATTATCAAGATGAGCTGTTCGGGCTAGATCACGGAGCAATCATATCTCAGATAATGAAGCTACGTTTTAATTCAGATTTTCAAGAGTGGCTGAGGGGATTTCTAGGGTAGAACCTGATCATGGGGAATACTCTATGCAATCAGGCTGCTGGTTTCCTATTTTTGTAAGCTTTTATAGGAAAAATGCTGGAAGATCTTGCAATTTGTACCTCAACTTGGCTGTTCAGGTGAAAATGCTGAATATAATGTTAGGATTAATAGGAGGGGTTATAATGGTAAGAATTATGCATGTGCATGTGGTGGTGGTGGGGAGTCTGGAGGGAATTGTTTTTCTCTTCAGTAGTCCAATTAGTTGTTTTGGAAGGAAGATTCTTAAAAGTAGCATTACTTTTATTGGTCAATTAAACTGTTTGCTTGCTATAAAATTGCAGGATGTAATGGCAAATCTTTGCTGTCAAATCCTAGTTCAGAATTTAATACCTCACAGGACTCGAGAGCTCTAGGAAGAGTCCTGCATATAATGTGAAACTAATGGTCTCTGATGGTTTGATAGTTTTCTATGATTTTGCCATTATATTTATTTCTCTAAGTGAGCAATTTAAAAACATTGTAGGAAAGTCTGTTGCCCACCATTAAAATTACAAAGGCCTAGTAATAAGAAGGGCATGGTATGATTATGATAGTGATTGCTTGGTCTCCGAGCTTTCTTTTCAATCAGAGTTTGAGCTGGTGACATTTTCACATTATGAATTAAGAAATATACTGTACAGATTCAAATAGAATTCAAATAGATTCAAACAGCCTTGCTGAAGAACGGGACAGGTATTTAAAGAATACTTAGATATTTTGATTCTCTGTTGAGTAGAAGGTGCTTATACAGAGGGAAAGCTTAGGATTTCTGAGGTATTAAACAGTTGCTTACACAGTTCCTTTAAAATGTTGACAGACTTCCAAGGCAGTGTTGGCCTTTGTCTGTAAACTGGAAACTGAATTTAAAGTAACAAAAATCGATGTGGAAAAAGTTAACCCTTTGAACTCCAAATGATGCCATCACAGTTACTATGAATTTATCACTTTGCAAACTGTACGGTGGGAAAATACAGTGCAGTGTTTCCCACCAGCTCTACTGCCGCTGTGCTCATGGAGGATGAACACTGCAACAGTAATTGGGTTTGTGCGGGGACTCCAGATGCGTCAACAAAATTGTGACTAGTCATGTTGCTTTACTTAGCTTTGCTGAGTACTGAGTTACAACTTTGTTATCTTAAGTTCTAAAATGCTGAAGAATATGATAGTTTTATTTGCATAAGTGTACCTGACTAGAAAATGTCATCAGCTCTTTTGCAGTCCTGCAGTCATTACGTGTTTGTAATGCAGAATAGACTAGACTAAACCTAGATTAATCACGTACTAAAGAAGAACAAAAGGGATGACACTCAAGTTTAAAAAAAACAAAACAAATACAAAAGTTAGAAACATTTTGGCTACATCCTTGTCCAGAATACATAAGTTCTGAGAAAGGAGCCTGCTGTCTTCCATTGACATCATGAACTAAAGCAATCTATGTTCCAATTTCTTTGTGTTACAGGAGTTTTATCGATTCATAAAGTTCTTTCATAGAATAAGCAGCTTAATGGAATATTACCTGAGAATGTTTCTCAGGTTTATGAGGCACAATATGTTTATGTGTTTCTCTAATGTTTCAAAGACCATTTGCGTTCTGATACAAAAGATATTATACTTTTTGGTATTTTTCCATATACTTTTTGGTATTTCAACAATGGCTATTTCTTGCAACATTTCCTGTCAAAATCTGGAGATGTCAGATGTTTGTATAAATACTCAAACTAAGAGGAAAATTAAGGAAGGAGACTCTCTTCTATGAAAGAAACTTTATTCTGCCAACGGTGTTTTTAGCCCAATTAATGAGAGATGCGCTTTATTTTGTTTTCAATATTCTCTTTCTGTCTTTACTGATGAAGTAATTTTATTTTCCAGACAGCGTTGTGGACAGTAGTGTTTGAGTCTAGATGAGCACTCTCTTGAGTTCTTATTTAGAAAAACTTGATTCCTTTGAGGACATGGTCTAAAATAGAATTAATAGGTGGAAGTCTTGTTGAAAATGCTGAATTCATCTTCTTTGAGGATTTGCAGGGAAGCTGCAATGACTTTAGAAACAATAGCTTTTTTTTCCCTCCATTTACCAATATAGTATCTAGATACAATTGCTAATGATTTTGTGTGTGTCAAAGACAATTTCTGTTTCAGGGTTGGTTTTTTTATGTTTACCTTGCTCTTTGAAAAGTACATGATTAGACTTGGCTCATTTTCAGACCCACTGTATTACTCTTGCATAATAATTGATCATTTCTGTTCTCTGATTTTCAGTCAGTATTTGCAGGTTGCTGTTTGATATTCTTTACCGTACATACCCTTTTTAAGTATCATATAATGTGACAGTGATAATAGGTTCTGAACAGGAATAAGTGGTAGCAATGCATTTTGGAAGATTTATAGCACAATGGGAGATGATCTCTACTAATCATGGAGGACCACACTTCAAATAATTTTGTTCACCAGGGGTGACTATTTATTTTCAGTCTTGTAGTGGCTGGAGCTATTTATCATTTTTAAAATGTTTCCATCATAGTATTGGTCTCCTGCTGTTGATCCAACAGACCAAACTGAAGACCCCCTGTATTTTTGCATTTAAAGTAAATTCAATAGGAAGGCGGCAGAAAAGATTCTGTAGTCTTCTGTGAAAAATTGTATGTAAGTAGACCATATCCTTATAAAAAGTAATCTTCAAAATTAGACACTTGAGCCTTTAAGACCTATAAAAATGTTTTTTAAAAAAAATGAGTAGTAGAATTTATGGAATGCATCCTTGATGTACTTGAAATCACTCTTTGACATTTTTTAACTAAAAATATCAAAATCTCAACCTCTCTGAATGGACTTTGCTGTATAGTGTAAATCAATGCTTTTTTACACATCGCTAGATCATTCTACACTTAATGCTCAGATGTTTCTGAGACCAACTCTTACCAGTGCTTGTGAGAATTAAATGAAGTTCCAAATATAAAGAGTAGTTCCCAATATGGATGTTTCCAGGTTTGTATTTCCAGGTTGCAAATACAGTTATCCTTTCTGCATCAAGAAAGAAATTCACCAGAGTACCCTGTGCAGATAGCAAGGCACAATCTTATCAAATCAATTTAATGAAATGGGTTTGTCCCAAGTTCTATGTTATTTCTTCAACCTGTCTTTGTAGGGAGACACTCCTATTGCCTTTGTTTAGGAGAAGAACCATCCCGTGTAAAGATTTGGGTATGTATAGACATTACACAACATTGAATTTTATTAGCAATACAATTTTCATATGGCAAAAACACTGATCTGGGTAGTAAGTAATATACTGAGAATAGGTGTCCTGGTTTCAGCAGGGATAGAGTTAATTTCCTTCCTAGCAGCTGGTACAGTGCTGTGTTTTGGATTTAGGATGAGAATAATGTTAACACACCGATGTTTTAGTTGTTGCTAAGCAGTGCTTACACTAGTCAAGGACTTTTCAGCTTCCCGTGCTCTACCGACTGAGAAGGCTGGAGGTGCACAAGAAGCTGGGAGGGGGC
>NW_008795322.1:1944861-1945194 GCF_000699145.1 Aptenodytes forsteri | reverse complement strand
CATCTCAGCCCATGAGTTTTCTCACTTTTACTCTTCTGATTCTCTCCCCCATCCTACCGGGGCCGGGGGGTGGGGAGTGACCAAGCAGCTGTGTGGTACTCGGTTGCCGACTGAGGTTAAACCACAACAATAGGAAATGCAGCATTTACTTAGCCACTTGAAGTTTTAAAAAAGAAGTCTCTCTTTTTGTAATTAGTAATCTCAAATTTACACTCATTGCTAATTGCAACAGTGTTTTCTTTCCCTGCACTGCATTTGTCCACACACTAAGAAGTCTACAAAAACATCAGTTTTCAGGGAGTGTCGTGGTTTAATCTCAGTCGGCAACTAAGC
>NW_008795322.1:1891479-1944738 GCF_000699145.1 Aptenodytes forsteri | reverse complement strand
ATAATAATAATATGATAATAATAATAATAATACACAAAGCAAGTGATGCACAGTGCAATTGCTCACCACCTGCCGACCACCCAGCCAGCTTTCCCCAGTTTATGTACTGAGCATGACGTCCCATGGTATGGAATGTTTGGCCAGTCCCAGCTTCTTGTGCACCTCCAGCCTTCTCAGTCGGTAGAGCATGGGAAGCTGAAAAGTCCTTGGCTAGTGTAAGCACTGCTTAGCAACAACTAAAACATCCGTGTGTTATCAACATTGTTCTCATCCTAAATCCAAAACACTGTACCAGCTGCTAGAAAGGAAATTAACTCTATCCCTGCCGAAACCAGGACAGGGAGTTACATGCTGCTTGGCATTTTCTGAAAAACCTTCTCCCTTTAGCTCAAATACATTTTACAAATAGCTCACCATAATTTCATGAGCACTTTTTTACATTCAACTTCACTGGCCACCAATTTAATACTCGAGGATTTTTAGTTCTTCTTTTATTATTTCTACCAATAAAATAAGTAATATTACCTTTTCATAACACCATTTCTAGTATTGTCACTCTGTTGCTGAGATGCTGATGCTGATTTTCAGGATCTCCTAGGTTAAATTATCACTGAGAAAAATAGAGTGATGCACTAGCTAACTTGTACTGTGTTCAATGTACCTGAGACTTGGAACAGAATCAGCAAACAAGATCCCATTTTATCAAATTTCCACCCTTCGTCACTATTCAATTCTGAGGAAGGTATTCTGTCTGAAACGCTGATAGTAATTGAACAGATTTTTAAAAAAGGAAGGAAAAAAACCCACCACCTTCCCTCTTGCTCAGCAAACTTTCTTTGTTTTCATAATTTAACAATACATTCAAGCATTGTAAGCTTCAAAATTATTCATCTGCCAGCTTAAAAGACTATATACAATAGTGTTTATTGCTGTCATCTCTGAAGTCAGTATCCCCTACCCTTTTCCTCCGCCATCTAGCCTAGGAAGCTTGGAGATTCTCTTTTCCCCAACTGTTCAGACACTCTGTTATGGCTTTTTATCCCTATTTCAGTTTCCTTTCTTGCACGGTACATTGGTTCTGTATCATTTCTGAGCCATTTCTGTGGTGCTCTATCCATTCTTTTCATCTAGTCTTAGTTTCTCTCTTAGAAACCAGATCCTTTTTAGAATATGTTATGCTTAGCTCACATTGTAAAATTTTAATAACTATTTATATAGTCTTGCATTCATATATTAGTGGAAGCCAGATCCACAGGCTATTTTGTGATTAGGCGGCAGAAATAGAAAACAGTCTGCTGGACAGTAATCAAACACTTCACTTTCTTCCCTTTCTGTTCAAATAAGGAGCAAAAAGCAACATACTACATTGTCTACTGAGCAAAATATACAATAGTCCCACTGTGAAGTGAAGCCTCACCATGGGTTGCTCTTAAAAGAGAACCCCTATGCCTGTGCTACAGAATATAGAGTTTCTGCCATCAGATATGAATTCATGACTCCTGCCAAGAATACAGGTTTTTTAAAAAAAAAAAAAAAATAGAACCCTGATAAAGAATGAAAACATCCAGAAGTCACAATAATGTTACAACTCTAAAGCAAGAAAGAGTTCATATGCTTTGTATGGTTTTGAATAAAATGCAGTGGATAACCCAGTAAACGTGTTTCTGCCCATAGGAGAAAAATTGAAAGATATTTCCAATAAACATTTAAGTTCTTCAGGTATAAAGCAATACATTGGACAAATGTAAGGCTTTTTTATACATCATAAATATAAACTTTAAATGTAATCTATGCTCGCAAGCTACCTGATGTAGTAAGCGTAGCAAGTAGGTCCGGTGGTTAGTAGAGAGAAATAAGTACTAAAGTTTTATTCCTTTGAATAATTAGCTTGTTGCATTAGTTAACTTGGAACATCATGGAGATGCAGATGTTGTAGAATAAGGTTTCTGTATAATAGAATACCTTTAACAGCCTTGGCTCTTTATAAAGCAGAGCCTGTGAATCCTCAGGAAAACTTTCATGATGTGTCTGGGGACAGAGCCTGTTTTTGTCTGTCCTCACTCCACTTCCAGGAGTGATTTGACACCCTCTGTCCATACAGCTGCCTTTTGCGTCAGACCTGCTTTCCTTGGTACTATTTTATCTACTCATTCCTAACCCCACACACACTCCTCCCATGTCTTGTAAAGTTGTGGTTCATTTCTAAACATTAAAACAACACAATACTGTGAGAGCTGACTGATCCAAAGGGAATCAGATCAGTAAAGAAAGAACCCTTGAAACAGAGGAAGAACAAGGAAGGCCAAAATGAAAAATGACTTCAGAAATTGCTAAATAAACCAGAATTTGGAAGTCTGGAAAAGAGATACCTAAGAGGGACATAGAGACAATAACATTAAGGTTGGTATAAAATAGTGATTAGTGAATTATCCTCTGCATCCTCTAATGCAATAGAGGAATCCACTATTGGCCCCACAAAAAGCAGGATAATGTGCTAGATTGATCTTGGTCTCACACAGTGTGACTCTTCTAATGATTTGTTCATTACTTGCTTGTTCTCATTATGTTCATTTGTCTCTGTTTAAAAGCTACAGTAACACCACCAAAAAATGTAACAACAAACAAATCATGGAGAGGTAAGGGTACAATCAGGGTATTAGGTTGAGGTTTTTGCATAAGGAACCTTTTAAAAAACCACTTTGATATTATTTACAGAATTGAGAACAGATTATCATTTAAGATATTTCAGTGTAAAAGCTTTCAAAATGGTTATGGCTCATTTCTAATGAATCTTCTGATTTTTTTTTTTTTTTATTAGGACTCAATCCACAGCACGTAAGTTCGGCATTTGTAGTTTCTCTGAGAGAAAGAAATTACTTTGCTATCTATATGTGAAGTATTCAGAGCAACAGCCTGTTACCCTAGCCGTACTTCCACTTCAAGCACTGGAATTTCTTCTTTTGGCTGCGGCTGCATTGCACACCCACCTCAGCATGCCAGGTAAGTGCTTGCAACTCAATAGAACTGGTATATTTACTAAGAGTCTGTGGAAGAAAAATGCTTATTTGTCTTGATAATTCCATCAGACGTATTTTTTATCCTTCCTACAGATTCAGAACCGTGAATTATTGAGGGATCTGAACGGTACCTCGGCTCTACTCTTGTGACAGGGCAGAGGATATTTAAAATGTACGTGCAGATCCGCTGGTCAGGATCTAGATCTTCATGGGATATGCGGGTAGAAAGAGAAGACTGTCCGTATGTGAACAAGACGTGTAAAACAGTATTAAAAATCATAATGAATAATAGTTTCATTTGCTCTCTGTCATATGATAACATTATAAACAAGGTACTGCGTGTAGATCATAGTGCTATGCTAGTCTTAGCCAGGGGTAGCCAAGGAAATAGTAAATCCACTTTGTGGCATCCAAGCACAGAAGTAAATATCTGAACTATGACCAGTGACACACGGTAAGAAGCATGTTGGTTGGGGTTGCCTAGCAATAATTCATTATGGCTACTAATAGAATGATAGGTTTGCTATGAAGAGCTTTTAAGAAAGTGAGGTGGGTAGATGCAACGGTATAGTGTAACATAGGGAAATTAAGAGGAAAAATAATCTTCGTCAAAAGCGACAGGACTAAGGAGAGAAAGCCTATTGCAGTGGGATGCTGTAAAGATGACATAATCACAAGTGTAGCATAGGAATGTGCCTTAGGGCAATTACTGTTCGGTCTAGTTGCATAGGAATAACTGGCTTTAACCCTAGAATTTAACCCAACTTACAATGAAAAGTAAAAATGCTTTGTTATTCACATTAGCTTAAAGTAAAGCATTTTGAATGAAGTAGTTTTCCTCTGTATTATTCAGCCTAAGTGCCCAGTTTACACACATAAGATAAATTAGTAACGTATGAACAATTGCTAATTAAGTGTATCTTGCATATTACCTGAAGTTGGAATAAAGGCTGCATGTGCACACGCTCTTACAGAGAATAAAGCGTATGTATAAGCTCGCAGAGGTCCCATTCCATCATTTTGTCACAACTTGGCGTTCAGCTGCATTTATTCCCTGCTTTATGCAACGTGGAGCACTCACTGTTTTAAACTGGTTTTGTTAAATATCTGCTGTGTTTCCTTCCTGAAGTGATACAGATACAGATAAAGTGCTTTGGTATCCTTTGGAATAAAACATGTTTTACAAACATGAAATGGTAATGAAAGACCACTGGTAACTTAATGGTGACCATTAAGTTAGCCCATAGTAATGAGCCACATGGGAGTCTTTTATATTTGCCTCATTTAAATTTTTTTGATTTGTGTTTTTATTTTGTGTTTCAGAAAGAGTCTGAGAACAGACCTCTGCCTGTCTGGAATCATACTGGTGGTTGCCACTCTAGAAGTAACGAAAACATATACAAAGTTACAGGTTTCATGCTCAATTAATTATTGCTCCTGCAGTGTGGGTTTTTGTGTTTTTTGTTTGGGTTGGGTTTTTTTTTCATAGGCAAAGGTCACTGCAGGATTTTAATTTAATAGTGAGAATACTGTTGAGAAGAAATCATAAATAAATGGGTGGACTCAAGATCCTAAATTGCTTCAAGAGGTGTTAAAAGAGTTTTGAGGGGTCTTTGCTATGTCCTGTAGTTGTTTTTTAATTCTTCCAACCTTTATGTTTCTCTTACCTCTTTTGTTTCAGGTATGAGCTCTCTAATACAAGTGTTTATGTATTTCATAATTTTTCAGAGTATTTTAAATTCCCTAATAGTCTATAGTATAAACTATCAATATAATAGTACATTAAAATTTCTCTCAAATATCTTTATATATGAATATATTACATATTTATAGACATTGCATGTATTAAAATACATATATTTGTATAATGGACCACGTATGGAGTGCTACCACCTACTGGAGTGCTGCAATTTCAAGGTGGATGTAGACTGTGGCACTTGAAATCTCTATGAACTCTTAAAGAGTTTCCAAAAAACGTAACTTGTAATCTTTCCATGTTATCAGCACAGTTAGGTCGTGCTGTCATTTTAAACTGTGCTTTCAGAGAACACCTTTGTTTGCTGAAGCAAAAATAATATTTCATGGATTTTTGGACTGTCCGGGGGAAAAGCGAGATCATATGGCTATTCCGATTAGCTTTAGTTTACACAATATTGTGCAAACGTAGATCCACAAGCAGTCATATCCAGCCATTTGCATGTTCCCCTTCGTCTGCAACTAAATGTCTCGATCAGAACATGTTAAACTGCTACCTATCTCTTTCAGTTTGCTGGAAGGGAGTGGCGATAGTCTTTGCTGTTTAAGATGGATGGTTCACTTGTTGTTCACAGGAGGAGAAAAAATTTCCAATCATTCTGCACCACTGGAGTCTGGCATGAGCCGCTGAGAAAAAGGAGGATAAATGCCATCAGAAAAAAGGCAGATGTGAGGGTGCTTACCAACGTAGAAACTTGCTCTTATTAAAACAGGTGGCTAAAATGCACAAAATGCCAACCTCAAAGTGATACAACTTAGAGAGTTTACCTTGTTTTAAATAACCATTATGAATAATTTAGCACAACTGACAAATTTTGTTTTTTCCCCAAACCCCTTACATATTGAAGTCATACAGTCATAGCAGTCTCAAGGTATGTAATAGTTTATTTTCTGCTCATTATGGGGTTTTTTCACTGTTTGGAGAAGTGGTCTTTTGTGATCATATGTTGCATAGTGCCATGAAATTATTTTGGGTCAGTTGTTGCCATAAATATAAAATTTCAATTCCAGGGCAGCACAACTTTTCCCATGTTCCATGCTTCTTGTGGAGGAAGCTCTGAAGATGTGGGTGAGTGGTTTGGGCAAAAAAAATGCAGTATCATAGCAGGGTTTAATCTGTATTTTCTGGCTCCAGCCATGATTTTGTAAGTGACTTGTGGGAAGCTGTATGTGTTTTCTGTGGCTGACGTTGTTTGCTGCAGAGTAGGAGGAAGGGAGCAATAATTTTTACTATTTTATTAGAGTGCTTACTACTCTGCTCCTGATAAGACATTACTATGAATATTATTGTATAATTCACCAGTTCAGTCCAAGGACTAAATCTTGATCAAAATGGACTCTATCAATAGGTATGCGGGAGAAGCATTTTAATTACTTGAAAATACAACTAGAAGCTTCAGGGTTGCCATTTCCTTTGTCATGGGACAGCACTTTTTAAATCGTCTTCCTCCTCCTTCCCTTCAGTTACTTGAAGTTGCACTTCTGCATTCTGACTTACAATGAAATATTTTACACAATGTACTGTGTCTCAACCAAAAGAGGAAAAGCTTAGAGCTTAGATCTTAGTGGCTTCCCAAATAGTACTGATATGTGTGTCTGGGAGAGAAACAGTCAAACTAATTAAATCCAATTTTGCTATTTCTTTCCAGTTTTCACTGTTCTAGTGAGTGTAGTGTTTGTTGCTTCTTGTATGTCTAAGTCTTCTACCACGTGCTGTTGCTAAGAAACAGTGCTATTATAAGTGATCCAAATAAAAGAACAAATTCCTATTAAATTCACTATCAAAAAAGAGGGGTTATCTGCATGATATTAGGATTTTTGTTTCATGAATACAACAATCAGATAGTTAGCTTTCAATTTATATGTTCTTGATACAACAGTAGATGAAGTCTATAATGTTGTTTGGAAGATCCCAGCTCAATGTATTTGAATGATCCCTCCAGCTGAAAAGCCCATGGTACTCTAAAGAGTTTATACCTGTCTGCTGGGGAAACGAAGCCTTGTATAAGTTACAGAACAGTAGAACTCTGTGAATAACTGATCTTTTTGTTCCTTAGCTTTAGCTGAAGCAGAATAAAAGAAAACAGGAATGGTCCAATACGACCTGAACCTTGAAAAGGGTGGAGAAGTTGACACTTAAAAAAGGAAAAATATTTTGGCTCAAGTTTAATGTTTAGAACTTATTTTTTCAAAATTAAAAGATTAACTTCATGTCAAAACAAAATATCACAAAAAGGAATCAGCACATCACGAAAATACAGGAAATACATTTTTCCAGGTAAATCTCCTTGACAGAATTGTCATTAATTAGCAAAGAAAAAAATCTTTTAGCATGAAATTAATTTCTAACTAAGTTCTGCCCTGAAACATCTTCTGAATAAGGGAGAGGGCCTAGTTCTTAGTCATCCTCTGAGTGCTCGCACTCAAATCCTCAGATTGTGGCTCAGTGTGTGGATGGCAGCAATGCTTTTGGAGCCAAAAATGATGTCAGTGATTTCTCCAGAGATTTTGATGACAGAATTCCATAATATTTTCCAAAGCATAGATAATAAATTATAGTATTCATATATTAATGAAATTTTGTAGCATTGCTATAAAGTATTTTTGAAAGCTTTTTTGCTTTAATTTCTGTTTGACTTGGAGCGAGCCTGAACTGTCTATAGTGAAATGGAATAGAGTATGTGCAGATGAAACTAATTAAATACTAGCTGTCGCTCTTCATTTTGAAGCCCTGATTTATTTTTTTTTAGCTTGCTGTCTCAACTTTGATTATTAAAATATGTATGTTAGTTCTCACCCCACATTACCTGTGAGTGTTTGTCCTCTTTACTAATTAGGTGTCAGGATGTCAGTGATTAATGTAAAATCATGAATAAATTACAAATAAAAGCCATACATATGTACAGAGCCATTTAACTAATTAAAATGCTATGCAGCACGAAGTACACTAGTGATAACCACTTCTGACCTTTGAGTTGGAGCTTCATTTGCCTGGAATTTCACTGATTGATTAAGTAGATGATAATAGTCAAGTCAGAGTCACAGCTGTAAAACTCATTTGTCACAACAATGTGAAAGACAATCTCCATCTGTCATTACTGAAGACAGTTCAACAGATTTGATCTACTTTTCACTCCTGTACCTATTTGTCATTCAGCATTTACATAATAGGGGAAAATATGATTAAGACTGTAGTCGCAAATAGTGATTAAGACTTAATCATGACAAAAACAAATGGGTAAAAAATAGAGATAGGTCTGGGAAAATCGTGCATTCTTGCTTAAATATGCCTACCTACTTTTTTTTTTTCCGTAGGAAGGAGGCTACAGACATCAAATTAAATGTGATGAGAGATGGACAGAATGCAATTGTAACCATTCCTGGTATACCTGAATTAGAAGGAAAAGTAACTTAGGAAAGAAATTGCCACCGGTGCTTAGGTAGATGCATCTCTCGGCTTTCTTAATGTCCTGCAGGGTTTTTGACCTGAATCCAAGTGCACTCGCAGTGGCTGAAGCCTAAACAAATTGATGATTAATAACTGTGGGTCATAGAATCCAGTCAGAGATGCATACTCCTGTGCTACTTTTGCTAGGTAGTACCAATGTCGTCTTGTCTACTTAGCTGTTCTGTAACTTTAGGGAGCACAGATCTCATAGTTATTTTGAGGGCTTTTCCCTGAACTGGTGACTGTTGTTTCCACTTTGTCTCATCTATTCTTTATCAGAGCCATTATGACTTTTTCATCTCATGAGTTATGTTTTGGGTATTTTAAGAAAGGGGGAGATTTTGCTCAGAGGCCAACCTAAAGCATTTTGATGTTTCTGTTTCTTTTGAATGAGAGATTAAAAAAAAAGAAGCCAACAACAAAAACACCCCTATCCCCCAAACTCAGGAAATAAAATATATAGCTTCCAAACAATATGTACTCTCTCCAAACCCCAGCTGCTCTGTAAAATTGTTTTTTTGTGTGTTTCAGTTCCTCTGTTTCTACCCGAATATCAATTTCCCTGAGCAGATGCAGGGCTCTCAGGATCTGTGCCTTATGGCTGCTCTGCCATCCAGACTGCCTAAACGCTACAGGACGTGGGAACCCAGCCCAGAACTTCCAGGCTTCCAGCTCTGCAGCAGGGAAGCCCCAAGAGTCCTGGATTCAACCCGTAGTTTCAAGGTTTACAGGTTTTCTAATGCCAACAGAGAAATGGATAGAGCAATGGCTCCCCAGGCTCTTGGCCCCCTGGCTCCAGAGCGGGGAACTTGGGGAACCACAACTAGTTCAAGGGAGCGCGGCACAGGAAGCACCTCAGATGGGTATAGCTGTGGGATACCCATCAGCCCTCCCAACACTGATCTGATCACGCGTCACTAGTGAAAACCTTGGTATCAGGTGAGGGTACTGAGCACCTCTTTCCTGAATTGAGTTCCACTCTAGGTGCCTAACAGCTTCTGTAGATCTGTCCTTCGGTGGTTTACATTTAGTCTCGTGGCAGGGGTGCTATGTAACAGACTGGTTGCGTAAGTCCAGGTCCCTATATCATCTTGACCAGTCCTGTATCTGGTGGGTGCTACAGCTCCCTTGCAACCCAAAACCAGGGCATTGAGGAGGTAGGGGAGGCTATGTATACTCTGATATGGGTTCAGTTAGGAGCCTGCACCTAATCTCACCGGTATAATTTTATAGAGATGCTTTTTGTCAGATTCACGTGGGATCAATGTCTCCTTAAGAAATAATCAGTTGGAGAATCGTGGTTCTTTTTGTTAAAACACACAGAGCTCTCAGCAACACAAAAACCTGCCCAGTACCAGAGCCAGGGTTTTCCAAACATCTGGTCATTCAGCAGAGCTCTGAGAAATGAAGTAAGTAATATAAGGAAATTGAAATAAATCTTTATTACAGATCTGTCTGAAACTTTAAAGTCCAAGATGAATGGATTTAATTAGCTCAGGACACTTTGGTTTTCCTATAACTCAAATGTGTCAACTTTACAACATGCAGGCCCTTAGGCCATCATTTGAAGTGAGTCATCTTTATTTTACAGTGTTTAAACTAGGCATATATTCTGGGTTTTGTGATACTCTGTAAAATCTGACGGATTGTGACTGGGGGCTTTATTTTCATACCTGTAAATAAACAAAGAATTGTTTTACAATATTCCAATAAGTCTATTTTATGATCAGTTGTGAAAAAGCTCAGAGAACCATTTTTAGAACAGGCTGTGGCTCTGCATTATTAAGCTTTCAGTTAAGGTAATGGGAATTCAATAGAGTCCTGTCTGAAAGGATATATCCTACCAGTAGTGTAAATGCAATAAGGATCAATTTGATAGGCTTTAATTACTTTAATGTCCATCTGGTGAAATTATTTTTTTTATTTTTATTGTGAACTGTGTATTGCAGGTCTAGTACATATGCACAAAGCTAGACCTCTTTCCTCTTTCAGACTTTTAAATAGAGCTACAGCACAGAAGGTGCATCCAGCAGTGTGGAGTGTGGAAAGAGACACACGACGTTACCGGGAGCTTTGAGTTCAGGTCATCCCCGCTTTGGATCATTTACTTTTTCTTCCTCCAGGATTATGTCCCAAGCTCTTTCCCTTAAGAGGACAGGGCTTGCACCAGATTTCAGTATTGATGTGAATCTGAAAATGCATGAAATAAATGAAGATATCAGTCAGGGGCCAATTACATTGCACACTATCAAATGATACTAAAAAGGCCTGAGCTTCCCATTCAGAAATGATACTAAGAATCACACTTGTGAGAATATTTGATTTGCTTTATAAAAGGCTGTTCAGAAGAAAAAGACAAGATAAATTGCTAGTTTTATATAGCTGTATAGACAAATTAAAGCAATAGATTCTAGGGTGCTGGAAAATTGTCCTTGCTCTTTGGCTTCTGTCCACATATATTCTTTGAGATCTTGTTTATACTGGGGATTTGCTTCCATTTCAGTCAAGGACAAACTGCTGTCAGAATAGCTAACCTGTTGTAAATGCCAGCCCGTATAGGGTGTCCCATTACCATAGCCTGTCCTCTTACTGTGGTTTCAGGGAGGAGACATTTGTGCCAGTACAAGTAGCAAACTTCATTGCCTACACTAAGGCTGGGGTCACCGGGAGGTTCTGAGCTGGGTGAAAATAGTGCTGCTCACAGCTGTTCGTCACTGCTCTGTCGCTGCTCTGCCCTGGAAATGAGTCCCCCCTCTCTCTCCTCCCGCTCGGCTCTGCTGGCGTAGCAACGTGTGTGGCTGTTCCCTAGCTGGGACATACACAGCTGCGCGGGCACGTTTGGAGGAGTGGCAGTTCTACCGTGGGAGAGGAGTGAGGGCAATGAGACGCTTGAGGTGGCTAGTAGGCTCAGCTGCAAGTAGGACTGCTTATCTAACCCAGTCCAAAACTGCGTTATACAAATAACCCACTAGCTGATTGCTGCTAGCTATGGAGCCTAGCAATATTCTTGCTAATAAAGGCTTTTTAGAGGCAGCAAAAAACCCTCTTGCTAGTGCCTGCATCGGTATTTTAAAGGAGTCAGAATGAACAACTGCGAGCAAATAATCTTACGGTAATCTGAAACGCTTCTCGGATGATATCACTTCTTGTCTGTTTGCAGAGCAGAATGCCAAGCTTCTGAAATGGACGCTTTCATCATCTCTATTAAGAAGTAACATATTCAAAGTGATGAGCTTTTGCAGAGGCTTCCTATAGAAGAATGCAGTTTGCCATGTTCATTCTTTTTGGTGTTAATCTGATTCTTTCCTCATTGTCAAAAAGCATGAATAACAGCTTGAAATGCTGGAACCAAAGAACAGATAACTTTGAGGAGGTATAAAATGTTTTAATTCTCCTGGTTCCGATATATAAAACAAGCTTCCCTGGGGGGGTGTTTTTCCTTGTTAACTCATTTGTGAGATAACTGGAGCTACAGGTGTTCAGCTTTAATAAGGCATTAGTGAACAATTATGTAAGACACTAAAAATAAAGCTAGAGTCTTTGCATGAAGGAAATGAACACTGAGTGAAAAAATATTTAACAGCAAAACTGCACAGTCAAATAAGGGAGAAGATTTTTAGAACGTAAAATTGTTGGATAAAATCTTTAATACATATAAAAAGGATGTTGTTGAAAGAAGAAAGGAAGGACTATATATTTTTATGTGTAAGATATGAAAAGGCACCAATAATACATAAAGGAATAACTGGTGCTAACGCTACTGATAAAATCATTTTCTGCTTGTATTAAAATGTTCTTTAAAATATTGCTTTAAAATAGTGCAGAGCCAGCTTTCTGCTAACAGGGAATGTTGTATTCCCTTGATTTATGAAATCTCATTTCAATTGCAAACCACTGGCTCTTCTGTGCCTGTGCCTGAGCACTGTATAATTCTGCAGACAGCTCAACTAGCAGCATTGCTAAAAGAAAGAGGAAATTAGATGTATTAAACCTAAAGAATCAGACATTCAAATAACAGTTTTGCTCTTGTATTTCTCATTTGTTAGAAGGAGTTCCTAATAAAAATTCTAACTTGTCTTAGCTTTGGAAACAATGATCTGTTTTATTAACCTCAACAGAACAAATTTAAGACAGAGGTTCTGACACTTTCTTAATTATAAGAAGATATCTGGTGAAGTGCTTGGCTCCCATTTGTCTTCATCTGAACTTACCTTTTTACTCTTCATAGTTGTATCACGCTCCATCTCAACTTCAACTTTGATGAGAAATGGTAAATTGGACCAATGCTCCTCTCTCAGATGAAATTCCTTTTAGAATTTGTTTTGTAGTGATATGAAGTTGAGACAGGGGGAGGTGGGGACTTTAACAGTGTTTAGCGTCATAGAAGTGCAAGTCCTTCTACCTTTGGTGTAACCTGTGCTCGTAAGCCACTAAATATGTTCGTGAAGTCATCCGTAAATACCATACCTAAGATCACATAAGATGCTGTACCTCAGTACTTTATTCATGGGAACGTAGTTAGGTAATGAAGTGAGTTCGAAGCGGCTTACCACTTATCTATCTGATGCTCTCAGGCAAAGTTAAGGACTGTATAACAGAAGCATGAGTTGTGCAAGAAGACTGAAACACTTCAACGCATGTACATGGCTTTGAAAAGGCGAGAATGAGTCACTGTAACGAGTCAGTGCACATCATTGTCCAGAGTTGTGAATAGTCTGCAGCTGTGGAAATACCTCTGCAGAGCTGCTAACAAAAGGGCTTTGTGATAATTTAAGAATAGAAAGCATTGCAGTTTAAGATGAGTGAACAAGCGCAACATTTCCTACATTTCTTAGTAATTCCTAGCAAAATAGAGAAAAAATGGTTGATCTTTGTAGATCCGTGAGAACTACTGATACTGGACTTAATATCTGTCTGTTCTTATAATAGACGCAAGACATTGTCCAAACATTACACATTAATTGGAGTAAATTGTAGCAAATTTTAATGTTTTACTTCTGTTTAAGTTAGCCTTGCCATGTGTTTCAATGCAAGCATATATTTATATCCTTCTACCTATATTTATGTACATATAAGTAGACATAATATATATATGTGTGTGTACACACACACAGAAGTTTCTCTTTTTGATTTTGCAGGACCTCCATCTACCTCTTGTTAATATTAGAGACTGTATGGTAATAAAGCTTTTTTTCTTTTTTAAAAACTTACAAATATTTGGTGGCTGTGCTTGTCTTTTTTTGAGAAGGTAGGAATAACATTGTTTTCCTTAAAAGCTGGTTGTGTTTTTTGTTCTTGCTGGCTAATTTCTTAACTCGGCAATATTATTCTAGGGTATTCTTTGAAATTCTCATATTTAATGCCATTTGTAGCTATACAGTTTCATTATGGAAACAGAATATCTTTTTTTTTCCCCCCTATACACTCCTGTAAGTTCATTAAAAGCTTGGATATCTTCTCAGGTTATTAATAGCTTGGGATTACTACCTGTAAGTCATAGCCAAACTGAGAAAATTCAAGCAGCTTGAGGTAAGTGTGAGAACCTGGAGGCAGTGTTAGGTACACCGGTATTTTTAAAAGATAAGTTAGGTTTGAATGAACATCTAGAATAATTACATTACACTGGGAACAGAAAAGCAATCTGTTAACTGTTCCTTATGTCGTGATCCCCTCCTCTTCTCTAAAACCTGGAACCCTGTGGAATTCTGTTTTATATTCTGTGGGTTTTATTTGTTTCTTCATTAATGTAAAATCTCAACTGTCTCTGTTGCATGGGAGAAGGGTTTTAAACCCACGCTCCTCATTGAGAAATCAAAATTGTAATTGTGTTTTGCCAATTTATACCTGAATATATTTTTCCATGGGATGTTAATGCTCTAATATGTATTCCTTTCTGGTTTTCCTTTCAGTTTTTCATTAGGTTTGTATCTATTAAATTATTTATATTATAAAGTTTGTCTTAAGTATATGCAATTTGTGGTGTGACTATAGTAACAAATCTGACAGATCCTTAAATTTTGGAATTTCTTACTTCTGTGTCTCTGCTTATTGAAATTAGACCTTTCTGTAGCTAATGAAACATATGTGATTTGTTTGTTTATGCCTGAGGACTGAATTTGTTGCTGAATAATGCAAAAACATATGCAAGGACAAGTATAGTAAATGGAATTAGGAACGTGTGCATAGAGGATGTGTTAGCAAAGTCAATTGAAAGAGATGTTAAAGCTTTGGCTCTAGTTCTACCTGCTCAGTGCAGGTGGAAGCATCGTTATGTTAATACTCGTGTGAGTGGAAATTCACCAGAGGCCGCACAAGAATGGCGAAAGTTATTTGACAAAAAATTAGTAACTCGTACGGTTTTTTTACCTTAAATGGAATTAAAAGCAGCGATCCAAACGGCTCAGACGTCGATGGGCTATTTGGCAAGATACAAACATTTGCTTTCCTGCCCTGTGCTCTGCTGGCAGATTCTGAGCAGAGTAGTCTCTTTATACAGCTATCTAGAAAAGACGGCAAATGAACAGCCACATTTCACTTTCGAGTGTGTTAATATTTGAAACCAGGCCTACAGCATAAATATTTTGCTAAGATCTGTTCTGTGAGATTTCAAGGCAGCTTCTTGTTTAGGAAAAGGCTAATATAATTCTACCCAGGATCAACAATTTGAATTTCTTTCCCTGACACATCTAATCATTACTAGTCCACGTGTAATAGTAGTAATCTCCTTTTTTTAAAACCTGTTATTTTTCAAGCAATACAGATAAGATGAAAGGAAATCCAGTTTCTTTAATTAAAAGGTATCAAAATGCTGCAGACTTATGTTAGTGGATTAGATTTTCTCCCAGAAATAACTTCAGTGGAATTGCATCATGAATGAATGTAGTCCAGTTCATTTTATAATTATATTTTGAAGGAGTGTAGAAGTAGGGAAGAATGGAGTCTTATATCCATCTTGCATAAAATATTCTGCCTTTGATGGTTCTTTGATTGAGAAACTGCTCTGATTTTTACAGCAGCATAGTGGGTGCAGAAGTTGCATTTCCTTCATCCACAACACCTGCTTTTCTCTGGCATCTATAGTGATGTGCAGTGTCAATACAGTCTTGCTCATAAACTTTGACAGATTCAGTATATAATCTCTGCCCCTGCAGACAGTCTTCAGCTCTGCTGTCCATGTTGTGGCATTAATGCCACACAGCTCGAAAATTTGCCTTGAGCATGTCCTTGCAATATTTGACTGGCCTATCTCTCAGTCATTCACTGTATTTTAAATGGCCGTATGGAGATAGCTCTGAGCAGTATTTATCCATTGAATGCCCACACCAGAACAACTAAGCTTGAAGGATCGCTGGTTCAATGCTTAATATTTTACTGTGAGTTTAGTTTTACATTGGCTATAATATCAGCCAAGTATCCTCCGTGGGGATTATATTGTTCAGCTAATCAACTAGCAGAAATTAATTGAAAGTCTTTGTGCCTGGTTATGGATGCAGAGTGATTTTCTTGCAATAAGGAACTCAGCTGAGTTCTGGAGTACAACGTAGCTCATGTTAATTTAGAAGGGCACTCTCCTAAAGTATCCTTAAGTCTTCATTCTCTTGTACAGCTCCTCATTATGTGTTTACACATAAAAAATCAATGTTTCTGGTTTTACAAATGCAAACCTATCTTCTGTATTTGAAGAAACTTCAACAGATGCATATTATTTCCATAAACAACCTAATGAAAAACAAACAAACTTATAAGAGATTATTAATCAAATTATATGAATACATAATACTACTGATCATGGGGTCTGATGGAGTGGATTGTTTCCCTAAGGAAGTATGATTAAAAACAATGCACATTGGACACTGTGTATTTGTAAGCAATAACTTTGATGAGATATTGATGTTGTCTGTAAAGAAAAGGTCAGTGGCTTTTTAACGCCAGTTTTCCTAGAGGAATAGAAGTCCTGCCTTGCACAGTTCAAATATTTTGTCTCATAATTTAATATGTAAATTCTTATTAAGGAGGAAGGGTACCTCCTTACAGTCTCTTTTCATCATACTTGGAAAACACAGTATTATTTAGGTACTAAAAATGACTCCTTATTGCTAGTAAACTTCTTTGCGCAATAGATTCATTGTCTGCTTATTTTTATTAATAATATAGGTAATATGCACTAGATGGAGAAAATGGAAAAAAAAAAAGTTTATGAGCTCCAGATGTCACACAGAGATAATAAAAAGGGCAGCCCAACCCACTGATACCCACTAGATATCTATTACCTTGTTTTAATAACAACCTGATATTTTTCTTCCAATACAAGTGACCTGGAGGGGAAGGCCTTTTCCTAATGGGTAGCAGATATACTTATTAGAAACTAAAAAATGATTGCAATTGAATTGCTTTGAGAAACTTGCTTTCTAATTTGTGAAACTGATATTTCTGCTATATAATCTTTGTTTCAGTGACCTCACCTTAAACAAACAGAAGCAGCATGTGAAAATATTCATTACTTTCAGGCAGCTTTCTACTGCTAGGAAGTTTGCGGAATGAAATAATTAACTATGATGGATACTTCTGGGTATTATGATAAACTTCTCTACATTAGTGAAAGTAAGTTAGCTGATACCTAGTGAAATGCCTATTCTAGATATATCACTATTTCATTGATAAGAAATAATACTTGTTTAATAGTTTTAGCGGTTTTGTGCCACTAGTGTCTTGTGCTGGTGACTACTTTAATGCAAAGGATTTGTCTTCCTTCCTGCCTTTTTTCTATTGTTTCCTCTGAGGGAAAAATAGAAAACAATCAAAAATAAAAGGCTGGGGATTTTTCTTAAGGAAATCCACAGATATGCATTTCACAGTATATCAGTCTGTATATATACCAGTCTATCCAGGTTAATTTATTATTTGCATATAAGATCACACTGGCGAGTGTGTGTGTATATTTATGCATGTATGTATGTTTGTATTTTAACGTGGATTATAAAGTACATGTAGTAGTTAGTGCACCATTGCCTGGGAAGGGAGTTACTCAGAGGAGGTACCCTTACTAAAAAAAACCCCTAAATTACTCAGGGAGTTACTCAGAGGAGGTATCCCCTTACTAAAAAACCCCTAAATTACTCAGGGAGTTACTCAGAGGAGGTATCCCCTTACTAAGCCATAAAGTCGTATCTGCACTTGTTTAGCCAGTTAAGCCCAAGCGTCCGAGAACTTCTCAAAAGAAAAGTGTTTATTGTTTTGTTTTGTAACTGGGACTATTTTATGCTTTATTATTTTAGGGGGCAAGCGTGCCTCTGATCACATGCCTTGTCTCCCTTTCTGGCTGATTTCCCCTGTCTGTGTGTTGCCTGAGGCTATTCTACCTCAGGTGAGCATCAGATGTTGAGGTTGCCTTTGAATTTCAGCATTACCATGCATCAGATCACAGAGTCCTCATCTACTGTGGCATGGAAGACAGTTACTTTCTATCCTGAATTAAGACAGCTTGCGTATGCTTTGAGCTTTAATTATTTGAGTCATATTGAAGTCATTAAGAAGATAAAGCCTAAAGTTTTATATGCATATGTGGGCAAATGTTTGCAGAATCAGACTCTAATTTCACAAATGAGTTTTGTGGTGAGACTTAAGAGACAGGCAGAATTTTACAGATTGAGGGGAAGGTGGAAAAAAGAACAGGTTTTTGAGAAAATGAAAGATTAATAGAAACCATATGTAGGACTCTTTAAGTGATTCAGCGGGGTCTAGACAGTTGCCCTTTCTTTCTGTTCTAATGTTGTGTGCAACAATGACAGAAGCCATATGTGAGCAGCAAATAAACCCATCCTAACTCATGTCTTCTCTGTTTAAAGTTTAATCAGTCTGTTTTAGCTGAAAGAAGGTGGGTATTTAAGAGTGAAAATGTCACACAAACAGCATATCAGCATATTATACTGCAAGGTATGTTATGAAACTCAAATCGTATTGTGTGTATTAATTCCTTAATGAAACTGACTGAAAACAGTAACTCCAACAGCTCTAGCTATCTTATGATGGATACATCTCAGTATTAATTATTCCATATCCTAACCTCTCCCTGTACTCTGATTTTCTTTACTTCATACATTGCATGTTTTTTTCACCAGATGTATTTCCTCATCTTTTTTTCTTTTTATCATCTTCCTATCTGTTTTTTTCAGCATGCTTTTTCCCATTAACTTTTGTTATTGCTGATAGTTAGACAATTGGGTGTGTTTCTCAATGCTTTGTCTGCCTGCCTCTTTTTTACATGTTGATCTCAACTTATATTTTAAAGGAAAAAAGAAAAACTTTACTGCCTGCTTAAAAAATTTTCATGAACAGTTACAATTCAGGAAGACATAAACCTGTTAGGAACTTCGATTTCATTTTCAAGACTGATTTCAGCATGAAGAAACCTTTCTTTGCTATCTAATTTTTCCTGATTAGACTGTTCTTTTAGGTAACATTTGAGAAAGACTGTAGGTTTGAAAATCTATTGTAAAGGAGCAAAAAAGAAAGAAGGAAAAAAAAAATCATAAATTCCTCAAAGTTCTTACTGTGATGCCGTGATTATTATTTAGAGGGAGGGACATAGAAGAAAGAACAGAAAAAGTACTCATTCTCCTATGAGTTTTATCTAGTACCAAGTTCTCAGTCTTCAAATGGCCTGTTTTGTCCTTCAGTTTCTCACAAAATCTGGTCTTCAGTTGCTTGCCTCCTGTGCCAAACTGTGAATACTTTCTTTATCTTGAAGTGCTGCTTTCGCAGAAACTTTCTGGCATGGGTTTTTGTATTTTCCTGTTAGTATCATGCCAATATCCTTGCATCTTCATCAGATGAGGTGAGTGATGTTTTCTGGCAGACTGGAGTAGTAATATAATGCAATTATATCTCATACTTTGATATTTCCAAACTGTTACAATTATGTTACCTGGTTAACACCATTTTTTTTAACAGTGGTAAAGAAAAGTAAGAGGTAAGTAAGGTGAAGAACATTGTTCTTAATAGTGCTGTGAAATTCTAGGTGCATGAAATGGAAGTAATTATGCCATATTTGGGGGTGGGGAAATCTTTGGAATGACTGTTTTTTTTCTGAAAAACTGCATTATGGAGTGTTGGATGCCGTCAGGAGAAAGCTGTCTCCTTAATTAGCATCAGGTTTTGTATCTTGCCAGGACTAACAGTTTGTCAGTTGGTAAATAAATATTTGACTCAAATGTAATCAGTGACTTCAGCATTTACACATTGTATAGCTGTCATAATATTGGGAAATGATATTTTTCCTAGGCCAGTGCAAGCCTTAATGTTCAATCCGTCACAAAGCTTAGGTAGGTCCTGACGCGCTTTTAAAGATTTATACTGTAACAGTACATTTAGTAATGGTAATAAACTGACTAAATATTATATTTCACTGTAATGTGCATTTCCAAGGAGTTATAAGTTATTCAGTCACTACGTAAAGAAAACACACACATAGATAGCAAGATGAGATCTCTGAATTGGTCTCACTTTTAAATCAAATTATGTGCTATATTAACAAATGGCAGTACTAACTGAGGCAGAGTAGAATAATTCTGCCAAAGTAAATGCTCTAAGAGCTGAACTGTTTTCCTTTGTATCATTGCAACATTTTGTGTAACTGGTCTAAAGAGCAAGGAGACTTCCTGCTTGTTGGGTTTGTGGCTATGGTTCAGTTTTCTTAGGATTTATAATTGATCCATCTTTTCACTGCAAAGTATTTAAAAATTCAATTAATTGCAAACATATAAAATTATTTTCTTACTAAAATAAGTTTCTCTGTTTTATTACTGAGATTTGGAGCTCAACTCTAAGGACAGACCACAAGACAAGGCACTGAACATCTGCAGTAGCTTAAGAATCTCTTGTCCTGCCTTTGCACTATTACTGTGCTCACGCTGTGGCATGACATTCCCTCATTTGGGCTGGAACAATTTCTGCAGGATTGTGCTCTAAACTGCGTCAGGGATTTGCTGTGTTTTCTTTTAGAACCTGATCTGGGTCACAGCAAGGCCTTATAGTGTAAACGAAAGGGGATGTAACCCATCAAGAAGGCCAAAAATAGAAAGCAAATTATAAAATCAGAGTTGTCACTAATCCTCTCTATTGGGGAACTGTTTCCTTACCTAACGGCAGAAGAATTCTGCCGTAGCCTGAGGTGGACTTTCACACTTTTGCAATACTTAGGTGTCTGTCGTTCCAAGAAGTGTCAGTAGTTTTCATAACAACTACTCCCAACTTTTGTGAAATAATCTTTTGGATTTATTGAAAGTCTGCCTTTCAGTAACTGAGCTTACTAATCAAATGTACATTTTAAAACACTTATGCAAGTGAACAGTACTGCTGAAACAAATTTTGTCAAAAGAAAAAGTAAATCTGTCAATTCAGAACAAAGAAAAATGTCCAAGAAACTACAGAAGATGATTTTCCCTTAACACTCTAAAAGGGTTTTCATTATAATATGGAAAACATTTTTTTTCCCCAAAGCCGAAGTGCCTCATTTCTGTGGTTTGTTTGTCTATACTGTCTATATCCTCCTTTCTCCTGATGAAATTTCCAGAAAGTTATGCATATTCTTATTAAATGTGTGATCAGACCCTAATATTTATTTCAGGTAATGGAAAAAGCTGGAAATTGGATTTCTGTATTTTGCAAAACACACAGAAAATAAATTATCCTCTAACTTATTCTAATCTTTGAGCACTAACCTTTATATTATTTACAGTTCAGGAATGTTCCAAAAAATCACATTTACTGAATGAAATTATTTTTGAGAGGTTTATTGTCAGTTGCCTTGCTGCTTGCTTGGGCAGCTCATGTTAGCTCCACTTTCTTTCTATAAAGGCTTCAAAACCACAACTTTGATTTTCTCGAAGGACTTCAGAAGTCATTTAGAAAAGTTTACATTTTCTGTTGAAAATAATAATCAGGTAAGTTCTATTAAAAAAACCACTTTGAACATATTTGACTCTGCTTGTTTCCCCAGGACAGTATATGATAGAAATTGTGAAAAGCAGTCTGTAGAAATCTGATGCCTAATGCTACCGAGAAGCCTAGCTTTGCCTCGTAAGCTGTTGGTCCAAGAACAGTCCAGGGCCCTACAATTTACTTTAAAATAAATTACAATTCTCTTGATATCTGTACCATTTTTTTGGTGGTGAAAAACATCAACTATAAACTTCGTAATGGACATAGGAATAAGTAATATTTCACTAATTTTCTTCAAAAAGTTGAAGACAACTGATTTTAAGCAAGTAAATATTTTTGTGTAGTGTTAATATAAACAAATAAACTAAGCTAGATTTTGTTATCAAGAATGGGTAGCTAGGGCCTTTGAAATAATCTCATATGCAGTGAGATGAGAAGACTGGGACTGTTTATCTTACAGAAAGAATGAATAAGATGATGTACAATAAAAGAAATCACAATAAATAATTGTGTGCCTAGGTAGATTAGTTTATTTGTTTAGGGCTTTATTCACTCTTCCTAACAAAATAAGGCATCCAATCAATTTGAAGTATATGAATGAAAGTAATTTATTTACCATTCCAAATTAACATATTGAATTCACTGCTGCCAGAAAAAAATGGGGACTGTTTCTTAAGATTCAAGAAGGGGAGTTGACACTTATAGGGTAATGATAACATCTGCATTTCCAACCTCACCAAATGTCTAGTGCTTTTACAGTATGATTAATCCTGTTATAGAAAAGTATTTTACAGGAAATATATTTTCTCACTACTTAAGCAATGAAAAACTGAGGCAAAGAAAAGTATAGAGACTTCTCTTTAGCAATTCAGTTTTTACCTGACTTGACAGTAGTCCCAGGCCCGGAGATCTAGTCTGGTATTTTCTCCATTGATTTGGGAGAAATACGGACACGCTGCTTCAGAAAACAACATCTCACCAGTGCTGGCTGGAAAGATCATGTAAATGGAGCAATTTAACTCGGAACAATCTGAACACCATGAACTTTCCTTGGAGACATCTGCTGTTGCCTGGTTTCACAGAGGTAAAATGGGTCATGGAGGACCACTGCTGTGGTTGGGCGTGGCGGTACTGTGCTACTAAGCTTGGGAAAAAACCACCAACCAAAAAACCACCTTGTTATTACTGCAAATAACAGTAAAATGTCCATTTCCACATGTTCTTTCAAGGCCTGGTATCTTTAAATGTACCGTATGCCAGCTGGTCTAAAAGTAGGCATTTTGTACCTCACCGATGCATTGTCTTTTCTTTTTTCCATCTGGTAAGAAATCCTTTGCTTTCTTTTTTCTCCTTCTGTTCTTTAAAATAACATTTTAATTTTATTTTTCAGTATAATAGCTTCAAAAAATGGAGACATTTTCTTCAGAATTGTAGTTCAGTTGCGTCATTTTGCTATGCTACTCTGTTTATCCCAGAAGGTCAGTAATAGGGATTGAAATTGTGTAAGATGGAGTTGGAGACAAGAAAAGTAGAGTGCTGAGCAGCCAAGAAAGTCAGCTGAGAATAAGGCGTAATAAACTAGGGAAACTTAGAGTGAGGAAAAAGGAAATAAAAAGGGAATTAGAAAAGTTAGTTGTGATGGAAGACAACAGTGAACAAGATAGAGAAGCAAACAAGAGGCAGTCAAACACACTGGCACGGGTAAAGAAAATATTTAACATCCTTTGTCTAGCAAATATTTGCTAGTGTATTAAGAAGTCCAGAAGATATAATGTCTAACAGATCTGAACTCCCAAAACATCCTGTCGCCATAGAAAAGGAGAATGTAGTCTGGATCAATGCTGGTAGATTGATACCATATTTTCCTGCCAAAGAGTTAATCACAGGCTCTCTTTTTATTCACTGTTCTCCCTTTTGTGTTATGAATGGCTAGCAAGAATGTTTTATACTTAAGATGTTTTTAGAAGGGAGCAAAACCCCTCTTTATTTTATGTTTTATTTTGCTGATCACGCACGGTATATCTTAGCGTGGCAATATTCTCTTCCTGTGAATGGTTATTGTGAACAATTATACACCTAATCATTAATAGTTGTCTTTAAACTGCACTTTAATTAGTAGGTTTCACTGATAGTTTTACGTTTCCTAGATTTGTTCCTTGATATCAGCAACGACTGAGTCCTAAATGGCATCTGTAACTAGGAAAGTTAAACACACCAGGCTCCCACTCCGCTTCCCACATTGAGCTCTTTGTTTCTCACTGTGCATTTGTATAGGTGGTGACTTATCTACTTGTTAATGCAGAAGGCTGATAGAGCTTAAGATAGTCATAGTGTTTCTCAAGATGATGCTGCAGTTCAGTGGAAACAAATGCAGTAATCTATCAGGAGACCAGACTATCTTGTTTTCATATGCCAGGATCACTTCTGAGTCATCTCACCTATACATTTATCTTTCATTCCCTTTGTTAAAACAGAAATTAAAAGTAATTAGTGCATTAAGTGCTGTAACTTGAATGAAAACTGTCTGCAATGTAGATAAGATTGGGGAGAAATAAAAGGAAATCAGTGTTTGGTGTCTGACAAGAGCAGACAATGGAGCCTAAACATGCAAGACAAAAAGTTAAGTTGACCTAGAAAGCTAAGTTTAAGGAAACTCAAAAGAACCAAGCCCATGGTTACAATTTAAAGCACTGGATGCAAATTCAGGCATCCTATAAAATGATGAATTTATATAATTGTGTCTGGAAAACAGCCAGCAGTATTCTGCACATGTTGGAAAGGAGATGAAGTAATCCCTGACTAAGGATTGCAAAAGTCTCTTTCTGAACATTGAACCGTGCAGGAAAACAAAAAAAGAAATTGAATTCAGAGTCAAGGCCACAGTGTCCTGTACTTGGTTTTATTCTATATGTAGTAAGGGATATCAAAAAAAGATTTTCATCTATGTTTGGAAGATATCCTGCCTGGAACATTAAAAAGACACAAAAAATTGAAATGTATGAGAATGCCCTATACACCTCTATGATCTAAACCCCAGAGAGATCTGTATTAATGTTTTTTTTCTGAAATACAGTGTTAAAAATCAAGGAGACAAATCTTGTGGTCTGACTGCTGCTTTAGCTACCTAAATCCAAAAATTGTATACCGCCACTGCCAGCAGTAAAGTCCCCTTGATCTCCAAATTGTCATTCTTAAATCTTACCAATGTCAAAAGCTAGGTGACTCTTTCAGACTTAAACCTCCAGTTCCTTTATCACTAATACAGAATAAAGTAGCAACATAGCAAATATTTCGATGAGATATATATATGAGTAAAGAACAAAAGAACTATTTTTGTCATAATTAAGGAAAAATGCCAATTAAAACATTTTGGATATGTCTAGCCAAGTCAAAGATAAATTTGTGCCTTAGCATGTAGTAAATTGTGTGTCATATCGTGGGGCACAGGAGGGATACTCACTTGTATATATCTACATTGTTTTTTGAACTTTTTCTTTGATGTATACACAAGTAGGGTTTTTTCAGCAGTCTCAGGTCTGCAGCAGCAAACTATTTTATATAAGAAAGAATAATGTAAACTTTCTGTTCAACTTTCATTCAGCATTATGATGTTGGGAGGCACAGGCCACTGAATACATCAGTGATTTCAACATGTTTAGCATTTTCTCACTGAGCAATGGTTAGCATGTAATGCTAGCTTATTTACTGCATTTTTCATTTACAGTGTTTAACTTTTTTTTTTCCTATGACACCGCTTAAGCGGCATTGATTTTAAGATAACCTGAGTATCTACTAGTGAAGACTTCATATTGGCATGTAACATAGCAGTGACATGAGGAAAATTTGATTTAAGTTTCTACTGCTACCTGCCATCAGATACGAAAATTCAGCAATCCAGATTATGCAATGTTATATAGTCAAAACAAAGACAATAATAAGAAATAACAGTAAGGAAAATCTTAAATATTATTTTAAAACAATTGCAGTAAAGAAATTAGAGGAAGTGTACTACCTCTGTCTGAACACAATGTGTGTGAGAACACAGTGTGAACCAAAGTATCTGTGCTGAATCATCCTGTTTCAATTTCTGAAGTTTCGATTACTTCACCTCCTTTGTTGCAGACAGGAGTTGAGACTTCAGGATCTGACAGCATTCAGAGCCAAGTGAGTTTTACCAGTTAGCTACATGAACCAGTTAATCTAAGGTATATTATGGCATATCTTTACAAAGCAAAAGCTAATCTGTAGTAGTTGCCCTTGTGTATCCTTTTACTCCCCAGGAAATAGGAGATAATCGATCACTCAAAGTGGGTGATGTATCTTGCATTTACTGCATGAGAACAAAATGCGTATGGGCAGTTACTACAGAGTAGTTAGTGCCCCGTGTATCTGCATTTTGCGTTTTGGCTATTTTAATAGTTACTGAACATGTAATGTTTCCAATTACACTAGGGTATGCCTAGATTCCTTAGGTTCAAAAACGAGAAATCCTTTACACAGATCTCTAGTTGTTGGTTCTGTTGGAGAGATACTTGTGGACCGAGTGTTTATTTAAAAAACAAATTTATTTGGATCTTGGCATCGGCTAATGCTCGCATGGGGGATAGAATCTCTTGAACAGGGTTGTTGGTTGCTGTCTGGGTGGTAACAGAGGTCTCTGTTGGAAGGGTCCTTGCAATGACATGTTCAGCTCCCCAAACTGTTGTTCTGCTGAATCCTTTTGTCCAGCTGGTCAGTAGTCCTACACGACCAATCCAGCACATGCATGATCTGTAGCTATTGATTAGCTTAAATTACAAACAAAACATCTAGCTATCTGAGCCGTATACAAAAAGACTGTTTTACCATTTCTGCATCTGTGAAACACTTTCTGCTATTTACAGATGTCTTACCTATGTACCATCTGATCAATTTTGCAGTGGGAAGTTTCTGGAAGGGCCAGACTCACCATCAAGGATGTTAATAAACACATGGAAGCATGGAAATTTGTGTAGGCCCAGCAGAAGCTGCAGGAGGGAATCTTCATAACTGACCGAAATTCCCAACTGGAGCGCTGCTGCACCTATCAGTCAAATACTCAATGCTGAAGGTTGTTAGGAGTTCAGTCAAGCACGTAGTTTGGAGGTGATCCATTGGCTCACCTACGCAGGCGACTGGCCTGGGGGTTCCTGGGCCAGCAGGGGAATTAGCAGGTTAAGTGCTCTGGGGGTGTGTGCTCAGGGGCAGAGCCCTGATACGCAGTTACACCACGGTTACAGCTCTAGGACAAACTTGAGTGTCGTACTTAAATTTCACTGACAACTTCAGTTCCATAGCTCCGGCCACAGTTATGTTGAACTTTTCTGGAATTTGGAGATCATATATATTAATGCAGAAAGTAATTTACAAACTGCTGAACTGTTTTCATTCGCTACCTGTATATTCATTCTCTTCTAATCCGTATCATATCTGCAACGCTGTCTTTGGGAAATTATTATATATAGAGAAAAGTTGATTGTACTTACAATAATTGTGTCCAATGTCTGTTGTTATTAATGCAAGTAATTTTCATAACTTACTGTGCATCATACTGAAAATGCGCACCTCAATGTCATCTTAACAAAAATCTGTGATAGGGTGAGGCTTTTCAATTCTGCCGATGATGTTTGTTAAATTAAAGTTTGTATTTCAGCTCGAAGCTAGTTGGCACATAGTGACACCGAAGACCAGTTACTGTTGGAGCTCCTGTTGTGATGTTTAGTTTCTTAGGCTTTGAGAGAGTGAAAAGAAAAAAAGAAGTAATGAGTTTTATTTATTCATAGTCCATTTTTTAGCTTGATCGGTCAGAAACGGGAAAACAAACTAAGTAGGAAGAGATACTAAATTAGGGAGAAGGCACTATTAACATAAAAGTGGACATGGAGTATTCTCTTCTGTGTTTTCCTTTGCTAGGCAGTTAGTGGTACTACAGTACAGTATCACAGCTAGTAGGAGTTTGTGCTGTTTGTTTTTTTTATTTTGAGTCATTAAATTAAACAAGTTTATTTCTACAATAAAAATGAGCAATAGTAACAGAACCCAATACTGCTATATAACCAATCCTCACATGCCGTAAATGCACAGACATTTCAATTATCGTAATTTGCTGGCCAAGCAAACATATATTACAGCTTGGAAGAGTTCTTTATTCTATTCTTTTCAAGCACATTTATCAGGCATCTTTAAGCAAGGTATTATCACATGTCTGTAGCTTACTGATGAGATTATACTAATTGTCCTTGTTGGCAGTTGCTCTGTTGGCCTCATACATTATACCCAATTCTGAAGTGAATTTGTCTTGCCATGCCCAGGACAAGATTGGGCATAGTTTAACTGAAAGTCTTAACCACTGAGCTTAACGCATGTAACATCCTTATTATTATTATCACTAGCATTTGTCTTTCTTTGAGATGAGATAATATATCTAGAAATGAATAGTATTTTGTATTGTAAGTGTGGACATACCTGTATCTCTTTCTATGTCTGTCAAGGAAAATATCTGGGTTTCTTTCTTCCTGAAGGCCGTATTGCTTTTATCTGATTTATTCCATTTACAGCAACATGTTGCTTGGAGAATTTCACTTGTTCATAAATCCAAAATAAATATTTCTTTTTTCTTTTGGAAGTAGTGGTTTACATCTTTGTTTTCAAAGATTAATAAAGCAGAAAACTTAGCAAGAATGTTTATAAAGCAAAAGCACTAGAGCTTGTAAGTGATTGAGAAAGGATAGAGTTGCAGAGATGGAGTACTGCTTCACCACGGGAAGATCATTTACTTAATCCTGTGGTCCTAGTCTGCTTTAGTGACTGAAGGCTGAGGTTTTGAACAGGCGTATGGAGCCAAAGGCAAAGTGTGACCAAACATCAAACTGCAGAGGTGTAGTCATAGATATTTGTGACCTTTCCTGCCGGCAGCTTTTCTTCTTCTGAACCTGACATCACAGGCTCGGGGTCTTTCTGCGGACTCCGTATAATTAGTCTTTCCTTTGTTTTGAGAGAGCAGAATCTATTTCACAGCTTTTCCCTTAAAACCTTGGCTAAAATGATTCCCGTTTTGTTTTGGGGTTTGGGTTTGGGTTTTTTTTTATAAAACTGAAGGGAAAGCTAGATGTTATCTATGGTGCAGGTTTTCTTGTTTGGGCCACAGTGACACCATCCTAGCTAGCTCTGAGAAAATCAGCACCAAGATATTGCAGAGCTTCTCTGAACTTCACTCTCTTTCTCTCATGTTCGATTCTTCCTTCAGTCCTGGCACTTCCTGAGCTTCTAACTGAGAAACAGCTTCATGTGAATAAAATCCAATCTTGTATTCATTCACTGTACAGCTCAAAGTGCAAGCGGTCAGCTCAGCCCATCAGTTGGTTTTGCCCTCTATCTCTTGTCAGCATTGCCGTCTGTCAGAGGGTCACCTCCCAGTCCCTGAGGAGCAGAGTGCCCTCTGTTAGCCCTCTGCTGGCCTGTCAGTTTTAGTCACTGGACTCTTTGCAGTAAGTTGGAGTGAATTTGCATAAATATTCTTTGTCAGGTCCTTTGTTTTGTCTTGATTAGGTGAAAATATTTGCTCCTGTGCTCTCACCTGAAGATATTTTCTTTTTCTTAGTGCAAAAGCCACTGCATATCTCCAAATGTTTGTAGACCCTGTTAGTATTTGGACATTTCCCATGCTAGTGTATTTGTCTTGTCCCAGACGAGCACACTGCAGCCTTTTAGTACACATGTGGAAACTCAGAGAAATTAAATTAATTGGTTAAAGTCGTGCAGGAGGCTGTCATAAAGCAAGTCTTCCAGATTTCTAATTTTCAGACTAATGCTCTGAGTTGTGGATGATCCTCTCTCCCTTGTATATTTTCTAAGGAAACCTCCACTTGTTTTTCTTAAGCTGTTTCCAAAATATCCTTTACTGCATATACAGGAACCCCTTCTGTAACCAAGCTGACAAAGTATATTCTTTCCTGGCTAACAGTTAAGGTCATTTGTATATTTGTTCTGTCCCAGTTGAAACTAATATCCTTTTACCCCCACTACTCTTCTCTCCGGCATCTGTCTTTCCTGGCTGCAATCCTTCTGGATTCTAATTAGACTTCCAATGGCTTGGCTCAGGGTGTAACCATAACCAATTTATCATTCTCTTCATCTCCCTCCGGGACATTCATTGAAAGAACAGTACCTGAATATTTCCCCTTTATCTACAATTTCCAGTCTATATCAAACATGAAATCTTGACAGATGGAGTCCAATCTGTCACAGTGAGTTAGTGTATTTTTCTTCTGATTGAATTTATTTATTGCGCAAAGAAATATGGAAAATTTGTAAAGGTGAATATTTAAAACTTGGGGTATAGAACGGTTGGTTGGGTTGGGCATTTCTTTTGGTTGTTTATTTTTTTACATCTGAGGATGTGGATTATGTTAGATGGATGAGAAAATGATGTGAGTCTTGTTTTTGTTGTGATAAGAGGATGGACAGATCTGATCATAACAAAAACAGATGTAATGTGCAAAGCCATAACGTAGTCCCTCATGTTATCTACTACACACTCTCACACTGACCAGCAGAGAATGCAAGGAAACGTTCTGCCTTCTGCCAATAGAGCTTCTGCCAGCGAATCAGTGGGTAAGATAGTTCCTGAAATACATTCTGCCGTAGAAAAGTGTGATAAAAAATTATTCTGCCAAAGTGCTGGGCCAATCAATCAAGTGTTAATGATGGATCATGAAACCCATTTGTTGACAAATAAAACCTTGTGTGCTGTGCCAATGAAACCAACTGTGGCACCCGTCTCCCAGTGACTGCCTGAAATATCATTTGCAGAAGCAGAATTTATCGATGGAAGGGGCTAATACTATAGCTAGCCCATCCAACTGAATTTGTAGGTGCATTGTAGTCTTAACTCTTAATGGTGCTTGGCCCCACAGGGAATATTGAAGTGTTCCCTAGACCAAGGGTTCTGTGGCAGGGAACGGACCAAGACCAAGTATAACACAGGCTCATTCGTTCAGACCTTGCATCTGATTTCAGTATTTTTGACCATGTGATGCCGTTAGTATGGCTGCAGGCTTAAACAGGAGTACTGAATGAAATGTTTTATTCTGGGAGGCAGCAGAGCTGAGCAATTATGTTTAAAACCTCAGAGGTTCTCCAATAGAGATCAGAGCTGGAATTCCTTCTATTGCTATGCCTAAAAGCAGGGTTGGGAAGCTTTTGTGGAGAGACCGAGTCAGCTGGCTGTCAATATGTTGATGCTCTTTGTTGCTCGTGAGTATTTTTTTCTTTTCCCAGTGCTTAGCTGACAGGAGTGAGGAGTAACTGACTGTCCAAATAACTCTGACTGATGCTGTGGGAGATTGCCAGTGTAGGAAAGGGAGGATTTGACCAAAGGGTTACTGAAGTGTGTATTCAAGGATCCCTGGCTCTCTACCTGCCTTTACATGCTAAAGCAGTAATGCTTTATTCATAGAAATTGAGGAAGGAAATTGGGATATAAACCTTGTCACTATTTGTTCCTTCATATTTTCAACTACTTTGACCCAGCCTACACAGAAGCAAAAGGCTAGGCTCTTGAGGAACTTTAATGTTCAATTGTAAACCACCTAAGAAACAGCATAGTTACCTCCAGCATAGTAGGTGATGACTGGATGTTCTGAATTGTGGTACCTAAAGACCTCTGTATAATGGCATTCATTTCTTTGTTTTATCACATAGTTCCTGCTGCTGATCTGTTTGTTTTTCCGTGCTGTGTTTTACCTAAAAAGCAGAGTAGCATAAGCCCTACCATTGAAAGAAAACATATTTCTTATTGCCTTCCTATTCAAAAGGACCGTTGGGATGAAATGTTTCCTGGGAGAGAGATTGCTCAGGAGAATTTTTGAGCTCTCAGGGTTCCTTAAGTGATGTGAAAACCCTTTGAGTAATGAACTGGAATTTGTTGTAGTGCCCATGTGCAAAAGAATCACAAAAGGCACTCATTAATAATACCTAATGTTAGGAGAACTAAAAGGGCGATCTTTTAGCCCTCGGTATTATTAAAGATTTTGAATTCCCTTAGCAAAGGGCAGAAACTACCTTCTAATGGAGAGCTTGGCTGAGCATTGGGATTTCGAGGTTTATGTGCCAAATTTTTGATCTGGCATTTGCAATTCCTTTTTTGTAAAGACACACAACCTTTCTCCTCCCCCTCAGTTTCCCCCTGCCCCCTTGCTTAGCTTTGAGAATATTTTGTTAGTATCTGTTATGCTGTATCCTATCTGGCTTTAAGATGGTTAAGGAAATAAGAAACTGAAACGAAAAAGTCCAAATCATTCCAGAAGTGGCAAGTAATTTTTCCGAAATAATGCACGTCTTCTGTTCTGCAGTCCAGAAAATATTTGACTGATTTGTACTGGACTCTCACGAAATATTCTTTTCTTACTTGCAGTGAAGCATGAGAATTTCATTTCAAAAGATTTGATTTACTCAGCATGGTGTTAGGTGATTGATGTCATACTCTGGCATAAACAAAAATATTGATTATAACTTAAATAGGAAGCCAAAAGCTACAGTTGTGAAGATGAGATCCCTTTGTCGTACTTTTTACAGGCAGATACAAATGGTTGCAAGAAGCCACTATTGGAGATGTTGATGCTCACCCTCACCATGCTGAATCCTTCAACATGCTTTTCGATATGAAGGACGTTGGGTAATATGTATGAGTTCACTTCACTGATGGACTAGCTTGCTTTTGGAAAAAAAATCCACACTTTGTTGTGCATTCAAATGTTGCCTTGGGTTTTGGACACAGACAGACCATCATATGCTGCAGCAGTCTGTGCTCTTCCTAGCACAGCACAACCCCTCTCTCTCTCTCCCTCATAATCTCTTATGTTAGAGCAACAGCTCCCCAATCATTTACAGGCTCATAAACACAATCCAGCAGCATCCGTCTGCCCAACAGACCAGAGAAACAGCTCAGAAATGAAAGCCAAATAAAACAATAACTCACGGCAAACAAACAGGCAACTACAACAATCAGATCGTGCTGCAGGAGCTGTTCCAACTACCCAGACACTTCATTAGGCATGGAATAACAAAGGAAAATAGACCAGAGTCATCTCATTTAACTCTCTTAGGGAAGTTACCTCTCTCAATTTTTTTCCCCCAACTCCTCTTTATTCTTATTTTCTGCTTGAGGTAAGGAAATGCAACTTACGACTGGAGACAGAATGAGCTGTGTTTTGCAGCCACAGGATTGGGGAGTGAAGAGTTCTTGAGTTCTAGTTTTACTCTTTCGTTGACGTTTTTCATAGTCTTTGGCATTTTAGTAATTTTCAAGCTCTTTTTTTCTTTCTTAGTCTATGCTCTGCTCCACACTTGACCATAGCTTTAAATCCGTAGTAGAACTATGTAAAAGAGAGAGAATTGTCCTTCACCATGTATCAGTTATAGACAAAATGCTTTTTGTCGCTCCTAATATTTTACCTGGGCTTTATTTGACTCATTTGAATTATGCACATCCTTAAACTACAAGCCATTTGAAACCAATGTTTAGCTTTATCCAGAGGGGAGTTACAAGGTGAAATCAATTAATGGTTGTATATTATTTTGCTGATACGAATTTTGGTTGAAACAACTAAGATTATTTTAACTGTTATTATAAGATCTGCAGTGCCCCCTTCTTTTAATGAACTTTTCATATTTCATTTCATATGTTGGGATTTTTCATTCATGAATGCTGCGTTTTGTAGCAGCCTCTCCTTTACAGAGCTGGTTCAGAGTCTAGGAAGTCGGTTGGTGCGGCTGGCCCCGGAGAAGCTCTCTGGCCTGTTCCCTCCCTTCTCTCCTCTTCCCCTGTACTTGGGTGCACACTCTCATTCCCTGCAAACAACTTAGACTGAGGCTCTTCGGCCTCAAGTGTGCGGTGGGGACTACCTGGGAACATAAACAGATAATGTCTAAAGTTTTGATCCTTGAAAACCCCTCCTCACACGCTACCTAAATACTAGAGGCAACCAAACTGGTTTTTAGAACCTTTTTCACAATGTACCCTAAAAATGCCAAATGTTCAAAATGCCAACAGTTTAGCAAGATATAAGTATTTGAAGTCTCCTGAGGGAGACTGATTAAACCAAGGCGTGGATTAAGAATGCAACGCTGATGCTTGTACCAATACCGGTGTACATCATATGTGGAAAATCCTTTCAAGTCATTATTGAATAGAGCCATTGTAAACAACGGATATTCTAAACTTTGGAAAAGATCACAAACATCTACCTACCTCCAGCGGTTTGTTGAACAGGTGGGTGGAATAGTAAATCTGTGAGGTACTTAAAGCAGTACTGAACCTGTGAGGTACTAAAGCTGATTTCCTTACCCCAGAGGGAGCTTCAGATCTGTGAAAAACAATTTGGAGCCTGGGGCTTTGGAATATCCACTGCTGCAAAGAGACAGTTTTTATTAAAGGAAAAATAACAAATATAATCTTTAGATCTTCACAGTCTGTTGTTAGGATCTTTCTCATTGGGTAACTGATCTAAACACACTTCCATCATTTAACCAAAGCTGACAAGCTTTACAAATATTGTTGATCAGGGAACACTTTTCCCCAGTATTATGCAAACTGGGATTTTTCCGCAAGATATCCATGTGACATTTTCCATGACTTGTTTGCGAAGAGGATAATTTTTCATGCCCTGGTTATTGAATTGATACTCATGGCATTTGATACTGCAAGCCATGGATGAAAGTGATGGCACTTCTCGGGGTTTTTAAGGCAGTTTTGGCTGTCACATCACAGCTTCAGTGCTGAACAGGCCTCACTGAGCCGGGTCATGTCACTGATAGGCATGTCATGAGATAAGGAGATATTAAGGGAGAAACTGAACAGCAGAAGGTAACCGGTCTCTTTTTGTAGTCCTTGTTGAACATGTAGGTGTTCATGGTGAACATGGTGTTGTTTACAGCAAGCATTTGTGGAAAACTCATCCGGATTTGAAATGCTAGGATTCCGGTCAACAATTTACTGTTACACAGAATGTAAGCTAGCATTCTCCAAAGAAATAAATATGCATGATGTATACAACATGTCATACTTCTACATATTTAAGGGACAGAATAGATCCGTGAATGAACTATTGCATACAAGCATTGAGCATTTTAGTAGAATAGCTTTTTTCTAAAGCTGAAATGATGCATTTTGTTGTCTACTTTTAAAATCAGCACCTTGACAAATTAACGGGTACAAAACTAATAAAAATTATCCTAAATTTCCACATATGGAGAGATGTTACCAGCTGAACATTGCATACCAGCGATACTCACTTTGGTTTAAATCGAATAATACATAAACAGCACTATTCTTTCACCACACCTGAAATGCTTGCTGTATCATATGTGGAAAATCCTTTCAAGTCATTATTGAATAGAGCCATTGTAAACAACGGATATGACTCTGGATGAGTTCTTATGAAGATCTCAAAAACTGTGTACGCGTAGGAAGCATCCTGACTCAAGGTCACGGAACAGACCATACCAGTGGCAGAGACAAGGACACTCTGATGGAAAACAAATTGATTAAACCGTGGCATTAGCCAATACTATACAAAACTCTTGTATATGTGAAAAATAAAACAGTGTGGCTAGATTTCCTGAGTGTATTTGATTCATCGGGTGTGAAAAGGAAGGGTATGTTTGTATGAATGAAAGTACTTCACCCTCCTCCTTCCCTCCGCACACACTCCGCTGGATGTCGGCGAAGGTGCCCTGCCTGCCTCCTCTTTAGCATTTTGTTGAGAGAGATCCAAGTGAAAATGCAGCCTCTGATCAACACCTTTGTGAGGAAATACTGCTTTACGCAAAATGGGAAACCTTCAGCTCAGGAGGAAATCCCATTGGAACCTACTTCTGAGTGCTATAAATATTTAGTTTAATTGTTGGAGACCTGGTTAATCATTCCCTATTGTTCCCTGCCTAACTTCTGTATCCCGTACCGAGCAAAACTGCCCATGTTGCTTGGTGTTCAGGTGCTCTGTTGACCGGGTTCTTCTTATCTCTCTCCACAGACCAGTCAAATTCCCTGCAATATAAAAAATGTTTTCTTCACCCTCTCTCCAGCTAGATTTCTGACTGTCATCATTCATGTGAATGAAGGCAATCTTTCTTTTAGGTTTTGGACTGAAAGCCTCTCTGTTCCAGTTCAGAGATGAGCAATCCCTTACCTTTATTTATCTGCCCTGGTGAAAATCCTTTGGCTTTTGACGCAGGCACTCTTGCATAAGCCACCGCTTTTGCAGATGGCGTTGTGCCTGCCCAGTTTGCAACACAGACCAACTGTCGCACCGGCACGGTTCAGGGTTCAAGGACACATTAGGGTGCTGCTGTTAAACTGTGGTCTTGTTTACAGTGTATCCTGCTAATTTCGTTTTAGCAGCTAGATGTCTCTCTTTCCTCCATTATTAAGAAATAATAATAGGTGAGCTGCTTTTGCCTTTGGAAAAGACTTGTTGCCCTCCATCATTTGTCCATTTTAGAGGCAAATGTAAGATCTGGATTTGGCTATAAATCTGTAACTCAGTGAGCATGTGGCTTGATTTTGCACATAGCTTTTTCAGATCATTGATTGTTTCCTCTATTAATCTGTTCTGGCCTGAGGCTGACCTATGTTTTTGCTTTTCATGTTTCTCTATGCTTTTCAAGCAGGATTGTAGATTGAGACACTTTCTGCCTGTGGCATTCTTCTTTTCTCTTAATCACAGCTGTTTTCCACCTCATGTAATAGTTTGCATTTTGTTATATGTTTTAAGTCAGAAATACTGTACTGCTGCAAGAACCAAAATCTTTGGTATAAGCGGTGGATTGTGTGTGTACAGTTCTGGAGAGCGATTCCTTTTTGCATAAACCACTGTATGTGCTGCAGGACCATAACTGCTCCTGGGCTTAGTGAAGTCGAGTGGAATATCTGAAGTCTGGGGAGGGCCTGGCATTTTTTGCCGTAAGGTGGAAATCTGTGGGGCTTTATTTTAGTAGATCTTTCTTCTTGCTTATGCTTCCTTTTGCATTTCTTGTTACCTTTTCTTTATTCAGGGTGTCCTCAGATTGTTCCTGCAGGTGTGGAATAACTGACAGAAACCAAAGGAAAGGTTCCTGTTTCATTCTGTTATGTAGTAAAAATAATACGGTTCCTCTCATGTTAAGCTGTTAACTCTAAGGCCAAAGTACCTCCAGCTATTCTAGCCCAGCCAGTCAACACTTGTAATTAATAAAGTACATGGTTATTCCCCTAATCTGAAATTGAGACAGCACAGATATAAACCTTTTTCTTAAAATCCCTATATGTATTTTTAAATTTTTTCATAAAAAACATTTTCTTCAAAGGACATTCAGAGGTGGGCCAAGGAAAATTGTTCATTGTTATCAGAAGAGAATGATTTTTCAGAGCACGGGAAAACTGAATACACTGATGTTTACTGTTGCACATACAATGCTAGAAATGGCATTTTATAAATATCATGGGTCTTGGCATTTAAAACAATTTTTTAAATATTTAGTATAATTATCATCATACGTTTCAAATTTTGAAGGTGTTATAAGCAAAAATAACTCTCTGTAAGAATATATGTCTCCAGCATAAAATAGCATTTGTAACACCAATATAAAGTAATAGATAAATCAGTCCACTTGTTTCATTATAGGTAGTGATGCTGGTGTGTAGTGTGCTTATATATTGTATTTATAGTAGGTCTTTGCTAATAAATTTTATGAAACTTTTAGGATAATATACCCTTTTGATTGTAACATGGCTGTATGTCTTTAATACCTAGGCCATATCTGAAGCTACATCCTGAATCTCATAGATTTCATATTTGAAGTTGATATTGGGTAGACCAAGTATATAAATTGCTTATGTCAGGATCAAGACATAACTGTTTAATATAGTTGTATTTTAATTGTAAATATAATTCAGCAGCTAATTAGTTGCTTATGCTCTGAACAGAAATATGTGCACATATATATGGCATATTTAATATATAGTAAATATAGAAATAATATGTATTATGCCATACAATTATGCGATACATTTATATATATATTGCATATTATAATTATATGTTGCATGAAATATGTATTATATGACATGTTTTTATATGAAATATGTGCCAATATAATTTATTAACATAATTTTGACATGAATACATATATATGCCCATATAGTATGTATTGATAGATACATATATATATATGAATATATATTAAAATTTTGTTATGCATGCAGTGAAATATCAGTGTAAGCATATGGTACTATTTTGCATGTTTGCAAATGAAATTCCATCCATGTACTTAAACATTACGCTTTTCTGAAAATTTCTGAGTATATTATACTTTAGTAGAAGAAAGAAGAAAAATAGATGCAGCATTTCTAAATGTTGAATTATTAGTTTGGCCCAGGAGCTTAGATTTGTTTTTATAGCTTTTGAAGTTTGGAGATATGTGGCTACGTGGGCAGATAAGTGTAATATATTATAAGTGTGTAAAGTAAACTGTACTTGTTACACTTTAATGTTCATTTTTGTAAGCGGTTTTTAGCCCCTCATTTTTGTTGGTTAACAAATAATGTTTAAAAGTAGTCATTTGCCTAAGTAACGGTATTCTAAATGTGTTACTCATTCACAGAAGGAAATTAGCATGTATTTGGTAAGAAGGTATCGGAATTTATTAAGGTCTTATTCGCGGAAAATATAGACCTGTAAGTTTTAACAGTGTCTGTCTGAACACAGCTTTCTAGTCAAACTCATATATTAGAGACTCTGCTTTTAAAGACAAACAAACATTACTTACATAGGTATATGTAGACAGAGACTGTCTCTTTCTGCCTGTGCACTCAGCTGGTCGCATCCGAGGCAGCGCTGGTTGAAGCAGCCGCCTGTGCTCAGCACCGTGCGGAAGGCAGAACCAAGGCTGGCGAGCACTGTACGCCGCGCAAGGGATGCCTTCAACAGCACCGGTCTGAGGCAGAGGGAGCTCACACCTACCTCTATCCCTCCGCGTCCGTACATGTCCGAGGAGGGTTTTAAGCAGGTGTGTTTCAACCAGCAGTGCAATGAAATCAGTCACTGGGGTCGGGAGCGGGAGGGGAGACATTTTCAAGGACAGGGGTGAGTTCTCTGCCCTGCGTGGGCTGACATCCATGGGAACGCAAGAGTCGCACGCTAACAGCTTATGTTTTTGAGAATATGTCCACTATTTTATGAAAGTTAGACTCCTAGCATACATGTTCTATGCATGCTGGGCAGCAAACCTTTATACCTTTGAAAATTTCATCCCAGTATCTTCTGCCTGCTCTATTGCAACCTACAATAATAACCCATTAATCAAGTGTCACCCTTCTTAATACAGAGGAGTTCTTTTTTTATTGCCTTCATTTATAATAATTTAGTTTATACTTTACAATGTTATTGATTTTATGAAATGGCTCATTACATTTACACAAAGCTAAATCATTCAATTAGATGCTTTAAATTAAGTCACATAAATTTCTTACTAGATTTATTGTTGGATTGAATCGGAAATCAAGCCCTAAGAAATTATTTTTTTAAATAATTATTGTCAAGACGTTCTTATAAATTGCTCAGCAAGTTTTTTTAAATTATTAAAACCTAGATCCCCTTTTATAAACTGCTGGGTGGCATAAGCAGTGGAAAGTTTGCTTGACTTCCTCTGCATGAACTTGAAAGGGGAAAATCACCATCAAAGGGGATTTTCTGTAGGTTCAGGTAAGTGGAAAAAAGGAGTATTCTGGAAAATGGTCCGTCAGTCAGCCCTTCATATAAAGGCATATGCATAGAAACTGAAAAGACAGGGAAGAAGTGTCTATGTAAGACCTTGGCCTCCTCATGCCTCCTCTGCTGTCCTGTGAAGTAGGGGTGAAAGCTGCTCTGCTTATTTCAACGGGAAGAAATCAGCCCACCCAATAAAAAGTCTACGAATATCGATGCCATTCATGAATGAGTTCGGTGTTTTTAAATATATAGGTTTTTTCAGCTTTTCCTCTTTCCTCTCTGGTGATGCTACTGTGGAAGTTTTTATAATATATGCATTTAAGAAAATGAAACATTTTTTTCACTCTTTTAAAACTGAAGTGAGGAGGAATACACGTTGGAGGAATACAGCCACATCAGAGGCAAGTCCGTTCTGAAATGCCTAAGTGAGTTTGGAGGGCTGGTCTTGTCATCACTGGTCTTAAATAACACAGTGCTTTTGAACAAAGTAATCTTCAGTTTAGAAGCGGAGAGAAAAACACATTGTGATTAAAATCTCAATAACTAAAACAATAATTATTTGTAATTCAGAAGGTATTTCCCTTTTATTCAAACTTGTCAAATTTTTTTCCAAAGGGAATTCACTTTAAAATTGTATTCATCCTAATCATCTATGACCAAATCATGGTGACAGAATTGGAAGATGAGGTGGCTCATTTTTATTTAAGATACTACTTTTTCTCCATTAGCTTTTCCAAAACTTTTTTCTTATTCCAAACCTGTCAATTTTACAATTTTCTTGGCAAGGAGTTCCTTTTACACTGTCTGAAGAAAGCAAAAGGATGCAAGTCCTCTCCTTGCATTTGTTCCTAAAGGTGTGTTTTCATTCTTTCTGTCTTTGGGAGGGACTCCTTCAGACCATCTCTTCTGTTTGTAAACATTTCTCTGGTGGACAAAAGGAATTGTGAAACTGCAGAGTTAAAATGTCCAGTAAAACAGCAGTTCTCCTGGTAATAACACACCAGCAGTAACTCATGATGGATACTGTTGTTAGGATAAACGGTGGGGACTACCACACGGCAGTGGCCAGAAACGTTTCCGATGGTGAAAGGCAGCGCAATAGTATGTCTGTTAAAGCCCAGCGGTGGAGATAAGGGCCATTACCGAGTAGATGTCGGGATTTAATGCACTGGCCGTGCACTGGCACCTCCGATTCACTTTCCACCATGTTAGCCCTACAAAATATACATTTTGTTTATATTCCTGTGTCATCCTGACTATTTCTTTTTCAGGTTTATGTCTTATTTTTTCTGTGTTTTCTTTAGTTGTCTTTATCTTTTTTTGATGCTAGGTGCAGTGCAGTATTAACAATTTGCATTTTTATTCCCTTTGGAACAGTTTGTCTTGCTGATCTTCCCTTGGCTTCTCTTTGTCAAAGATGACAGGCTTACCATCTTTAATTTTTTTGAATAATTAAAAGCCTTGAATCTTTGGTTACCCTCTGCTGGACTGTCAGGATTTGTAGCTTAAAAAAAAAAAAAAAAAAAAAATTAGGTGCTCTGAGCTCTTCAAAGTATTCCAAGGGTTTCCTCTCTCTGGTAATAAAAGTATCTCTTTGTGTTAGAAAGGAACCTATCTTTTAATCACAAGAAATGACATTTTGTGTGCACATGTAGTTTCTAGGGCATATTTCTAATTCTTAATACATACTAACTGCACCTTTTTTCACTTTACCTTGATTTTTCCTTGTTTCCAGTGTTGTATATCATATGGCTACTGAAGAATTACCCCTTTTCATTTCATTGTCTTATGTTATAAATTATCGTTATTTATGTTTCCTGTTCTCCTGTGTGTATTCAACTTTACCTAGATGCTCTGGAAAAATGTTTTCTTTCTTTTTTAACCTTTCTTTTTTTTTTGTATGTGTCTCTTGTCTGATCCTTATCAAGACTTTTCACTGTGTCACCTTAGAAGCAACTGTTCAATCTCTAATCACATTTCTGAGTTAAAAAAAAACCAATATTTTTTTTAATGATGTTAAAGATTGCCCCCTTCAGTGTTTTTCTTCACAGTGTGATGTCCCATCACCAGTGCTTGACCCATTTCTGCTGCCTGTGGTGCAGTTCTCTTCAGCCTGTCAGCTACAAACACAAAAGACCTTAAACTTGAAACAAGTCCTGCATCCCTGTCCTCTTCTGTTGTCAAATCAACTTTGGGACAGTCATATCGATGCCCTTGCTAGGACAGAGCCCCTTGGCGGGGAGATCAGCAGAGGTACCATGGACGGTCTCCTCTTCTGCTTCTCGGTTTTGGCTGAAAATGGCAACACTGCTTAACCTCCCACGCCGCGGTGCCACCTGCGGCATCGCGAAGGGCTCCTGGGTGTTTCTGAGGAATTGGCATGGGTGAGCTGGCACTGCTTCGCCAAAATCTGAACTTCATGGACAACACAAAAACAATAAGATGGGGGGGACATACTGGGTCAAAATGGCTTATGAAACACATCTGAGTTAAAGTTGTCAGTATTCCAGTCAATGGAGAAAGGGGATTGGGTAAAGGGATTAAGCAAAGAAGGAAAGAGATCAAAATCACCTGTTTGTTTTTGTTCGTTGTTAGCTCACTTCATGTGTACTGTCTGGTTCAAAGAAGCATCTTATCCCATCCTACACTAGAGGGAAAAGGATAAAGCTCTTTGGATTATTTTGCACTTTTTCTCAAAACGTTTTGATTATTTCAACCCCAAAGTCTCTGATATGAATTAGATTAGAAGTCTCTCACATCCCAGTAGCTAGCGTTATGCTGTATTGCTACTCTGTAGTTGGTCCTTTTCATACTTTTTTGCAATCGTTGTTCCTCTATATATAAAGTAATTAAATATTTGTTGATTTAGAGCTTTTAATCTGGGTCTCCCAAGACCCATCTTGAGAGTCTTTACCAGCAAGACAGTTAACATCTTTTCTCTCTGTGTCCCCCACTGAATTTGTAATTATTTATTCAAAAAGCAGTGGTTGGAAATCAAGAAACATCTACTCAGAATAACGAAGGAATTGGTGGTGAGAGTAATCGCCTAGGAAATGGCAGCAGGCAGCCTAATTGAATTGCCCAGAGAGAGGGAGAGTTCAGTCCCTTCGTTTCCCAGGTGAGCTCAGAGTGGTCCGAGGAATTTGCAGCGGATGAAATCCTCCTTTTCCCCCTCTCTCCACGTGCCCTTTGCTCTTCTATGCAATTGAAAAAGAGATTTTTGACACTATGTAGTACATAACATTTTTTTGTTTCTCAACAAAAAAAAAACCTATGGTGAATAGCTTGCTGAGAGGTAGAGAAGAATGAAAAACATTTATGTAGCAAATAAATCACATAGCAAATAAGTAGTTTTGGAACACTGCATTTCATTTGCCTGTGGGGCATTAATGCCAATCCTAGAGGACAGAACAGAAAGAATAAAATTGAATTAAATAAAACCAAAGTGTTTAGCCTTACAAACTCACCAGCAGCCATCAGTGCCAAGCATTAATTCCTTTCCTGCTGGCAGCAGGAAGGTGGGTGAGACAATACCGTCAGTTGCACAAATTAAGTCACTGTGGCAGAAACACAACACAAATAAATAGGAAAAACAATGCAAAGAAAAACAGACTGTTGTTGCTGCATAAAGCGTCTTCCAAGCTGGAGGCGTAGAAAAAGGAAATGTAATGACTTGGTACATGTCATCTTGTAGCCTGACAAGCCCTTTCAGAATAGAAAAAGAGTGTAAGATGCCAGGAGAGGTCTCGCTGCACATTCTGATAGAGAAAAAGGGCTTGTGGGTAGCAGAAGAATCCCCTTTTCAGCAGACTGAGAAATAGAACAAGTCAGCTGTGCTGAGCTCTGGAAAGGTAACGGAAACCCTAACCAGGATGAAGCTGAAAGAGCGGAAAGATATGTGGTAAGAGCACACAGGATTTTTACTCACTGTCATTTAACTGCCATAATATTACAGGCCCAACTTCCAAGACCCCTTTTCACAAAGGAAAAAAAAAATATCCGTATTTAACAAAAAGATCTAGAAGTTTCCTCTTATCTAACAACATAGAAACTACTTTTTCTCTTCTTCTATCAAAGTATAAATTTATGGGGGGAAGAATATATTTTCAATCACTTTTTATCTTTAATCATCATATTTCTATACATTTAAGTTACCTGTCAAATTTAAATTTGCTTTTTCAACAGTTTTAGCACTTTCCACACATGATCCTGTTTCTTTGTTATATTGCCAACTCAGCTGTTTTCAGAGTGTTCCATTACGGGGCTGCAAACAGAAGTTGGGGATAGAAATAATATCAAAGAAAGGGGATTGAGTACATGTCCCACATGCTTCTCACAACAAGGGACTGAGAAATTACTGTGGATCAACTGTAATTAACATAATAATTTAGAAGTCCACACTTGTATGGTATTCATTATCTCTTCTATTCCTAAACTAATTTATTCTAGCTACACTAATTTGAAAGTAATGCATGAAATCCAGTACCCAAAGCAATCTGGTTACCTGCTAACTAAAACATGTACTTCAGGAGTCCAAATCAATGTTTGTCTTGTAACCAGCACTCCAGGCTGACAGGAGCACAGGGGACTGGGATGTTGCCACCTACATTAGCTAGACGTAGTACTTGGAGAAGAGAGAACGCACTGAGAGAATACTGATGTGCGTATCCTCATTGGAAAACACTGGGTTTAAGCTTTTTAGTTAGTAGATGTCAAAAAAATTCCTGTGTCACAATAAACAAGTAACTGATGATACAGACAACAAATTTCGTTGGATGTGTGTATTCTGCCTTAATAGCTAAGATTGCACATGGGCATATGTGTGCTGTAATGCTTGATCCCGCGTGCTTTTGTCTCTGCTCTCCACATGAGCAGTTTGCCTAGCTCGGTCTGAGCCGCACGTGGTTGGCAAAACTCAGACTTTCAACACATCTCGTCTCACACATATTTTGTCTCCCATCCACAGCAAACTCCGGGCAACATGGGAGCGATCACAGATTACCTTTACTGCATGAATCCCTACTGTGGTGCTACGTTAAGGGCAGGATAGGTAGATGTGAGATCTGAGAACACGAACAAGATCTTCAAACTGAGCGGCTCGGTTTGGAAGGAATGAGCCAGGCCAGTGACTGCATCTGTACAGCTTCTGGGGCAGCAGTAATTTCACACCAGTTTTTTTCCACTTTGTGTGTAAAAGTTTTGGCAGCTGATGATCCAGTTGTCTCATTCCTAACTTGTGCTGAACTTGAACAAGGGGACTGTCAACAATTTTGATTTCCAGTGCGAGCTCAAACTGTGAGGCAAAGTAAGAGTACAGCTATCCCCTTTCGTCTTGACTGAATTTATACTGTAACAACGCTTGCTGTGAGGTGCTGGAGGTGATCACGCTTTTTTGAATATGATTAAGTATATCATCTTGTTTCTGCTTCACTGTCATATCCGAAGACCCTATCTACTCAGCACACAGCCCCAAAGTCTAAGAGGTCATAAGGTTTTCCCAGCCGAAAAACGTCATTATTTTATAATGCCAGTTGGTATCTGACATCCAAAGTTTATATTTATAGCCATGATTTCTTATAAAGTGTTCTTGTCCTACAGGTCTAGTTGAAGACAATAAAAGCTCTGGCTTTGAGGTTTCCATATATTAACAAATTAAATTGTTCAGGTTACTAATTTTACTGTAAGGCAGGCAAATCATTTTTCTAGGACTTCAGAGGAAGATTTAATTCTTATACTCTTAACAATTGATTCTGGAGAATGTTTTTCATCCCATCCCCAAAGAAAAGGATGTTGATATCACCCTAAATGCAGCAAGAATGTAAGCTCCAAAATAAGAGAAAGGCACCTAAGTATATTTTTTAATTTGGGACCTAATGCTCCAAGAATTCCCAAACAAATATGCTTGGAATTATGGAGTTTCATCTCTTAATGAACTTTTGAGAATACAGTAGTCTTAGGCTTGCAATTCAGTGGTTTCATAGTTACTACATTTGCTTTTAAGTTCACGTTATAGATAACCTTGAAAAAGAGAGACGGCTGTTGCAGAGGCTGATGAACGAGTGACTTGCACAAGCTGCACAGGGGGCTTTGAGAAGTTGAAAAAGGAAAATGGGGAGGAGGGAACCTGAAATGGGAATGAATATCACAAGTGGGAATGTGATACCTTTTGATATCACATATTCTAATCCTGTACAAATTTCTGGGATACCACTGTAGTATTTTAATCTTACCAAGTTGAAATATTCTGCTTTCCCCCTCCTCCCCCCCCCCAAAGGAAGTATTTTAAGAATTTACTTCAGTGCTTTCCATCAACTACATGCTTATGGAACATGTTCTTAACCACTATTAGCTTGGGCAGCTGTTTGATTTGCCAGTCCAAATCCTTTGACAGCAAATATTATCCTAATGAATGCTCTGTTTGAATTTTTTTTTTTTTATAATTCACTATGTTTGTTTGACTCTCTTGTCATCAAAGATATTAATGGAGTTAATTTAACCATAATTTGCCTCATTTAAGGAAGAATCCTTTTTTAACTTGTCATAGAGTAAACAAGTAAATAAGCATTTAATTTGTAAGCTGCCTATTTTCATCTAGTTTATCTCATTTGAAGGTAAAGGTTTATTAGGTTCTCTCATGTATAACTGGATAGAAAGAACATTTTTAACAATACCCATTGATGAGAAAAATAGGTTCTCACTTGACCGCATGTATTTAAAGTTACTTGAAGTATAAATCTAAACAGTTGATGTTTATTTATGAGAACTGAAACTTAAGTCTATTCAAAGTGCCTTCATTAGGTACTGATATTCTAAGTTTATATTGGTTGTTAGTGATGCATGGACAAACAGGGACTTCATCAAATGAGCAGAGAAGGAAAATTCTATAAATCAAATATTTATATGTATGTACATGTATTCCTTCGCATGGATTATAAGGACATTTAGAATTCAGAAATTAACAAATAATTTTGAGTGATTAATTATCCATATTGTACCAGCATACAGAAAATAAGGATATAAGATCCACTTCATAATTTTTTCAATAATTTTTCATAAGCTGTCATGACAAATTTCAGGGAAAGCATCCAAATGTTTTAATATATATTTAAATTAAATTGTGGAATATATTGACCTAGGCATTTGTATAAAATCAATAATTATGATATGCTGGTAAGAAAGTTACATTCTTTCTGTTAATAGAAAATAATGACAAATTTCAACAGCAAGCAAATCTTTAATAGTAATAATTCAATTAAGCTAGTTCTTAGCTTAATCTTCCCCTTAATAAATGCTTTTGGGTTAGTAATTGCCAATTAGAAAATTAATTAAAAAACATTGTCTGATATTGAAGTGGTCATGATATACTGCATGAAAAAAAAAGCATGAGAAAATATATTCTTAATGCTACATTTCACTTTTACATATTAAAAAAAAAATAATTGGTCTCTAAGAAGCTACAAAAGGCTCTTGAATACAAGGTTAAAACTTGTACTAATATACTGGAACAAAAAAGAGGCATTGCTTGCTAGTATGTGACAGCTCCATGAACAAATTTGTGAAGAATACAGACAGGACCACTGGGGTTTCCTTCCTCTCACATTAGTTTAGCAATAAGCTCTGCCAAGAATCTTGTTTGTTAAATATGAATTAGAAGCCTAGGCTTCTGATCAACATTTTTGTTGATAATTAGTGAATTTAAAGCCTGCAGGAAGTGAGTGGTTCTTTTCATATCAGGATATGATTTATTTTGGCAAATTACTATCCCAGATCTCAACTTACATCACTGTAGTATGGTGGTACATCAATCCCACGTGAGAATGAGCAAGGATTTACTTTCTAAATAGAGGGGAAAAAAAAAAAAAGAAAATCAGTGTGAACATATTTGTTAGAAACACTTCCTAACTACAGTGGAAAAGCAACATCTAAACTAACTGCCCCAATATTATCCAAGAGATGCAGGTGCCACACAGTGGGCTGTAGCAACCAATTTTTACAGCTGGTTCACCTGCAAAATTCTTCAGCTTTGTATCACATACGTTGGAAATTCGGGGTTCATTCCAACCAGTCTAAATGTGAACTCGTTCTTGGAGTGGTCCCTGCTTTAATTCGTGGGCACGGTGAACGGGGGCATCCTCTGGTTCTAGAGAAGCAAAGGGAATGGATTAACGTCAGGGTTACCAAAACTGTGTGAACGTATTGGAAGGTGGGACATATGAACGGTAGCTCAATTTTTGTGGTTTTCTGCTCTTTCTTAAGAAAAAGGAGAACGAGTTTGTGCAGCTAGCTCATTCTTATCTCTTTGAAGAGGAAGAGTGTGTGTGTGTGCACGCACGCATGTGTGTGCCTGAAATCTGGACAATCAAGCGGTATTCCTGAGTTTTCAATCAGCATGAAGCAGTGCATAATTAGTCTTCTGCGGTTATTGCTGTGAACTTCCTCAAATCTTAGTTCAGTAATCACAAAAAGTCGATGTTTAGCATTTGCTTGTCAGCCTAGTTTTAAATGTCTTCCCCTGCTATTTATTTATATTACTAATATATATAAAAGGGTATCACATGGCACTTTGCGTGAAAATTGATTTCACTTGGTGTGGTCGGGTGGTAAGGTTGCAGGTTTTAGCAGAACTGTCTGAGACAATATTCCCAGGTAGCTGCAAGAACTGCAGTTCCCAAGAATCTGAAATAATAGATGGCAGTCTGTCTTTCCCAAGGGCATTTTAGGAATATGTAGCATGTGAACACATACGAAAACTACAGTGGGCTGAAAAGAGTACTGAATTGTACTCAGCATTATTGAAACTGAAAGGCGGCGAAGAGGTGTAAAAATGAATGGGCTCCTAGAGGCTTTTTTATAGATTATGGGAGGAGGATGTGTTATAATAAAAGGTAATAAGAGCTTTCCTGCCTCTGATATACTCTACCTTCAACTAACCTACAGCTGTCAGGAGTCAGTAATCCACGTTGGATAAAGAGACTTTGAGGAGCAATTCTATTCTATTGGAATGCACCAGTTTGCACAATGGATTTGTTCGCTTTTTGCAGGCAGCCTTCCTGAGAGACAGTATTTCTGAAGCTCCGCAAAGCGCTTTTTCTGTTTTCATTCTGCAGTTCTTTAATTGGATGAATGGGCTGCAGGGGCCTAGAAGTTGGACTGAGTAAAATTCGCACTCTTTAGAAAACCAGCCAAACAAAACATGTCAAGCAGTTTCACATGACACTAGGATAAAATGAACATAAAAGGAAAGCCTATTTAAAGAACAGTGCATTAATGTTTTAGTGGTGTTCACTTCAGGCCAGTACGTTTTACATGAGTCTTTTTCCCTTATGGGAAAGTAAGATGCTCCAAGTTGACTAAGTGCAGATCTTTTTCATAAGAGGTTGAAGGAATAGGTATTGGGAATGCAGCAACGGTGGTGTACTGAACGCAGAATTGGGATATAATGCCATAAGGCTAATTAACACCATGTACTCCCATCGTGTTCCTTAGGGGGAACCGTGGTTTTAAATGATAAGTATGTAGATTGAGACATTCTTAATCTAGGCAAGTGGTGCAGGAAAACATTACTCACTGAATAACAAAAGGAATACAAAACTGAGTATGGGCAGTATATTTCAAATAAAGTGCAGAGTGTCCTTTTTCTCCTTTTCATTGTGTTTAGTAACACTGATTTATTCACTGAACAGAAGATGGAAGATGTACTATTTTAGACTTGGAGTATAGGGTTTTTTTATTGCACTCTATAAAGAATTTTGACTTCTGATGGGTTTGTCCTTTGGAATATTTATCCTTTGGTGCAATATCGATGTTCAGCAATGACAGGAAAATAATGCAGAATATTTTTGAAGGGTCAGTAGAAATAAGTCCTTCAAGAAGCATTGATTTGCAAGTTTTTTCCTCACATATGTTAGGTGCTCCAGAACATCCCTTATGGGGTACTACTGTAGCAGACTCAGTATTGCAGCCAGTATCTCCTGCTACTTCTGGGAGTTCCTACTTTTTAGGTACTAGGTAGAAAAATACTTGCAGAGACATGGTATCTTTTCTTTCCTCGTCTCTTATGCCCCAGTTGGCACCCAGAACTTTTCAGTAGAGTCAACTGCTGACCTAGGATAAAGTTTTTCTGTAACCCATTATGTCTCTGAGTAATTTATCCTTTTATTAATGACTTTTTTGGAGAACTTGTGCTCAATGTAAAGAAACAAATCACGACTCCAGATGTATACATGCACGTGTTCAAATAGAGTACCGTCATCTTCAGAGTTGACAATAGAAAAATATTTATACATGGATTTAGTGGTGGAACTTGTTATGGACAGCAGTATTTGCAACTTTTGCTGGCTACTAGTGTCACCCTCATAACTGAGTGTAGTTGTGCATCATCTATAAAGAATTCTGTTCATTGACTGAATATATTCAAATATGTAGTGAGAGAAACTCCTCACCTATGCACAGCAAGTCATTGAAAAGTCACGAGTGAGGTGGGGAACCATTCCTTCAGGAGGGCTAGTTAGTCGGCTGAGACTTTAGCAGGAATGCTGAATGTGGCTGCAAAAAGGGAAGGAGAAGGTCCATTTTCTAGGGAGATGCGAGAAAGGAGAAGGTCCATTTTCTAGGGAGATGCAAGGGATCCATTCTGGAAAAAGGGGAGACTGCGAGTGTAGCAAACAGCTTCAGGGTGAATCTGGGAATAGAAACAAGAGAAAGGGCAGGGAATACATCATTTTTTTAAGGGTAAAATATTTGAAAGCTGCACCAGTAAAACAGGCGTTTGCATGGGAAAGGGGCTTAGTAGATGAATCGGCACCGCTGCTGACCTGTGCTGGTGTGGTGAGGAGATGAGAATACATTGCTATTTGGATTGTTCTTAGGCTTTATGGCTTTGTAGGACGACTTTGCCTTGAACAACGTTTTGTCCTATTTTTGAATTAGGCAGAATCCACGTACCTCTAGCAGAGCTGAATTTTGAGACATATCTAGGAATAGCAACAACTGTAGGTCTGAGTCCAATGATTTTGAGCTGTGGTTCAAACTTCAAGTGTAGCACAGATCACAGTTTAAAATACCTAACAGTTTTTGATTTGTCTTCTGCCACTGAAGGAGAAAGCAAGTTAAATGGTCTGTAGTAAAAAGTGATTGAACAAATAATTTTTAAAAAAGAACAAGAATGTATTTCTTTTTCTGCTTGGTTACTAACAGTAGCTTTTGGGTATTTTCAAAAATTCACGTTTTGTAACAAAAAAAAAAGGTAGCACTATCTATTTAAAAAGCTGTTCATATTTATGTTTCCATATATATATATGTACCTGAACATGTGTCCAGCTTATGTGCAGACACATGCACACATTCTAGGCGTAAGTAACCTTAGCTCACCACTTCTAAAGTGTATGCAAAATATTTTCAACTTTTCCTTCATTTTCCGACTCTTTCAGAAGACTGAAAACAGAAAGATGCCATTTTTTGAAGTAATGGATAAATACACATTAGAACAAAAATTATTGCATCTCTTGATTTTTTTTTTTCTGTACAGCAGCTCTTTTCATATGGGGAAAACAATATGTTTAGGGTTTGTAACAGTATTATCCTTTGCATTCAAGAGCACATATGATCTGTCTCAGCCACAGAAAGGTGTATGGTTTGGAGTTCATTTCTCAGTGCTTGTAAACAAAGCACATATGACAGAGACAAATTAAAACTCATGTGCGTTTTACTGAGTGATGGGGATTTTTAGTTTGTATTTGACTGAGGGCTGAACACTTGCTTTTAGCTTTTTTTCTGAAAGAAACAGTTGTGTGGAGGGGTTTTTATCTGTTTGTTAGGCTTGAGGTTTTGGTCATTCCTCCTACTGCCCCTTCCTTTCTCCTTCTTTTTCTATGCAGGATGTAATACTTGTTCTCTGAATCACGCTGGGACATATTTTGGGAATTCATGGGATTATCACCAGGGCTACTGCTATCAGGCAGAACACATGCACGTTTTATTATCTCGTCCAACAGGTTTTCACTTTCTATGCACATTGAGTCAGCATAGAGGGGGAAATGTGCTGCCATTACTACTGGCAGAACTCGATAAATACTATAACAGTCTTTTCAGTGCTGCAGAAGCTCATTCTGTCATGATAATTCAAAATCTAAAAATTTCTTATAGTCCTTATTTCCTGTTTCTTCCGGTCTCTCATCTGCCCTTCCAAAATGGACAGTATCCTGACCCTGAGCAGCCTAAAAGGTGGTGCATGTTACTAGGCTATGAATTGATTCGATTAGTCAAACAAATTTGTGGAGCCTCTGAAATGTAAACATGCAGCTGCAACTGCAACTTTTGGGAACTTCGATCTCTGACAGTCAGTTTGGAAGACAAGACAGGCACATTAAGTGAAAATACCTGTTAAAGAAACTAGTTACATTAGTTTTCTAACACCCTGAAGAACATCAGTCTGGTAGTTTAGTAATCTACTTGGATTGAATTATAATTTGTTACATATATACAGACTGCGTAGGGTGTGGATCTCTATTTTGAGGTGACTAGCTCAGTAAAATCTGGTGGCGTTTGTGAGAAAAATACAGGAGACGAGACAAGGTTAGCTCTTCGCAGAAACCGCATCTACATGAAGTTGACTGTAGGACAGTCTTTGTATAAGTGTATGCTTTTCCCGTGGACACAGAGTGCGACCCCAAACCGCTGCGATGTACCAGTAGGCATCAGCAACTCACATCTTTTTCTCTTCACTTTGGCTTTTCCCTGTTCTCCCCTTCCCCAGCAGGAAAAAATAAAAGAAAATCAATTTTTTCCGGCAGAATTTTGTCAGTATGACTGCACGTACACTGAATACAGTTGACTGCTCACAGATCAGCTTTCTACGTGCTCCTGACCAGGTTGCCTCTCCTGCACAGCCTGAGGCTTTGTGATGGGAATTGGCACCGCACCATCCAGTGAGTGAGAATGAATTGTGCTCTGGCAAAATTACCTACCAAAAGGGTAGTTTCCCCTCACGCAGTCTGCATCTGACAGTGCCTTTGGAAGTTTGCTGTATAGACATGGTTTAGTATTTTAAACAGACATTTCTTTCTAATGTATTTATTAGAGACGATGTAACTTGGTTAGTGTAAGGATAAAAATTGCTTCTGTGATTATTAACACCTCTGCACATCTGAAATTTAAGGCTTAAAACTCTTGGTGTGACATGCAGTGCAACCTGTCCAAAAGAGCATTTAACTGGTCAGATCATCTTTTTACAATCAGAAACCAGTCCATCTGCAGCAAAGTTAATGGGAAATACTTTGTAGTTTAGGGCAAAACCCAAAAGCAATCATTTCGTTATATTGAAAATGAAGCATTCAGGGATGAGTTAACTCTGGCAGTAGGAATGAGGCACATAGGTAGGGAAGAGGAACTATGCTCATAATTTAAGGGCATTATGGCAACAAGCTGAGAAATCTATTTTTTTAATTAAGCAGAATATTTTAAAAAATAAATAACGTATACTTTCTTCTACAGCACCTATCTCTGATGGCTTAATCAATGACAGCACTGTGAGACCAAGCCTTTATTATCCCTGATCATGCCTTTCTTGGGTTTAAAGTAACAAGACCCAAATTCTAACTCGATATTCAGGCGCTCTAATCGACACTTCCCGAGCATACACACGCTCACCCTGTGCATTTCTATAAGGTAGGCCTTGAAATGAAATGCAGGATTTTGAAGACGTAATTTTTAGCTTGCTTTCCCCTGTGCTGGAAGTATTTGTCTTGAATGTACAAGAAGAATTGGTCTGATGTGGGGCAGTCAGAAAGTACAAAGTGTTCCTCTTCAGCTGGTTGGAAATAGGTTAAAGCTCTCTGCCCGGCATACAGCTAGGAGTGTGCAGAGAATCCATTACCCTCCATAACCCTCTAGGTAGTGAAAAACCTGAATTTTTCCTTTTCCAGCTGTGCTCTTCTCTGTTTATGTTTTTTCTTTTATAAGCCTCATCATAGGTCTTTAAATATGGGATGTTGTTTGCTAAGAAACCACTCCATTATTCCAGGAACATATGTTCGTGACAAGTACAAGTCATGAACACTTGAATAGTCTCCATCTGGCATGAATTAACATAGTATCATAATAAATGAGAAGTGTTAATACTAAGAAGCTTGTCTGGGAATTCTAGATTTAACCAACATTTATAGTTATGGATATGGAATTTGGTTTTGGTTTTGCTTTGAAGAGAATAGATAAAAGTATGATTTACCATACCAGAACTGACTGCAAGCCATGGGATGCTTCCAGTAATGTAATTCTTGAAATAACCTGATTATAAAGTAAAGTTTCTGTGAAATCCCCAGGTGCTTTTTAGCTCTTA